>NC_064773.1:10918948-11241448 GCF_011397635.1 Epinephelus fuscoguttatus | reverse complement strand
CTTCTAGAGTTTTCTCTTCCCACAATGTCATACCTGTAGAGATTGGAAAACATCAGTCATCTGATTAGAAGGAAAATGTTTTTTGTTAAAGATTCACACCAAACATGTCCGGTGATTAATATTTTGTTAACTGGTCCTGTAAAATTAACCTAAAACACCTATCCAAGGAATACCCAAAGCAATTTGAAAGTTATTGTTGTTCCACTTTTAGAACATGTACATGCAGGGTCTCATTTCAAAGATAAAACTGATGTTTTTCCTCAGCAGTAAGAATCACTGTAAGTGCTTCTGTCATTGGATAATCAGGATATGTAATAACAGCCTCATTCAAGTCTCGCAATGCAGGCGCTGCGTGAATGCGTAGCATGTGTAAACACAAAGAATGAGAACATGGTGGAAGGCGGTGATAGTGGCACTCAGGACATCCCCCCCAACTAAACGCACAAAGTCTGAGGTCTGGGCGTACTTTGGGTTTCTGAAGAATGCCGAGGGACGGCTGGTGGAGGACAACTATCCTGTGTGCAGAACATGCAGAAAGAAAGTTGCTGCGAAGGGCAGCAACACTACAAATCTGCTGGCTCATCTCCGTGACCGTCATCCACAGCTTTACAGCCAATTAATGATGGGAATTCCAGCTCTTTTTAGAGAGCCGGTTCTTTTGGCTCGGCTCACTAAAAAGAGCCGGCTCTTTCGGTTCCCAAGTGGCTCCTCAGATTTTTGTTGCTTAAATTAATGTATTATCAACAATAATGTAAAATCCATTACTAATGTAAAAAAAATACATTATATCAAATGTTTATTATTTATATGGCTTTATATACTCTACAGAGTGCTACAAAAAAATAAATTATAAAGTACAAAAAACTTTTAACTATTTTAAATTTTTGGCTTTTTACTATTAAACATTTAACCATCTTAAACAGAAGCAGCAGTTGCAGTAGACACACTGGCACCTTGATTAATAGCAGGTTCCCTTGCTTGTCTTTTTTCTTCCAATGTACTGATGGATAAACAGTTCTCATGTGCCTGTGCAGGTTGTTTGGATATGAGATTTTAATCTTGCAGACTCTACACTCTGCCCTGGTGTAGCACAGTCTAAAACATTTAAGTTTAGACTAATAAATATGTTTTAAAAACTATTTAAAATAGAAGTATTTCATATGTGGAAAAGTGTTTAAAGGCTATTTTATTAAAATAAGTTAGATTAAAGAGTCTTAATTACAGTTCATAAGTGAATTAAAAACAACAGTGCTATAGGCAGATAAATAAATCTTTGTCTGTGGGTGTATAAAGTTCATTGACGTTTAAATAGTTTGTTTATGATGCGCAGAAGAGAAACGTGTTCAGCTCACAACCTAGTTTCTGAGAGCATCAGGTTGTCAGTCATGTCATGTTGTTAACTGTATTGGTTGTTATTCACTCGTCAGCCTATCTGATAGGGGCGGGATGTAGAGGAGACCCTGTAGATTACAGCGTCAGACGAAAACAAAAGACGCTGTGTGAAAGTACGCTGCTGGAGATTTGTGTGTGTCCATTACGTTGGTGGATGCAGAGTTTACCGAAGTGTAAGGGACATATTGCAACTGCAGAAGGTAAATAACCTCTGTGTAATCTGTATATTGTTTCATCAATATGTTGCATGTAAAATATTGATGCTAATCGCGATTAGCGAGTTAGCATGGTAGCTAAACTAGCTCATATCTCACTGTATTAGCCGCTAATGTTATTGTGTGTGCTGATATGTGTAAATGTTTATTAGCTGGAAGCTCGACATGAGTTTCGGTGTGAGATATGTGACTGAGAAAAACTGTCATGTACATTCGTTAGACTGAGGACCAGGAAAAGCTCCTTGGACTCTCTGTACCAGGACTGTTGTCGGCAGCCCGCCGGTGGCCTCGCTCCTCGTCTCCCTCTCGTCATACTGCGCCAGGTTTCCCCCCTTTACCAAGTTCACATCAGGATTTGTGAGTAACAGAAACACAGTTAGGGTTGGGACTCGTTAGGATTTTAACGATTCCGATTCCTCTCACCGATTCCTACATTATATTCATTATACTTGCTATACTTAAAAAAGTATATAATAAACACAAATGCAATCATACAAATACAAAAACTTTCTTCTAACTGTTGCACAGTACAATTAGATGAAAATACACATTTGTGTGTGGTGTGTATTTCAGATTTAGAGCTTGTATCATCTCCCTGAGAATATATAAAAACAAAAAGTGATTCTCTGATTTCTACAGTAACACTATTACCTCAAATTCTCGGACCTCCCACCGCCCGCCTCCGCCTTGATTAAACACTGAAAATAAAATAAAAGAGGGAGACAGGTGTCTCCTATTTTATCTTATTTTGTTATATTTCTCCCTCTCCCCTTGCTGGAAGCGGACCACGGAGGTCTCCCTCTCCGCTGAGCACCCGGCGCACCCCGGCCTGTTAAAGCCTGTAACTATAACAACTGTGTGACACAAACTCAGTGCTTTAGTAATTAAATAATGCCGGGCTCAGTCGGGTTCGGACAGAAATATGCGGCCCGTGCCGCACTCTAATGGAAATGCACGTGACGTTGGGTTTTTTTTTTACAATCTAGGAACCGTTTGCAGGAACCGTTACTCCAAATGTGATGGAACCAGTTCCGGAACTAGAACTTTGGACCCAGTTCCAAAAAAGAACCGGATCCGGATCCCAACCCTAAACACAGTGCACGTGCATTTTATTTTACAGCTTGCCTAGCAAGTGAAACGACCAACGAATCAGGCCTGCAACGGTTTTTTGTTTTGTTTAAAGGACATTACATTAATTATTTGGGTTGCAGAGTGAGTGTGAATGTGGGTGATTGTGAGCCTTTTCGGTGTAACTGAAAAATAAGGTAAACAAAAGGTCACAACTGTTGAGAAAAGAACAGAAAAAGGAACACATGTAAGTTTTGTGTAATTTCATATTTGTTTATTTTATGACTGATTTAAATATTGGTTTTCCTTGACTAAATTCGTGATTTGCATTTAAGGTATTGTGTGTGTGTGTGTGTGTGTGTGTGTGTGTGTGTTGTTTACATTTCATTAAGGTGTGTTTTGAGAAAAAAAGGGAGTAGTGATTTAAAAAGCATAAATAATTCTTAGTGGGTTAAAACTAGTGATTAAAATCATTTAGTCCTACTAAGTGGAGGCACCGCCAAATATTTGAAATTAATAATTGAGCTGTTTGTAAATTGGAAATCTTATTGTGTGAACAGGTTAATACGGACCGCCATAAATAAATGTACCCAGGGCCCCGCTCACAGTACTGCCACACGGGTTATTCAGTTATTAACCACCTAGCTACAGCGCTTGACAGTGTGAGCGTTTCACTCGCATTTGCAACTAAAAATACTCCAGCTGCCTTCCCTATTCCCTCTTCCCCATGTGACACGGTTATGGGCGGTTTTCCAAGCCACTGTTGGAACAATGCGCTCTTGCGCCGCGGTAGCACATACACAATGAATGGGTTTGTCGGCGGAGGTCTGCGCTTTGCGCGCTCTGTGTGAAAAGGGCTTAAGTCCCACTGTCGGCAGCGTGGAAATAAGTCAAAGTGTGGAGGAGATGGACCCGGTTAAGCGGCGGATCTCCGGGGAAGCCTGTTCCGTTCTCCCCGTAGTTCAAATAATTTCAGCTCTGAGCGCAGTGCTCGGGCGGAAAATCAGAGCGGTGCGCGACGCCAAGGGTAGCGGTGCCGCTTTGTCAGGCGTTACTGCCCTCCCCGTAGACAAACAATGGGACAGCCAGCGCAAAGCGGTTTTACAGCTGATCATGTGTAGAGGCCTTTAGGGTCCGTTCGCCACGGTACCGCTGCTGGGCAGGGTGGAAATAAAGCCCTTTTCACACAGAGCGCGCAAAGCGCAGACCTCCACCAACGAACCCATTCATTGTGTATGTGCTACCTTGGCGCAAGTGCACACTGCTCTGCCACCGAGCTGAGCGGCGCGCGAGGGGGCGCATGTCGCGGCGTCTGCGCGCTGTGACAAAACCTCGGCGCCGCGCGTCCAATAGCAGAGAAGAGCCTGAAGTAGACCCGGAAGCGGTCACCATGGAGCTGTAGCTCCTGAACGAGCCTGTACTCCCCCAAATCCTGTCCTCTGCGCCCTACCCTGCGGTGGCCGCCGCAAAAGCTCTGTGTGAAAGAGGCTTAAGTCCTGCAGAGTTTCAGAGGACCTGGAGAATGTTTTAGGATAGTAATAACATTATATAAGATAATCATATTGCAAAGATAATATATATAAGATAATAACATTAAAGACAAAATTAAATTGCAATAGGCCTACTTTTTCAAAACTTGATGATTTTACCTTTCTGTATATTTTGTATACAAATTCATTAAATAATTTTGCTTGTAAATGTCTATTTGCATCACGTTTATTACGGAAAACACGTTATTTGATCAATTTACATTGTGCCCCTAAAGTTCTTTGTGCGCTCCTTACTTTTTCAACTTGGGAGCACATGTGCTCCTTGGGAAAAAAGTTAGCGTCAAGCCCTGAGCTACATGGGTCGGGTGCTACACTTGTCAATGTAATTGAAATGATTCCGAACCACACACCACCGTGCCGCCCATGCTTTGTTCATTTAAAATAAAATTTTCTGATGCTGTGCCAATCCCTTGCCCCTTTAATGTGAAAGTTTCATTTTAATATGAGATTTTGACTGTTAATATTTTGGTATGATAAGGAAGTTACAAGATTTAGTGAAGTTATTTCAATATGTCTATTTTTTGGACATTTTACAGCACTTAAAAAAATATCTCGATATTATCGTTTACCGTGATAATTTGGTCACTATAATCGAGATATCAAATTTTTCATATCGTTACATCCCTACAGACGAGTAGAAACGGGCAACACATTGTCACAACAACCTCATAACAACGTCAACAATATAGTGACATTTGGTTATGGACTTTCAATGTCCACATACAACGTGCAAGGTACTCTGGGTACATTGGTTGTTGACGTTCTGGGATGCCGTGTCAAGTTCTGCCTGTTACATGCATTGTCTTTAAAAATACACTTCTATTTTCACAGGAAATTTACCGTTTACATACAGTCTCTTTCAAAATAAACGCACAGTACAACACCGTGAATTGACATATTTTTTCCTTCAACAACAAAAGCATATGGTTAGGTTTAGGAAAAAAGAACAGAGTTTGGCTTTTGTAATCGTACGGGCTGTGAATGCTGCTCTCTCAAGTGAAGGTCGGTGGTTGCTAGACCCATCCACCACCCCTCCAGCCCACCCTACTCAGACTTTGACTGCCTTATTTTCATTCTTGTTCTGCCGCGTTTTACCTGGCCAACCTTTCAGGTGGTCAAGTACACTGGTTATCTGTCTCTGTGTGTCAGACCTGTGATAGTCTGGTGACCTGTCCAGGGTGTACCCCGCCTCTCGCTCAATGTCAGCTGGGATAGGCTCCAGCCCCCCTGCGACCCTCAACAGGATAAGCTGTTACAGAAAATGGATGAACGAATGTGAAGAAATATGAATGTTTGAGATGATGCAACAGCAGTTTGTGGATATCTATGGATGTAATAACATATTTGGACTAAATATTTTGCTGAATTTAGATTGTCTAGTCCACTGGAAGTGTATGAAGACTGTATGAGGACTGTTCTTGTTGCCATAATATGGATCTGTGGATTATGATAACGCTTCTAAGGTGAGTTATTTGTTTGTTTTTTGTCTGACGGTGTTTATTAAACCTGCCTTGATGGTCATATCTTGACATTGTCTACATCTGTCGCCTCAGGGAGCGCAAGTTTCTAACGTTAGGTTGCAGGAGTAAATCACTTAAACCCAGCAAATATAGCAGTTTTTTTTTTACATATCATTATCATCACACAATACCTTATGAGCCCACAGGCAGACCGTTGTATTTGTTAAAATAGTGGTACTGCTTTATGAAATGATTTTAAAGTTCCTGTAGGCAGATACATTTAGAAATATTATTTAATAAGATTGTAGTCTAAGTCAAGACTTACCTGGGATCAGTTCATCTTTCCGAGCGTCGTAGAGCATTCCTAGGGTGAAAGGTCGACCCAGGGCTGCAACTGTGATTTGATCTGAGGCCATTTCTCCAACCTGTTGAGAAAAATGATCACACAGCCCTTAACACTTAATTTACACTCTTAAGTTATCCAAGTGTTGAGAGTTTATATCACTGGGAGTCAATTCTCCTCCTTGACACAAGCATAAAGGACGACAAAGATAAGAGACAGAAAGACTGACAGTCTACTACACTTAGAAATACTGTGTTTCCCTGCAGACACTGACAGTTTTACACAGTTAAAGAGGAGCTATGCTACGCTATGTTATTTCTATGCATAAAGGTGCTTTTAGACCTAGGGTTGTCTTGATTTGTAATTAAATTACCTCCTGATTTGGACCAAAGTTATAAAATTGCCTAGAGTTGATTTGTGTTCTCATGGCAGCATTTACAAGCAGACCAGATCAAATGCCTTGCGTGAGAAAGCTGCTCTTGACTGGTCAGAATGTCCATGTGGGAAAAATCCAGGAATTAAACAAAACTGTTGCTCTTTATAAAGCGTCTTTGAGTATCCTGAAAAGTGCTATATAAATCTAATCTATTATTATTATTATTATTATTATTAAGAGTACACTTGCAAGATAAATGTGACACTTTCTAATGTCACAGTGGAGGGACAACTACGCAGGTTGATTTTAGCGCTGCTCATCGTGGACTATATTGCTGTCATTGTTCATTTTAGTCAAACCATACAGTTTGAAAACGAGGCGCGGCTCCAACTAGAAAACAATGTTTTGATGCATTGGATGTGCTGAATGTGCATATTAAGGCAGTACAGGAGGAGGTGCACATTAATAATCCTCCAGGACTGTAACATGCTCATGTTTAACCCAAACAATGTGTCATGTGACTGCAGTTGGTTCGGATCGAGGTCGGAACACGTTCTCACTACAAACCAACCACACCAGAGTTCGTTTGTAATCGTCTCGGTCCGGTTGTTTTGGTGCACACCTGAGTTTGATTGCTGTGTTCACACATGCGAACTTGATAACATCACAAGTAACAAGAGACTTACCTCTCTGGTTTCTGGCTTTGAAAGAGAGAGGCTCATGTTCTCAAATGGGTCGTTAAACGAAAACATGCCATTTTATGTGCCTCAAACAAAACTGTGCTATAAATGTCAATAAACAATAAATATGCTATAATCATTTTAGAATTTATATTCCATGATTTCTCTTGCAACATTAAAACAATGTAAAGTTTTATTTATTTTGTTTTCAAAGAGTTTTAAACACCTTTTTGTATGAATCATCATTCAAAAACTGTAAAAATGGCCTGTCCCTCAATATGATTGTTCTACTTTTACTAGCTATTAAGGCCCACAAAAGTCAAACTATCATAAAAACATAAACTTATATATAAAGCCTCAAGTGTCCTTTAATTACTCATGAATGGGTTTTATTCTTAATATATGTAAAATGTTGTAAAAAAAAAACAAACAAAAAAACATCAATTTAGTCGGGTCCCCAGGTAGTCGTCAACCCTGTTACTTTAAATGAAAACACCCCTTCTGAGATAACGGACTGCTCCAAAAGTCGCATCATTTCCTGGGAGTGAAATCAGCTTCCTTTTTTGTGAACATGCTGGTGAAAAGACAAGTAACTGTCCTCTTCTTTTCATGATTTTTCTTAGAGTTATATAATGTTTGACAGAGAGGGACAAGCTTATTGTGTCAGCCCTGTTTCCACAAAAGGACACGTTAAGATATTTGTTAGAATTTTTTAATGTACATAAATAACATGATTTAAGCCTGTCAACGAATGCATACCATGTGGTCTCATGACCTTCACCACATGGCTAGTTATGGCTGCCAAGAACATGTTTTGTCAACCCTGTCACCGTCAACCCTGTTACCGGTCTAGCATAACAGGGTTGATGGTAACAGGGTTGACAAAAGTATGGTTTTGCGAGTACATGAAAATATACTTTCCTTACCAATAGTATTTACATTATATAAAACAGCGCCTATACAGACAGCGCAGAGATGCTAATCCCGAAAGACGAGAAGCATATTTGAAAAAAGAGGGCAAAATGGAGAAAGGACAGGGACACAGGGAAAAAGCTGTCTGTTGGTGAACTGTCGCATTATCTCCATTACACCCAAAGCTGCAACTTAAACTAGCAGTATGGTAACTCTTGTCAACTGTTACTGAGGTGTCAGCCCTGTTACTTGTATAATATTCTAGTATAATTCAAAAATTATAGACAAGACAAATGTCAAAAACTCATTTTATATGTTAAGTAAAAGAAACCAGTAATCTACAGAACAAAATGAGGGTTTTATTGTTTTGTTTCCATATTCTGTTCTTAAAAAGAAAGATGCTGTGAAAGTGTCAATTGCAAATTAGCATATTCATCCATGGATAAAAATAAACACCTCAATATTCTCACTGTACAAACACACTCAGTGTAACAAGGGGAGATTTATCTTTCATAGTATATCAGATTTGTTGTAAATATACATTTAAAACATTTTCAAACATTAAATGATGTATTGTAACAAGGTTGACAAAACACACATATGCATGTTGATTAAATGTGGGGGGGGGGGGGGGGAAAGATAGCCTGAGATGGCACAGCACCTATTTCTGATAGGTAAGGATCTATTTAATCCAAAAAGGGTCATAAATTGTTTTAAAACAGTACTTTAAAAAAATCAAACATTAAAATGGGAAATGGCACGTTTTCATATAATGACTCAAATACTGATTGAACTTTCCAAGGTCATGGAAATAACATATGTAGATGGTGTTCCCCTTTAAGTAAAGGTCTAAAAATACCTTCTGTCTCTGGCCGCCTAATTTGTACTCACCTGGTGAAGTTGTGTAGATCAGCTGAGTTGTGTGTGAGTCTTCTTGACTTTCAACTGGAGCTTTCCGTCTGATGATCTGTCATGTTGATTATTATAGTAGATTATTTATATCCTGTCAGATACTGCCACTTCTATTGACCCCTCCTATTACACACCTCAAGACATGTATGAAGTGTCATAAAATAACATCATATAAACACGCCTAATTCAAGAATTCAAGATCAGCATCCCAGTTTGCTGGGACACAAAATGACACAATACATATTGATTCCAGCCAGTTATAGTTATGAAGTTGCTAATATCAGTTCATTTACGAGGGTGGACTGAAAAGTTCATAGGCTGACTAAGAAGGAGTAATGCCAGAGCAATGAAACTTGGCATGCATTAATTCCACCTTTCCTGACATTAACTGCATTGTTTCCTTCTGGTTAAACCCACATTTGACAGCTAATCGAGGACATTGAATATTAGTACTAGAGACATTTCATGAACATGGACAAAATTTGGCATTGTGGTGTTATCAAATGTCTGCAGAAAAAGGGGTTAGCCCCCAAGGACATTATGCTGACATTGCCACATTAGGGGATGATGCTCCAGTTTTATCAATTGTGCAAAAGTGGGCGGCTGAATTCAAGAGGGGTAGTGAGAGCCTTGAAGATGACCCAAGGTCCAGACGTCCTGCCACAGCCACTACCCAAGAAAATATTGATCGTGTTCACCACATGGTGATGGGTGACAGACATTTGACTGTTTATCAGATAGCTAAGGCTGTAAGCATCTCCTGTGAAAGAGTAGAGAACATTCTGCACAATGAACTTGGCATGTCAAAGGTTTCCGCTCGGTGGGTGCCATGGCCTTGACCCCTGATCAAATGCATAACAGAATGTCTTCCTCAGAAATTAGTACCTACTGGGAAATAAAACTATAAAGACCTTCTGATGACCTAATTTCCTGTTTGCTATTTGATAAGGTTACAATGTTGTAATTGTTTATGTGTAACTACTGAAACAACTAACTTGTCTTGCCCCTATAATATAACAGTGACAGAGGAGATTTTGCAGATAGGCACCAACGTATTTCACCCATTCTTAAGAATTGGGACAAATCATGTTCTAACATGCATGCAACCTCCTCCATTTTATGTAGCTTTGATTCAGTATACCATGCACCTCTATGTTTTATAACAAATGCAAAGTCACCTACTCATCACCGCATTCTTTATGATCTGGTGGGATGGACGTCATTGACCACTGGTGTATATATATATATATATGTATATATATATATATATATATATATATATATATATATATATATATATATATTTATTTTTTTTTTTATCTATAAAGAAACATTGGGCAAACTTCCAGCCTACCTCTGCACCCTTCTGTGTGTCAGCTCTGGTAGTTTCCAGCTACGCTCCTCTAAGTGGTTACTTTTTAATGAACCTCAGGTTTTAACAGATCTGGGGAAAACTGCATTCTCCTACACTGCACCTTGGACATTAAACAGTCTTCAAAAAGATCTAAAATTAGAGACACTTACATCCATCAGTGAATTTAAGGGCATCATAAAGAATGTGGTGACAGAGACATGAGCTTGTTTTTCTTGAGAGGTCACTATGTTTGATTACTTTTGTTGTTAAGAGTTTGAACAACAAAGACTGCCCGAAACTAACCTCAAGTGGCTCAAAGAAACACAACGACAGTCGTTCACTGGTAACCACACATTATGCCTAACGACTGTGGCTCACCAGTGGCCCCATTCACTCCTAACGACTGTCGTTCACTAGTGTGACTCACCTGACCCAAACAATGGTCCAGTGAAACTCTACTAACGAAGTATTGTCTTATGAGGGTGGTGGGTGTACACCTCCACAGAGGTTAAAAACCTGAGTCTTACTCCACTGTTTGTCAGACTAGTGAGGACTAGTCAGACCGATGCGTTGAGAACTGATGAAGCCGCTTGGATAAGAGGCAAAACGTCTTCTAGACAAAATCAAAGTCCAGTTGCCTATGATTTAATTGTTGCCAAAACTATAATATATTGTTTTTGACTTTTTTCAACATACTATACTATGTTATTTTTAGCACTTTTTCATTATATTATACCATGAGTATTTTCGACATACTATGTTGTTTTTAGCACTTTTTCAACATACTATACTATGTCGTTTATCATTTTTTTCAAGATACTATACTATGACTTTTTTTTTTCCGACATACTATACTATGTCATTTTTTATCACTTTTTTCAACATACCATAGTGTTGTTTTTATGACTTTTTAAAAATTTCTATACAATGAATATTTTTGACATACTATACTATGTAATTTTAATTTTTTTTTTTCAACATACTATACTATGTCATTTTAATCAGCTTTTTCAACATACTATACCATGACTATTTTTGACATACTATACTATTTCGTTTTTAATCAGGTTTTTCAACATACTACACTATGACTATTTTTGACATACTATACTATTTCTTTTGTATCAGTTTTTTCAAGTGTAATGTTAATTCAGTTCCTCTAGTTTGTGCATTATAAAAAGATTGCACTCCTCTGAGAACCATCACCTTAACGTGGTGGAGGAGTTTGAGTGCCCTAATAACCCTAGGAGCTATGCTGTCGGGGGCATTTTGCCCCTGGTAGGGTTTCCCATGGCAGATTGGTTCTGGGCGAAGGGTCAGACGAAGAACGGTTCAAAAGACCCTTCATGATGGATAAAAACAAGGATTCGTGTACCCGGCCTGGAGGGTTACTGGAGCCCTGCCCTGGAGCCAGGCCTGGGGTTGGGGCCCGTGGGCGAGCGCCTGGTGGCCGGGCCTTCGCCCATGGGGTCCGGCCGGGCCCAGCCCGAACTGGCTACATGGGCTCGTCCCCCTGTAGGCCCACAACCCGCAGAGGGATCCAGAAGGGTTCGGTGCTATCTAGATTTGGGCAGCAGACCAAGGCGGGGGCCTTGGCGGTCCGATTCTCAGCTACAGAAGTTGGCTCTTGGGACATGGAATGTCACCTCTCTGGCGGGGAAGGAGCTGGAGCTTGTGGATGAGGTTGAGCATTATCGGCTAGATATAGTCGGCCTCACCTAGACACATAGTTCCGGCTCTGGAACCCAAGTCCTTGAGAGGGGTTGGACTCTCTCCTTCGCTGGAGTTGCTCCGGGTGAGAGGGGGAGGGCCGGGGTGGGCTTTCTGATAGCCCCCAGACTCTCTGCCTGTATGTTGGGGTTTACCCCGGTAGACGAAAGGGTTGCTTCCCTGCGCCTTCGGGTCGGGGAACGGGTCCTGACTGTTGTCTGCGCTTATGCGCCGAACAACAGTTCAGCAGAGTACCCGTCCTTTTTGGAGTCCCTGGGACGGGTGCTGGACAGTGCCCCGACTGGGGACTCCATTGTTCTGCTGGGGGACTTAAACACTCACGTGAGCAATGACAGCAGGACCTGGGGGGCCGTGATTGGGAGGAACAGCCTGCCCGATCTGAACCTGAGTGGTGTTCAGTTATTGGACTTCTGTGTGGATCGCAGTTTGGCCATAACTAACACCATGTTCAAACATAAGGATGTCCATCGGTGCACGTAGCACCAAGACAGCCTAGGTCGCAGGTCAATGATTGACTTTGTAGTCATATCATTTGACCTGCGGCCATATGTTCTGGACACTCGGGTGAAGAGAGGAGCAGAGCTGTCAACTGATTGATCACCACCTGGTGGTGAGTTGGATCAGATGGCGGGGGAAGATGCCGCGCAGACCTGGCAGGCCCAAACGAACAGTGGCTTTTTTCGACATACTATACGATGACATTTTCGTTACTTTTTTCGACATACTACACTATGACGTTTTTATCACTTTTTTCAACATAATATACTAGGATGTTTTTATTACTTTTTTGGTCATACTATACTATGAAGTTTTTATCACGTTTTTCAACATAATATACTAGGACGTTTTTATCACTTTTTTCAACATAATATACTAGGACGTTTTTATTACTTTTTTGGTCATACTATACTATGAAGTTTTTATCACGTTTTTCAACATAATATACTAGGCCGTTTTTATCACTTTTTTTGGTCATACTATACTATGTCATTTTTATCATGTTTTATGGACATACTATATACTATGACGTTTTTATAGTTTTTCCACATACTAGAGTATGACGTTTTTATAGTTTTTTTGGACATAGTATACTATGTCGTTTTTATCACTTTTTTCGACATGCTATACTATGACGTTTTTATGGCTTTTTTAACATACTATACTATAATGTTTTATGGCTTTTTTCGACATACTATATGATAACTTTTTCGTCACTTTTTTCGACATACCTTACTATGGCGGTTTTATCTGTTTTTTTCGACATACTACACTATGACATTTTTATCACTTTTTTCAACATACTATGCTATGACGTTTTTATCACTTATTTCGACATACTATACTATCACATTTTTATAGTTTTTTTTTCCGACATAGTATACTATGTCATTTTTATAACTTTTTTTTGACATACTATACTATGACATTTTTATAGCTTTTTTCGACACAGTATGTCGTTTTTATCACTTTTTTCGACATACTATAGTATCACATTTTTTTTTAGTTTTTTTTTCCGACATAGTATACTATGTCATTTGTATCACTTTTTTTGACATACGATACTATGACGTTTTTATCGGTTTTTTGGTCAAACTATACTATGACATTTTTATGGCTTTTTTTCGACATACTACACTATGACGTTTTTAATCACTTTTTTCAACATACAACGTTTTTATACTTTTGTCGACATACTATACTATGACGTTTTTATAGCTTTCTTGGACATACTATACTATGACGTTTTTATCAGTTTTTTCAACATAGTATACTATGACGTTTTTATCACTTTTTTCAACATACAATGTTTTTATACTTTTGTCGACATACTATACTATGACGTTTTTATAGCTTTCTTGGACATACTATACTATGACGTTTTCATCAGTTTTTTCAACATAGTATACTATGACGTTTTTATCACTTTTTTTGACATACGATACTATGACATTTTTATAGCTTTTTTCGACATGCTATACTATGATGTTTTTGTCACTTTTTTCAACATACTATACTATGACGTTTTTATCACTTTTTTGGACATACTATCTATGACCTTTTTCATCACTTTTTTCGACAGACTATACTATGTCCTTTCTATCATTTTTTTCGACATACTATACTATGACGTTTTTAATCACTTTTTCGACAGCCTATACTGTGACGTTTTTATCACATTTTTCAAAATACTATACTATGATGTTTTTCATGGCTTTTTTTGACATACTATACTATGATGCTTTTATGGCTCTTTTCGACATACTATACTATGACGTTTTTATCAGTTTTTTTGACATACTGCACTATGACGTTTTTATCACTTTTTCAACATACGATGTTTTTATAGTTTTTTCGCCATACTATACTATACTATGACGTTTTTATTGCTTTTTTGGACATACTATACTATGACGTTTTTATGGCTTTTTTCGACATACCATACTTTGATATTTTAATGGCTTTTTTTGACATACTATACGATGACATTTTCGTCACTTTTTTCGACATACTATGACGTTTTTTTATCACTTTTTGTGTTCATACTATAATATGATTTTTTTTTTCACTTTTTTCGACATTTTTATCACGTTTTTCAAAATACTATACTATGACGTTTTTATGGCTTTTTTTCGACATACTATACTATGCTGTTTTTATGGCTTTTTTCAACATACGATACGATGACATTTTTATAGCTTTTTTGGACATACTATACTATGACGTTTTTTCCAGTTTTTTTCGACATACTGCACAATGACGTTTTTATCACTTTTTTCAACATACAACGTTTTTACAGTTTTTTCGACATACTACACTATGACATTTTTATAGCTTTTTTGGACATACTATACTATGACGTTTTTATCAGTTTTTCTCAACATAATATACTATGTTGTTTTTATCACTTTTTTTTCGACATACTATACTATCACATTTTTATAGTTTTTTCGTCATACTATACTTTGACGTTTTAATAGATTTTTGGACATACCCTACTATGATGTTTTTATAGCTTTTTTCGACATATTATACAATGATGTTTTTGTGGCTTTTTTCGACATACTATACGATGACATTTTCGTCACTTTTTTCAACATACTATACTGTCTTTTTTAACAATTTTTTCGACATACTATACTATGACATTTTTATCACTTTCTTTGGTCATACTATGACTTTTTTTTCACTTTTTCGATATGTTACACTATGTTGTTTTTATCACGTATTGGACATACTATACTGTGACGTTTTTATAGATTTTTGGACATGCTCTAGCATGATGTTTTTATAGCTTTTTTCAACATACTATACTATGACGTTTTTATAGATTTTTGGACATGCTCTAGCATGATGTTTTGATAGCTTTTTTCAACATACTATACTATGACGTTTTTATAGATTTTTGGACATGCTCTAGCATGATGTTTTTATAGCTTTTTTCGACATACTATACTATGACGTTTTTATAGATTTTTGGACATGCTCTAGCATGATGTTTTCATAGCTTTTTTCGACATACTATACTATGACGTTTTTATCATTTTCCAACATACTATGCCACGTCGTTTTCATCACTTTTTTCAACATACTATACTATGACGTTTTTATCACTTTTTTCGACATGCTATACTATGATGTTTTTACCACTTTTTTCGACATACTGTACTATGACGTTTTTGTCACTTTTTTCAACATACTATGACGTTTTTAATCACTTTTTTCAACATACTATAGTATATGATTTTAGCACTTTTTTCGACATACTATACTATGACGTTTTTATAGCTTTTTCAGCATACTACATTATGACGTTTTCGTCACTTTTTTCGACATACTATACTATGACGATTTTATCACTTTTCGACATACTATAGTATGACATTTTTATAGCTTTTTTCAACATACTGTACTATGACGTTGTTAAAGCTTTTTTCAACATACTATACTATGACGTTTTTATAGATTTTTTGGACAAATTATATTATGACGTTTCCATAGCTTTGCTGGACATACTATATACTATGACTTTTTTTAAATCACATTTTTCAACATACTATACTATGACGTTTTCATCAGTTTTTTCGACATACTATATTCTATGACATATTTATAGTTTTTTTTCAACATACTATACCATGATGTTTTTATAGCTTTTGTCAACATACTATACTATGACATTTTCATCACTTATTTGGACATAGTATACTATAATGTTTTTATAGCTTTTTTCGTCATACTATACTATGATGTTTTTATCACTCATTTGGACATACTATACTTTGACGTTTTAATAGATTTTTGGACATACCCTACTATGATGTTTTTATAGCTTTTTTCGACATACTATACTATGACGTTTTTATAGATTTTTGGACATACTCTACTGTGATGTTTTTATAGCTTTTTTCGACATACTATACTATAGTATGACATTTTTATAGATTTTTGGACATACTCTCCTAAGATTTTTTTTTATTGCTTTGTTCGACATACTATACGATGATGTTTTATAGCTTTTTTCGACATACTGTACTATGACTGTAGTCGTTACATTTTTATGTTGAAAAGTCATTTTATACCATGTCAGAAAAACTGTTAAAAACGTCACAGTATAGTATGTTGAAAAAGCGGATAAAAACTACAGTATAGTATGTTGAAAAAGTCAATAGTATAGTATATGGGAAAAACTGACAAAAATATCATAATACAGTATGTCAAAGAAACAAATGAAAAATGTCATAGTATAGTATAGACAACGTGATAAAAACAACATATTATAGTATGTTGAAAAAAGTGATTAAAACCATATAGTGATAGAAACGACATAGATTATGTCAAAAATATTCATAGTATAGTAAATTGAAAAGTCATAAAAACGACAGTATAATATGTCGAAAATAGCCATAGTATAGTATGTTAAAAAAAAAACCTGATAAAAACAACATAGTATAGTATGTTGAAAAAAAGTGATAAAACGACATGGTGTAGTATGTTGGAAGAAATGTCTGAAAAACATCAGTGTTGTACGTCAAAAATAAATCACAAAAAAGTCATAGTAAACTATGTCCCAAAAAATGTTATGACAAAAAATTATCATATGCCATTACAAAATTATGGTATGCTATGTTATAAAAAATAGTGTGAAAATAAATCATGAAAAAAACATAGTATTTATGTTATAATTAAGTCATAAAAAAACTAGTTAGTACTAGATAGTATGCCATAAAAATGACATTCAAAAAAGTCATAAAAAAGTTTAAAAGAAAAAGTTAAAACACAAATAAACAGTATAATATGCAAAGAAAATGTCATAAAAAAAAGTAACTGCATGTTACAAAAAAAGTCATAGTAAAGCACACCACAAACGTCATGAAAAAATGTTAACAATGATAATGTTAAAGATTCGTAAAAGAGAAGGAACGAGTGGGATTCCACAAGAGTCCCATTTGGTGCCTACATACTAATAAATTGACTTAATCAAATATACATATTGAACACAAGCTACAAAATGTAATACCTCGGGCCTTAACTGTCTCTTGGTCAATTTATCAACTGTAATAATTAAACACCAAGCGGACAGTTGTTGATGTAAAGCATCAATGTACTTCACGTTTTTCTTATTCAGGGATTTTCAACATTAAGTGTCAGATATCTTATTAAATTCTCCCTCCGGCCCTTTTTTCCTGTTCTTTTATATGTTCCCCTTACTTTGATATAACCTTGCCTCAGGCCTCATATATGTCTGCAATGTTCACATTGCTTTCTTGTTCCCAGTTCTTTAAATTCAGTCAGACAAAATAACAGGAAATGGCTTTTTTTGCGTCATGTTAAAAGGAGATTAAATGTTAAAGAGATTAAAGCGGGTATTTTTTCTGCTTTTTGAGCACATTATTTTACAGCTGTACGTGTCCCTCTGGAGGATTGCCTAGGAACTGCACATGCCCACAAATTAACGACAGTAGTTTGGATATCAATTATTACAATCCTTGAATGTTCCCCAAACCAAAATGTTCCCAGAGACACATGACTCGACAAGTTGTATAAAACTGTCATTACAGTGATTTAATATAATGAACCATGAAAATAGCCAACCAGTGCAGTGTCTGTGAGTCTCTCTCCTCCACACAAACATACACTCACACACACAAATAATAAAAAAAAGACAAAGTTGAAGAGTCCAGAGAGGGAAAAAAAAAATAAAATAAAAATAATGCTACAGTCACAGAAACATTCAGCTTTGCCAAGAAGAGCGTTCATATTTACAACCATATTTCAAAATGGGATGGGAGCGAATTGTACAAGCATAGAAAAGAAAAGAAGCAAATATTTACAACCTGTTCCTGGTGAAAGCTGGAGTAACCACCTATACATTAAATTACACTTTCTACAAATAACCATTGATATTCAAAAATAAACCGCTAACGTCCTACTTGTGGGCGACACCACCCTGCCTACCTACCTCAGAAGACTACAAGCACTCGTTACACAAAATCTCACACTTTTCTTTCATCAACCAATCACACTCTTTCACACACACACACACACGCGCACACAGGCTGACACACACAGACACACACACACACACACACACACACACACACATACACACGAGTGCGGCCTCCCAGGGGCGGTGAGGCAGGCTCCCAGAAATGGGTCTTTTCTGAATCTGCAGCGGTGAACAGATATTTGTTGTTAGACAGAGGAATAAAAAAAATAATTGTGTTTTTTTTTCTCTATACAAAAAGCTTTCTCTTTGCTATAATGAGCCACTAGATTAAAACAAATAAATGGTGTAGAGAGCCGACGACAGACGAGAGAGAAGAGGAAGTAAAAGGAGTAACTGACAAAGGAGGAAGAGGAGGGAGGGAGGGAAGGAGGGAGGGGGTTATAGGCTGGAATGTCCATTGATAAACAAAGTGCGGGGCCTTACAACGGGAGTCCAAACAAGACACAAAACAGAGAGCTTTCCTCTCCATCACAGGAAGGATATATAAAAACAAATGGAGGCCAGAGAGAGAGAGGGTTATGAGCACCGGGGGGATCGTCCATCTTCATTTTTATACAGTTTGTCTAGAAGATCGTTTCACTGTCCTTTTTTCTAAAATTTTCTGTCCTTGTTTTTTTTTTGTATTTTTTTTTAAAAAGCATCCTTTCATCCCACAATCAGCTGTTTTTCCACTGGCCATGTGTTCAGGTACATAGAAAACATATCTACAGCTTATGATACACACCCCTCTCAGGCTGAGTTCTCAGGGGGCTGCCGGAGGGAGGGGCCCGACAGCGAAGAGAGCGGTCAGTGCCACCCTGTGCTCAGGTACCCCGAGCTGTGGAAGGGGGTCGAGGACGCAGGAGCTCCACGAGTCCCAGAAGGCATCTGGGAGGCGGCGGCCTGGGCCTGGCCTTGTTGAGTCTGTTGGGGAGGAGGAGGGGGAGGTGGAGGCAGTCCAGTCTGCTGAAGGGGCGGGGGGTACGTCGATGGGGGCACTGAAGGGTTGGCGGTGGCGCCTGGGTGCAGCAATGCCGGCTGAAAAGCCCCTAAGTTCTGAAAGTGGTGGGGCTGCATCGGGGCGTTGGTCGAGGGGGCGGGGGGAGGCGGAGGAGGAGGCGGAGGAGGGGTGAGCGACAGCAGGGTGCTGCCAGCAGGAGGCGGCTGCTGCTGCTGCTGGGAGGTCTGGCCCTGTGGGGGTGGAGGCGGAGGAGGGGCGGTGTTCAGCATGAGCTGGTGCTGCTGGATGGGAGGAGGTTGCAGGTTTACGTGCAGCAGGGTGGGGCCGGGCATCGGGTGTGGGGGTGGAGGAGGAGGAGGTGGTGGAGCGGCAGAGCTCTGATAGTGCACGCTGTGGGGAATAGTCTGCATCAGAGGCTGAGAACCAGGAGGGTACGGGGGCGTGACGGCAGGTTTGAACCCAGGAAAAGGTCCGGCCGGTGACGGGCTCTGACTGGGGAAGTACGCTGAGGACACTGGTGGTGCTGGGGGAGGAGGTGGAGGTGGTGGTGGAGCACTCTGTGTGTTATACTGGGTGAAAGGAGCGGGGCCAGTCTGCGCCTGGGGCTGGGGTTGGTTCTGAGGCTGTGCGGAGAACAGCGCCCTCTGGCTGCGGTAGGGAGAGCCCTGAGGCTGAGGCTTGGGCGAGTGGAGGAGGGAGGATCCGGGGTAGTGCACGGGCGAGGAGGGTAACGGGGTGGGATGCAGCTTGGTGGGGGTCAGAGGAGCCGGCTTAGGTCCTGCAGGCTTGCCCGGCGGCTGGCTGGTTGGATTTGGCGTCCGAGGCTGACTGTCGGCGTCTTCCTCCTTCGCTGGTCGGCTGGGAGGCTGGGCGAGGGGACCAGGAGAGCACGGCTGAGAGGGAGGAGAGAAGAAGGGGTCAAACAGGTGTTGATAACCAGCTGAGAGGAGTCAGAGTTGCTTCATGACTTACTGTGTGGGTTGGGGTCTTTTGAAGACTTGGAGACGGACAGTCTCTCAGTGCAGGTGTATCGCCACCATCTGTCTCACCATCTGAAAAGAGGGGTAATAAAAAAAGTGAAGATGTAGATGTGAAAAATACCTCTTTGAAGAAATCATTTGATATATGTTTCCTACCACTTCATATTTAACAGACAGATTCGCTATCAATTCTCACTAACTCTCGACAACAAAACAAATTGTTTCGGTGCACTTGGTCGACAGTTACTATCCTCACCTGTGTCTTTGTCTTTGCTGAGCAGCAGAGCTCTGTGGTAGCTGCGTTCTCGGGCCTGCTCGACAGAAGTGGACGACGTCCTGAAAAGAAACGCATCATCACATCTATACATCCACATATGCTAACGTACATTTAACAACTGATACTAACAACAGGTTCTTCATGTTTTAAGTATAGGTAGCTGTGGCAGTACGTACCACTGTCCCTCTCCTCCTTCCTTCTCTCCTTTCTCTCCAGGCGCCTCTGCCTCCTCACTTGTCTGCGGCTCTTTCACGACGACGCTGTTGGTGTTGCAGAGAGGAGTGGGAGCGGGGGGAAGAGGAGGTTCGCTGGCGGTCTCCAGCGCAACAACGGGGAAGGCGTCCACGCTCAGAGGGGGCACGGTGGAAACAGGAGAGCTGCACTCGGTCTTGGAGCCGCTGCGACGAGCTTCTCGCTGACGTTTCCTGTATTCTAGCAGGGAAACCTGGGAAGAGGCAGAACAGGAACCTCCATGTCATTTATGGACAAAGAGCAGGTCTCATATTGAACCAGTAGAGGGCAGCATTTAGATGAGTCAGTGCATCTCTTGAGATCATTAAACCATAACATCATCATCTTATACTGCAATTTGAACCAGGTTATTCTAGATTTTATTAATCATCTCACTAGTTATATATATATATATATATATATATATATCTCATCCTCTCCTCACACACATGCAAGGATTAGAGAGTTGAACATGTCAGTAAAATGTTATCAGTACTCTCACTCACCTTTTTCTTCTGTGGAGGATTCTGAGCCGACCCTCCTCCTTCGCCAGCAGTGTCCCCATTTAGTGAACGTGAGAAGCCGAGTGAGCTTCCCTCCTCGGAGCAGGGGTAAAAGAGCTGCCCCTGGCCTTCACTGAAGGGGGCCTGAGAGCCGACCAACGACCCCGTCCCTGCTGCGGACCCTGCCGCAGCCCCAGCTGCAGCCTCGGGCCTGAAGGGAGCCACCAGAGGCTCCAGGGTGTGTGATGGGGTGAGGTCCCTTAAGTTTGAGTTGACTGGAGAGAAGTTCAGGCCAGCTGGTCCAGTCGGGCCTCTGTCTGGGCTTTTGATCCAGCCAGAAAAAGAGGAAGCACACGTTTCTGCGGATGAGGAAGCCTCGCTACCGCCCTCTACGACGACGCCATCTCCTCGGTCCTCTCCGCAGTCCACGGACTCAGCAGCTGGAGGCTGTGGACTCTCAGGAACTGAGACCTTGGCTTCTGTTGGGAGTCCGTCTGAACTGGGAGCTCTAACGCAGGGAGAGGAGACCAACGAAGGAGGACGGTCGGCCTAGGAAAAGAGGGAGGAGTCGGGATGGTCATAATAAAGGAAGTACATTAAAAAAGCTTGTAATTTCCACAATACCAGAAGTAGGATCGCCCTGTCCTCTTTACAGTCAAGCCATTTAAGAAAAGAATAAAATTTATTCGACAAATAATAACCTCTACTGATGAATCAAAACCTGCAACTACTAATAAAGTTGTTGACCTGATCGACAATTCCTTCACTCACCTCTTGCACGCTGGGTTTCCGGCTGACCTCTGGGGAGTTTTCTACTGAAGATTCACTCTGCGTAACAACAACAGATTCAGTCACTCAGGTTCTCTTTTACTTCATGTAACAGAATGTGCGGCCTCTGTTTCGACAGCCTTACCTCCTGAAGGGCGTTAAGTGTCTGCGTTGGGGTGCTGGGTGGGGGCTCTGTGCTTGGCTCCTCGGTTCGGGGACGCGGTGGGGTAGCCAATAAGACGGGGGTTGCGGGTGTCTCCGATTGGTCGGCCCTGGTGGGCGTGGCACAAGGTGAGCCGTACGGTGTCGAGCTCTCGGACATGCAGGCGTCTAACGGACTCAACCGGCGCTTTTTCAAAGGTGTGGGCAACTCTGTGAGAAGAAATATGGTGTGGGCTTAAACTGAGGGTCCATTGATTATTTTCCTATATTATACACACATATACTAGCATTAGCTCTTTCGTAATGTATTGCAGTTTTAAATGTTTAAGAAATGCTTGTCTTATTCCGAAATTTGCGCCAGTGCTGGTTACCTACCTGGTAGTGAGCAGGTGCCGTTGTAGGGTAGAGGGCTGTCAGAGTCTCCGTTGATGGAGGGGCTGAGGGGACCCTCACTGGGCATGAGAAGACTCGGTCGTCTGGCTGGGCTGGTGGAGCCCTCCTCCTCTAGAGCCTGCTTCAACCATCGCTGTAAGACAGAGTAGAGGTTTGGTAACTCAGTGATGGATGAGACTTTCTCTCCTGATAGAAGTGAAATTCCTTCATCATTGCAGAAAACTTTACAGCTAATCAAATTAGTTAAAAACTTTAGTCAGAGAGATAAAACTAATGATGGATAGAGAGGTAGAGTCGACTTGGGAGAGCTTCATTATCTCTAATCTAAGGACAGATCCATGTGACTTTCCAAAACTGGCTGAATGTACATTTTTCCAAAGCCAAATGGGGATATATCTAAAGCAGGACTTTTTACCTTCTTGCAGGAGCCAGTGGTTGGCGGCGTTTCAGGCAGTTCTCTAGAGCGCCGTCTTCCTGTGGGGACTCCTGGAGTAGTGGGGCTGCGATTAACCAGGAACGGGGACGAGAAGCGGACGTAGTGTTTGGGCGTGCTGTAGACCTGCGGAGAGCAGGCCATGCCTGGGAGGGCGTTGAGCTGTGTGGCAAGTACTTCGGGGTCGCTGCTTATTCTGAGCGGCCTCTCGGGGGCCGGCTCTGGGGTCCGTACTGCGCCGCGGTCCTGCTGTTTCTCTCCCACCCACTCACTCACAAAGTGCTGTGGGGAAGAGTTCGAAAAGATTTTTAAAATTATGTGACAATCTGTAGAGTTTCCAAACATTAAATGTGTCTGATATGATGGAAATATTTGCCAATAGACTATTAAAGGGGGGTTTTCTTCAGGTACTCCGGCTTCCTCCCATAGTCCAAAGACATGCAGGTTAATTGGTGACTCTAAATTGTCCGTAGGTGTGAATGTGAGTGTGAATGGTTGTCTGTCTCTATGTGTCAGGGTGTACTGTTGTGGGTGCAGGTGAGCGTACCTTTTTAGTTTTGAAGTTCTTGCTCCCGGTGCGGTTTCTGTCAGGTGCGGGTGAGCTGCTGTGTGGAGGGCTGGTGTCCGGTGCTTGGGCGGGGATGGCCTCAGGCTCTGGTGCGGTGGGCGTCTCTCCTTCGGGGGCCTCACTGGTCAGAGGCTCCACCGACTCAGTCGGGGAGCCAGGGGCCAAGTCGGAACAGGTGCTGATGGTGCGAGCTCGCCGGCGCTGTTGGCCGATGTGCGTGCGGTTCCTTGAGAAACTTTTCCTGTTCCTTGAGCTTTTGACCTTGGCTGGCTTTAAACCTGGCTCCTCTTTCACCTCCAGAAGTGGCTACAAGAAAAACACAGTAGAGCATTTATATCTAGTAAAATCCAAAAAAAATTATATATAGTAAAAGCGTTCCCTTGTTTTCTAGAAAAATTAATAAAAATTCAAAAGAACAGGAGGTTCTTTGCGTCTCTGTGCTCTCACCTGCATGACAGCAGGAGAATCTGCCGTCTCCGGCGTGGCTGGAGGCTCCTCCTTGATGTCACTGCGGCCACCGACCTCCGTCTTGACGCTCCCGATTCTTTCCAGGGCCTGCTCTCTACGTTTCTCCCTCTTCTCCATCCGGGCAAAGGCTTGCAGGATGGCCTCCATCTTCCTCTCTTCTCGTGTCTGCAGAGAGATAGGCATGGGGTTCAGAGGAGGGTGATGGAGGGGAAAAGGAAGCAGAGACATTAGTCTATTGGACACCACTCCCCCATCGAGCCCCAGAGGTTGCAATAAAACGGGTTAATGTGTGCTACGCAGCAAAAGGCGATCTAGCTGTGCAGAGTCAAAGGAAAGTGACCCCTTACCTTCATCATGAGAGAAACAAAGAGGAGAGGAGGTCAGGCAGGAGCAACAGGAAAGATGTTGAAGACGTAAATGTAAATGAGTTTCTACAGCGCTTTACGACTTTACAATTAAACCCCGACAAACCAGGAGGCTTAATAGCTCGTCTAATGTGTTCCTATATGTATGTTTGTGCCACATATTTCCCCAGCTCTACCTCCACCACAAAACCCAAACAAACAGCTCCACCCTTTGTCAAAACACCCCCTCTGAAAACCACAAACACTCTGAAACAAACTGCTGAGAGCTCAGGCTGTAAAGATGGACAGTTAGTACGCTTGTAACTCAATCACCTCTGGGAGATTTGAGGAGTAGGGGAAGGCTGGTAGATGGGTGGAGTAGGGTTGGCTATGAATGGGTCAAGTGTACCTCCTTGTGTTTCAGTCTCTTCCAGCTGGAAGCCGCCCAGACAGGGAGATGGGACTGCTCCTCTGGGCTGGCCTGAGTGTTCAATAAAGAGACAGCCCAGTTTAGTAGAGACATGTCCCCCTAAACAAGGCCTCACAAACACTGGACAGAGCTAGACCTGGACTCTCTGATCTTCTGGTGGAGCTAAATGCACCTGTGTCAGGTACTGTAGGTGTCTGACAGCTTGGACTTTGTAATATCCTGCTATAGGGAATATTTTTAATTATGGGACGACTTCGGGAATAAACTACTGACACCACAAAAGTGCTAAATATTTCCATCCTTATAAAAACCTCTGTTATATCATAATACAATCTTGTTGAGGCCTCTTTTAATGGTTTTGAGCCGTCAGTGATGAAAGCAGTTGTAAGGGAAATATGGTAAAATCTCTTCAATCCAAAACTTTGGTGTTAAATCAAACTGCGGGACACATCCACCACGTCCAATTTGGAGCTTCAGCCCAAACACGGTGTCCATGCATTTGCCTCTACGACCCACCAACCAATCAGGACAATACACTGGCCGGCTCAACATTTTCTAAACACCATTTTTAATACAGTTCAGGACACAATAGCAGCACACACATGCACATGGGACTACTGCCAATTTGTTTTATGCTCTGCTGCCAAGAAAGCACCATCGCCTCACAGTAGCCTCACACTGGGTTCGAGCTAAGGATCCAACAGTATGAGATTATGATGCTATGTTATCGGTCTCAGACAACATCACAGTTGCCTGGTTTCACGTATACGCTACAACACAATCATTATTATTATCATTATCATTATCAGTTGGTTTTTTTTGGTTAAACAAACACTAATAAAATTGAAATTTAAAACCATTTTTTCAATGGAATTTTGAGTAAAAAAGTCTCACTGCTGAAAATAAATAAAATAAAGGTGAGATTTTTTTTGTATAGTTGCATTTTTTTTCCCCAGTAACGTAGATAGGCAAACGGATAATCGTCAGTTTCCATACCACGGTATACCATGAAGCGGATATACTTCCAAAGCCCTAGTCCGAACCTGCAAACCTGGGGCCTTTCTCAAGTTCTCCCTGTGCCTACACGGGTTTGCTCTAGGAAAATTAAGTTCATCTCTTTTACACCTTGCATTAAAATGCGTTTTGGGTGATCGCAATCAGATTGTGCTTGACCACATGAAAGTGCCGATGTAAATGGATCCAAAATGCACCAAGGACAAATTGTGATCCCATTGTCCAAACCACTTCTGGAGGTGGTCAGGGATGTGACCACGCTGAACACAAGGGTAAATAGATATGTTTTCAATCCACATGCAAAAACTATGTGGGCGGAATGTATTTATCCAAAGTGCACAACGTGACCTCATGTGACGCTGCAGCTGTTGGGCCGCACGATTGTTGCTCTCTCATCTCATCTAACACTACCTGGGTGTCTCCCATCGTTTGTCATGTATTGTGCTGACATTAAATCAGGTGGGCCTGTTTCATCCTCTTCAACTTCACTGTTTTTCCTGACTGATACTTATTTTATTTTTATGCCAATATTGTCTCTGAAAATACAGATAAGATTATGATGTGCAGCCTATGTAGAAAAATACGGTTTTAGCCTTCTAATAGTGGATAACAGATGAGGGCGGTGCCCGTTTGGACTGAGCGATCTGATCGTTACATGGACACTGGAGACACATAATACTATATGTAAATGTAATCAGGTTAAATCATCTCAAGATACAAGATGCATTTTAATGCAAGGTGTCAAGTGGTTCACGTGAGACTGACTGGCGACCTGTCCAGGTTGTACCCCATCTCTCACCCAATGTCAGCTGAGGTCGGCTACAGCGTGTACAGATAATAGAGAGACCTAAAACAACTCAACTTAATTGTCCTCAAGGGTAGATGTGCCTCGCATACAAATAGAACGCAGACTTGAAGCACTACCAAACACAAAACGCCACTGATAAACAAAAGTCTCCACAGGTGACCCAGGACACCTTTCCAAACAACACAGGCTCTTGTTTAAGTAGGCATAATATAATGCCCATACACATCACTGTTACCTCCCCCGCACCTTTGTCACAGCATCGATTTACAACACCCACATGCATCTACTACGCTTGTGATCGTCAGTTTGTGAATGCACGCTTCTTTGAGCCCGACAGCAGCAGCTCTCTCCTGGGCCACATTCCATAGAAACCAGCCTATTGGATCTCCCAAAGTCAATATGGCCCTGGCAACAAGGCTCTACCCTCCGCAGCCCCTCCTCCCCCTGCTGCCCCCACCCCCTCCTCCCCTCTCTTCAACCATCTATCCCTCTCTGGCCGATTAGCAGAACTGTATGTTGGCCAAAGATGAGTCAGCACTTTGCACCTTGGGTCCGCCGTGTGAAATGAAGCTGACTGCAGGGTAATTTCCAGAGTGTGTGTGTGTGTGTGTGTGTGTGTGTGTGTGTGTGTGTGTGTGTGGTGTACTATGCTCGCCTGTGTGAATGTGTGTTTGATCCCATCTCTCAGGGACACACGGCTGTTTGGCAGGAAAAAGAGCGGTTGAACCAGTAATTGGCCATTTCAAACTTCCAGCCGCAATGAAGGTGAGAGCAGAGCTGTACTCAGAGTAGAACGCACACTGGGGCACAGTTTCAGCCCGCATGACGACACAACATACTGGTTTGTTCCCACTGACAGGACATGGGTGTTGTAAACAGGCACCAGAGGCCTACTAACGTCCTAATATGCTGGAGGAAAAAGTGCAACAAATGAGGGAAATAAATGCGACTGCGTAATGACAGACAAGCACAAAGCCTTGGTACTGTGAAGAAGAGGGAAGCTGCAGGAGGAGGAAAATAAAGTACTGAGCAAAACAGATACAAGGGGCATTGAGAGTGGTGGGAGCACTAGCAATAGATGAGCGATGAAGAGGAGGGTGGTTTGATGGAAGGGAGGTAGAGGACAGCTGCTCCTATCCAAGCCACAGCCCCCGTAGCAGACACATAGTTAGCTCCACACCCAGAGCAACAGGGGACAGACTTATTTTTATTTTCGCTCTTTCTGCCGGGTGGCTGCATGGCAAGTTAAAAAAAAAAAAAAGAGCCCCTAGCTTGGCACACTTACCATCTTCCTCCTCCTCTCTGCAATCTGCTCCTCTGACTCCATCTCTACTTCATTGCTAACGGAGGTTCTGTCTTCTAGATCCTCATATAACTCAGGATCCTGTAAGAGGAGGGGAGAGGGCGGTATGGCGCTTTATCATGGCTGATCAGTCAGTCTGGCTACAGACTAGAGGGAGACAGGTAAGAGTGGAGGAGAGGGGAGGTGAGGGAGGGAGGGGGTAACCTGAAATATATAAGGGACGACTTGCTTTTAGGGGTCAGTCTGTGCACAAAACACGTGCTCCAAACGTGTCTTTGGTCTTACACAGGTCGACGGTTAATGAGTCTGCATGAGCACCTCACAGGCTGCACTGACACAGGACTTTTCCGATTGCTCCTTAGATCCGATCTTTCTGCCTGTTCACATGACCCACATCGCTATGAACCAATCTCTGCCCTGAAACGTCTCACATAAAACCAACTACATCACATGTGTTGAAACAGCAACAAAAACTTTCACATTTGCAAGGTGGGCATTTGGGGGAAAAAATGAATGACACAGTGGTGCAAGTACTCATCTCCAGAGTGATTCCTGCGGAGGTTGAGGACAGTTCGTCACATGTTGAGGATAACGGTGAGAAGAAGAATTCAGCCGATTTCCAGTTTTGCTGGTCTCATCTGGTGTATGAACTTAAACCAGTTAAAAAGTAGCCTATAACCCGTGCTGACTGTGTTATGATGCTAAATCCAACTTGTACTGCTTTAGAAATAAGCAATATGACAACTTGATAAACATAATATGTTTGTTTAAATCTGAACCTACAAGTCTTTGCGTAATTAAATAACTAAATTCCAGTTGAGGTGGGAGGGGCACAGAGCCGTGCACGTCGTGTTTGTTTACGTTTTTTTGGGGTGACCAGACGAGACACAGCATTCTCTGGGGAAAACAGCACGAATATGGTCATATTTTGGATTAAAGCCGCAAAAGAAGTGTTTTTTATTTTTAAAACGTCACAATAGACAAGGGATGGCTGATTCATTGAGCTAAAAAAAGGATTTATCCACACGTCACCTTCGGAAGGAGATCACGAGGGAGCTGGTAAGCTAAATGGCCATCGCTAACGACAAACTGGACAGTTTGCTGTATTGTATGTCACTTTCAGTAAATATCAACAAAAGTAGAAGATAACACGTTGGCTACTCACCCATCTTTTACGTGGTAGTGTCTGATTTCAGGTGCACAGCTGATGTTTGCATTGTTTGTTTACATGAAACAACAGAAGTGCATATTTAATGGATTCATTGTTGACACAGAGCGCCGATGTTAGCACACAGAGTCATTGTGTTCCACACGAGAGCGGCTGCTGAGTCCGGTGCGACTAGATGTTGTAGTACAATTCGGTATACCAGTCCAGCCCCGTGTTTGGCTTAATATCAAACTGGTCTGAAAATGATTACACCGGCAAAACAATCTTTGTTCTTTGTCTGTAGTCAACAGACAGCTCCGAAACTGTGTGGTGAGAGATCTGCGCCTGCACGGTAAAGTATGACGTGAAGAAACCATGAATATGTGGGGAGAGAAAACCCACACATGAATTCCAGTATGACTTTTCTCACAGCTGTCACGAGACCAGTGATTGGTTATGTATTAGAATTAGGATCCCATATGAAAGTGGCCCAAGTCTGACTGTGTCCACACTACTCTGAAAAAAAAAAATCAGATAGAAAAGAGGATTTGGGGCGCATTTGCTTGTAATGTGAATGTAGTCACTGTTTCACTCTGAGCACACCCTCATGCTGCACCAGCACATACTTACAACAGAACTATTTAACAGCTGACATACTGCCCTGCCTTCAGAAGGAGCGTATGGTTGTAATAGCGATGACTTATAGACCTCTTATCTTTCTGGTGGGACACCTCATCTCACCTTTCCTCCTTTCAGCTCTGACACAACTCTGCAAAATGCTTTTACATTCTGAGACGGTGAAAACCACTCTCACCTCATACAGCTTAACCTATGTGACACACAGGACTAACTTCTAAATGATCAAGCACAACACTTTCTAATCCACTTTGACAGTAAGAACATTTCTCACATTTTAAACTGCTGAATGAACCTAATTTGTAACAATTTCGCTTGGTCGTTACAAGTGAAAACTGCTTTTCTGGGACAGACGACAGACGAGAAACTCTGTTGCTGTTAACACATCCAAGAGAAACGCCGTTCTCTGAGTGTGTTGCACAAAAGCGTAACACGCTGCGACACATCTCTGCCAGACAAGTAGCACAAAAGTGTTTTGTGCAACGACAAATCTGAACTATGTTGTCAAAATTATTAGTTGGGGGGTTGAGGTGGATGCATAAAGGGAAAATGGGAAAATAGAGGGAACTAAAGAGGATGTATAGTGACTAACAATGGAAAACACATGCACAGAACATTTCACAGAGATCAAACAAAATATCATGCATGGAACATGAGGGTAAATGTGAATTAACAAAAAATATGCCGTAGTGGACAAAGTCTCAACATGTGAGCAGTAGAGTGTGAAGAAGAGCGTTAATGTTCATGAGTGTGATCTTGCCTGGTTGTTGGAGATGGAGAGGCGCAGAGGAGAGAGTTTCCTCTGTTTGCCGTCACCTACAGTCTTGCTCTTGCCCTCGCCGTCCAAACCCATGTTCTGGTTCTGGCCCTGGTCGTCCCGCACCGTCTCCTTGTCTTTGCGACTCCCTCGGCGCCGGCCTCCGGCGACCAGGTTCTCTGTGGGTTCTAGATTGTGCTTGAGCACCGGGCACTCCTGGTTCCCCTTCACACAGGCACAGTCCACCTTGTATTTACTATGAATATTAAGAGAGGAAGAGGAAGAAGGACGAGGTTATAAGGTGAGAGGATCTTTCCTTGCAACTGTAGCTCTGCATGCTACTTGCCAAGTTAACTCACCAGCTGCCATAGTCATAATCAAAACCAATGGTGATTTCTGTGCCTTTGTTGATAGGCCTCAGTGAGTAGATGTATAAATGCAGCATGCCATCCTCGATGACGTGCCGCACCTGAGGGAGGGAAAGCAAAAGATTAGTAAAGAGGCATTACATGAACACAGAGGAGGCCTGTCACGATAACTACTTTTGTTGGACGATATATTGTCCCGAAAATGATTGCGATAAACAACGTAATGGTCACTTTGAGACCATTTATGCCACTGATATAATAATATCCTCCTGAGACACTGCACATTTTGGGTTTTGTGCACCTTATTCTTCATTCTGCTTAAGTTAGACCTGTTGTCCTCGTTCATGGACACTTTTTGTGCCATCTAGTGGTAGTAAGAGCTCAATACCATGTAAAAATAAGATGGCAGCCATCTCTGCCAATTCAGTCTGCAGTCGATCCTGACACAAATGTGGACAAGGTTCAAAACCTGAGGGGTATTCCAGGTAGGAGGTTCAACAAACTCTGAGTCTAACCCTGAACTCTGAGTTGATTTACTCTGAGATGGGAAACTCTGAGTTACGGGTTCCAGAACAGCTGATTTGAGTTAGTTCAGTCAACTCTGAGTATGTTCACTCTGAGTTAAACTGACAATAAAAAGCCATCATCAATGGAGCTCCGACTCCACGATTCACCATGGCAACAGGTAAATAAAAGACAGCGCCTCCATTTTAATCCAGTGGATGTAGAGATATTAATGCATGTGTAGCAGACGGTGCACGTTTATCTTTAAAAGAAGAGCCTGAGTCAGAGCAAGGAAAGTGTAAATAAGTTAACCATAAAGTTAATAAAAAAAAATTAATTCAGTGTTGTCCGTTTATTCATCATTTATCAGACTTACATTTCCTTAATGAAGATAAAGTGGTGGAATCTGACTGTGTATCAGGCTGTAGATACATTACATTATATTAATAATATATAATAATATATTTGTTCAGATTTAATCTGATGAGGAAAAACACAGGAGGCAGCAACTGAAAAACAGGAAGATTTAAAACATATAGGCTAGGCTATAGAGCAAAGACATAAAGACATGACTGTAAACTCACAGTCTGACCTAGTAATAATATGTTTGGTGATTTGCACTTGAAAAGACGTTGAGGTTAAAATACAATAGATTTTAAAGTGTTGCACATCTATTTGTGTCTTGACTCAACAGCATTCACTGACTTTATTTCAGATACAAATGTAGTAAATTTAAAGACACTGAAATGCTGCACCATTGCTCACTCAGAAATATTAACATATAATCCCCAGTATTAGGCTATAGGAATTATGTTCCATCAGTGCGACCAATGACATCAGTGATAGAGATCATTAGTCACTGATATAAATAATTAGACCTACACATTATGTGCAATAAACATTTGGGAGCTGCTCTGACAGACTGACAGTCTGATCCTTGTGCACAGTGTTATAAAAAATAATGAATATAAAAAGGACAGAGGTTTGATTCTGAGCTGAGGGTGAATTCTCGCTGTGTAATATTTGAATGTTAAGACAAAAACTGATGTCCAAAGAAATGATTAATGTGCATAAATTCAGTAACTTAAGACAGTCCTGAGTAACAAACTAATATCCAGCAGGGTTTAGACTGTGACAGACGGTAAATCTCCGCTAATGAATGCGCTTCGATACAAGCTTTGACACGGACTGAATGAATGAGGAAATGAAACAGCGTGCAAGAGGGAGGAGACAGAGGAAAAACTCAGGGTTTATTGAAGAAAATCTGTCAGCGAGCAGGTTCACAAAGTCTGTTACCATGGTGACTGACTCAGAGTTTCAGTTACCTCTCTTTCTGGAACGGATAACTCAGAGTTTCCCTCATCTCAGGGTTAACTTACTCTGAGTTTTCACATAACCCGCTTTCTGGAATACCCCTCTGATCACATTTTATGATTGAGATTTGTTTACTTATGATTAATAATGTTTTAGTTTGACATGGCAACAAAACTGACCAATTTTAGCAACAGTAACAAGATAAGACGCTGTTAATTAGGAAGAACTCATTTGAAGATGTTGGGACTTTATTAATCATCTCATCTGAGGGCAATTAACTTTTAATTAAGAAAATTTAAACACTGAAATTGGAATATGAACAAAAACATTTAACATATGTTTTAAAGAAGTAATCAAAACCTCTTAGTATAAACAAGAAGCTCCGGGAACACATATTTGGTCATTCAGTTAATGTTTGTGACTTCAGAGTTGGCTCCCAGACGACGGATGAAGCGTGCCTGGGTCAGGACAGTGGCTTTTCGACTTCGATTGTGCAGCTGAAGGCCACCAGTAAGCTACGCAGTGTCGTTTTGAGGTGTTATGTCTGTCTTTGGATGTACACAAGTAGTGGGAGGAGGAGATGGTGGGGGGGGGAGAACTGCTGCATCCAAGTCTTATAATGTTCAGGAAAACCCTGCTGTTTATTCTGGCATCATGTTGGTGAAAATGTTGGTGAATTTCTAATGTCAACACAACGAATGTTATCTAGGTCATGTCTATACATTGTATGATAGTCGAGCTATCATGACAGGCTTTACAGAGATTATAAGGTGCTGAATTAATTGAAGTAGTTAAGCTTCATTTGGTCATTCAGTTAATGTTTACTTACTTCAGAGTTGGGGGTACAGGAGCGACGGATGAAGCGTGCCTCGTTGCCGAAGCTGCGAGCGTCCACACACATCTCCAGTCCGTCAAATTTAGAATAAAATAACACAAATGGGTATGGCCTGAAGAGGGGAGAGCATGAGTGTTAATAATTCACATAAAAACACCACGATGTAATGAACCCCCAGAGCTCTTCATAATTTGTTTGACCTCCACAACAATATTCAATTTACATTCAAAAGACAGAACTCTGAGGAGAAACCCTTTTGATAAGTGATGGGCACCCTGACCTCTTGAAGAAGTATCCGTTGGCCTCAAACTGCTGTCGAAGCATGAACTTTCCCCTGTACTCAATGATGAGGGAGTCTGGGGCCAAGTCTCGCACCGCCTTGAGGATCTTCTTGTTCTTCTGAACTTGACTCTGGAAGAGAGAGACAGTCAGGCTTGAGTGCAGATCCTGGACAGGCTACACATTAAATTATACTAAGATTTTAAAGGGGACCTACTAAACGAAAAACACACACACACAAAATCACATGTCTCGTATGTAAAACTAATCCCTGTGAGCAAAAGCCTCAGGCTTGACACCGATGTGAATACTCAGAACAAAGTGTTTTTACTTTGAAGACAAGCTGACGTCAACTCCTGACGCATTTTATTATATGGTCATCTGCTCCAGACACGCTAATGCACCAGCAGTTCTCAAATGGTGTGCCGTGGGATTTTGTGGTAACCTCACATTATTATTGCAATATTCAACTGAGCCTGTTATGAAGTTATGAATGGATTTTTAATTGACTGTATCAGTATGTTGTGCCCACCCACTTCCTAATAAAGAGGCAAACTCTACCTTAATAAAAGCAATTTCATTTCATTTAATAAGTCTTCACGGGGAACCTATTTGTCACAGTTCGCATGAGGGAATTATAAGTGTGTGACACATCACATTATCTTACATCATTTCCAGTTTAAATGGATGTGTGATAGGTGCTCTGATGTCATTTCTTGAATCATTTTGTTGATAAATGTCACAAGTAATGGTTGTCAATTGTTATTTGATAAAGTAAATAAAACCCAAAATTTAAGCTGTGGTAAGAGTGATAACACACATTATAGAGGCTATTGTGCACAGATAAAAATACAGGTTTCAAGAAGTTTGAAAACCACTGGCCTACACTGCTACATGCTAGCTTCAGGGACACTTAATCTTGGTTGTAAATGTTGTTAATTTCTCCCTGAATTCGGATTGTATTCCTGGTGCAACATGTCCGGTTGTGTTCTTACTGATGATTTTTGAAGGGGGAAAGTGCTGCTATACAGAGAATATGTTTCCCTGGTGTTAGCATGTAGCTTCATACAGCTGCAATTACACTGCTACATGACGCTACATGCTAACATCAGGGAAACATTTTCCCCTGGTTGCCGATGTTGTAATTTTTTCACCAATTTCGGATCATATTCCTGCTGACACATGTCTGGTTGTGTTAAGAAGCTTTTAATAGTGATTTTTCATCGTGGAAAGTGTCGCTTTTCACTGTTACAGTCGCTCCCTGGCTACAATAAAGGTGCCACGATATGGAGAACCCGGACCAACCAGAGCAGATCGGGCTTTTTCAGGAGGGAGGCTTAAAGAGACAGGCGCTAAAACGGAGCATCTGAGACAGACGGTGAATACAGGTGTTCCAGCTCAGACAGTGTGAGGTCAATAAAGTGTTTTTGATCGTTATAGCATGTAAACATGTTCTAGTAGAAACCCAAAAAACAAGTATGACCCTAAAATGAGCATACAGGTCCCCTTTAAGGGTGTGAGACTGTAAACAGGTTTCTACCTCCACAGGCGGTTTGAAAGAGGCGGGGTGCGTGTTGTACGCCAGGCTCTTCCCGTCGCCTTGCTCTTTAACACGCAACAGGACCTGGACGTCCTCACTGTACTGATTGCTGCTGGCCTCCTCGTAACGCTCCATCCACGTCTTGATCTTGTTCTCCCACAGAGATGGGTGCTCTGTCGGCTCCTGCTCCGGAGCTGCACCCTGAGAGAGGGGGGGGGGGGGGGGAACAGCAGTTGTTGGTACATGAAGCTTTGACAGGAGACAACTAGAGAACTCCGAGCAGAGCGTCTGAGAGTTGTGTTCTGCAAGTTTACCTTTACTCTGGAGGATTTTCTGGACCCTTCTCGGAAGGCCTTTCAGAGGTGAAAGGAAATCAAAATGTTAATGTTAATTGAAACATATAACACATAATGTGCTTTGACTGCTTCATTACAAATTAATTAGTCAAACCTGACCTTCTTAGCTCGGGCAGAAGATGCTGGAGGCTCTTTATCACCACTCTTTTTACGTTTTTTATCAGTCTGCTTATTGCCAAGGCGCCCCGTAGTGAGGGTGATGGTGGTAGGCGTGTGTTGGAAGGTGGAGTACAGCTCTAGTGGCACCTCATCTCCGCTCTCTGTAGCACTGGTGTCCCCATCTGAATAAGCAAACATGTCTTCATTAGTAATTAGCATAAAGTGCTACAGCTGTTGCAGGAAAAATAAAAAAACGAGCCAAGTTATAATAACACAAGATGAGGTATGTTACAGCAAAGACTAGAGGAGGAGTTTGTGTCTTGCCCAGCAGGTGTCAGTGTGTCCCAGGATCAGGCTGAGTGGAATCTGACTGACCTGCAGGGGGAGGAGGCTGCACCCTGACATAGCCTACAACCTGCTGGGTTCACTAACAATCTGGCCATTTACTGCAGATAGGCAGCCACTAAAAGCAGAACTAAAAGAGGTGACGTAGACAACGTCTAACACCTCAGAATCTGCGATGGGTGCAGCTCACAAAATAACACCATGCTCTCTGTTCTTTATAAAACTAGATAATTATCTGTGCAGTCTTGCGTACCAGACAAACATTCTCGTTTCCTGGTCTGCAGTAGGATGGCCCTCTCTCGATCCAGGTGTCGTGGTTGACAGCGTTCACACAGGTAGGTCTCAGGAATGTTCTGCCTGTCGATGCCCATGCAGTCTATGTGCTGCCAGGCACTGAAAGAAAAACAAGCAGAAGATTTTAATACCCTTTTAAAATCAGTTGTTCCAATGTTGACGACAACTTTGGGCCACAGGAGGAACACACACTTCTGAGTCATCCACTAATCATGACAAAGATCTGGCGAACAATGACACGCCGCCCCGGGCTCCTACCTGCACTTGTCACAGCAGATCATGTAGCCGTCATCGTGGGTGAAGCCACAGATGCAGCGGGTGATGTCAGCCCCGTAGCTGCCATCCTCTGAGGTGCTGAGCGTGGTGCCCCTGGACGCTTCGTCCTGGCCCCCTGGAACAAACAACCCCCCCTCTCCTTGTCGGATCAACATGGAGGGGGGAGGGGAGGCCGGTGGTGTGGGTGGGGGCCGCGCCCCATAGTTATGGTCCTGGTGGAAAGATGGAAGATAGGGGGGTCATGTCATTGACAAAGCAAGATGCGTAGTAGGAGCCCATTTCTGAGGGCGAGGACCTAGACCGCTGACTCCCAGGCATTTGGGAAAGGACATCCATTTGAGCTCTTGACTAGGAATAACAACACAGAAAGTCCGTTACATGATGTGCCAAACATTGGATCTCTGTGTAAAACAGCTATACATTCAAAAACATAGAGGATGAAACCAACTTTTTCTTTAAATTATATATTGCATGTCAACTTTTTGCTCACATAACATTTAGTATTAGGTTGTAATCGTTACTTGGCGTCCACGCAAAGTGACCTAAATCAGGTAGAAAAGTTAATTATTAGCATCAACCCAGATAACAATCAGGTGAGCAATATTTTCAGTGGTTAAAAACTGGAGACGGCCGTCAACATGTTGTTTAAACGCTTTGAGCAACAAAACAACACATCTCCTCTGTAGTATTCCTGTTGTTTCCACATTTAAAGCTCAACACATCGATGTTGGAAGAACGACTCCCAACTTGGAAATGCTACCATTTGAGGAGCACATGAATGCATTTGCTTTAACAATGACCTGAAAGATTAATATACGACCAGATTCATTTTCTGACGATCAAGCTCTAATTTCCTGTACGACAATAAGACTAAGGAGGCTCGTACATTACAGCTCAGTGTTCTATGTCGGCCTAAACAGGAGCTGGTCATGTTGCATTCCCTGTTGAACAAAGAGGGAGAGCTCAAGGTGTGTAGGTGATGTGTAACAGCGTGAGAGGAAGAACAGAATGTGTACTCACAGCGTAAGGCAGGCCAATGTAACTGTGGGAATGGTGAGAGCTGCTGCTGTAGATCTGGTGTGGGTAGCTGGACTTTTCCACCACCACAGGGCTGGCCTCCACCGATTCTGGTCTGCTGAGCAGCAACACAAACAAAGAGCACACATTATTGTACACTGAAAAACTCTGATAACAAGGTTACACAGAGTAATTGTTTCCCATAAACAGTGTGAGGAAGTGTGTGTGTGCGTCAGTGTGCTGAGCAGGGAGGCAGGGCAGCTACTGATGGTGACACAGAAGAAGAGTGGTAAGAATATGGATGCATGCTAAAGGCTGTAATGCTGTCAGGGGGCCTGGGGCAGTAGGTCACTGCACACCCAGCGGTGGGAAGAATTTACATTTGCTACTTTATACTTCTGCACTCCATTTCAGGGGTAAATATTATACTTTACTTTTCATCAGTGTTTCCCAAATGAGGGCACGGGTACCCTAAGCACTGCAGGGGGTACATGGGATTTTTCATGTTAATCTAAAAAAATATCAGTCATGCAAAATACCTAAAATAATTACACACTAGTTCAATAATTTGTATTTTCAGCGCAACTGTTAAGTGCTCTAAATTGTCAATGGCTGAAACACAATCACGTTTACATAACTTCAACTTGCACCAAAAATGTTTGCCGCTGGTCAGCTGAAAAAAACATTTCGGGCGCCGTACATCATTTTAAAAGTTTGAGAATCACCGTTTCCTATCTTTGCATTTATCTGACAGTTATAGTTACTGAATACTTTTCAAATTTTCACACAAATAAACATAACAGGCTTGCAAATATCACTTTTCACAAATGAAACCAGTGGTTTCCAGGCTTTTCTCCTGTGACCATTATAAAACTGTGGCGTGCACTTTTTCTCACATGGTGAAGAAGTCAAATGATCTGTTATTCCACAAAAAAGCAAGATTAAATTATTCAAATGCACACAAATTTGTTTACTAGAGGATTTTCTTCAAATACAAACTACAAATGTCATATATTACATTACAATATATCTGTTACATGGGCAGTTTTCCTGCAGAATGAGTACTTTTGCAGGGTATCGAACCTTTTCAAGACACTTTTTAAGTGAAATAAAAACTGATCTTTTTCCTATTCAGGAACTGTAGGTGAGTAAAGGTTTGAATCTATGGTCCCGTGCAGAGGTAGGTTTTTCTGTAGGAATATGGTTATTACAGTGAGTTACAGCTGGGCGGAAAATCAAGTATCACAACATTTTTTGACCAAATACTTTGATATCGATATTGTGTGGTTGAGTGCTGGTGCTTTTGCAAAATATTTACACAATAACATCATTAGTCATGTGGAAATAATGACTAAGTGGGTGAAGGCAAATGATTGAACAGCAAGAACAGTCTAATTAAGTTCAGAAAATAACATTACTTTACTGTAAAGCAGCCTTTAAAACCATGAAAAGACACTTACGATATTACGATCTAAGAAAATATCTAGACAAAATATTTAATATTCAAACTGATAAATGTCAGTTTTCCTGTAAATATACACTCATTCTGATGCTGGCATTGTAAACAAAAGATTCTCAATGTCAGTTAGCATGTATAGTATTTTTTTCTGTGTCTTTTTACTTTTTTTTTTTTTTAAAGGTGAAATGTTACAGTATCTTTATCTGTGTAGTTTTATTTAATTAATACCAATTTCTCGCCTAAATTTCATGTGACTAGCTACAATGGTAACATGTTTGATGGAGGAAAATTTGACATGTTGAATACTTACTTCCCCCACTGTCAATAATAATTTGCAAATCACTGCCTTCTGATTTTTTTCTGATTTTATGTACACACAGCAACGTTTTGGGAGTTGCTGTTGGATAATATCAATACACTGCCCTGTGTGAGTATAAAGTTAAAGACAGTATTAGGTTCAGTGGTAGGTTTAATGATTTCTAACATCATAAATGTGGACTTTCACACAGAAGAGCTTGATTCAATTTGACCAAAAGAAATTTAAAGATAGATAAATGAAATTAGTTGATTATGGCAGTTAATTAACCTATTATTTAATAACTTTTAAGGGGTAATATTTATAGAAACCAGACTTTAAGGACCTGCAGACACCCTATTTTGACACTGAATACATTTTACTGATATACTCTTATTTATAGAAATGATCTGAGTGCTTCTTCCACCAGTGACTGTGAATGCTGTCATGTCAGCACAGGCCTGAGAGCCAGACAGATAATAATAATAATAATAATAATAATAATAATAATAATAATAATAATAATAATAATAATAATAATAATAGTCAAAATAAATGACGAGAGCACTCCAGAATCCATACCCACAGCGCAGACAATTATTAGAAACATGCCGCCTTGCACTCACACAAAACAATAAACACGCAGCCATGTATTCACACCAAACCAGTACGTCCACTTTCCCCACTTCACAATGCAGCTGAGCAGAGAGCCTGTTTGGCCGTTTGAGACCAACCCACCCTTATCATGACATGATTAATCTGTTCTTCAGTTGCTGAGGGGGTGGCTCTAGAGGAAGTGGAACTGGCAAAAATGGACGGCAGGAGACAAGATAGGCATGAGGAGGTAAGAGGGAGAGAAACACTACGGGACGAGCAGGACTTGCAACACAAGGAGAGAGTTTGAGGTGAGGTGCAGTAGCAGAGATCCACGTGTTAATGGGTCATTCATGCGAGCAGATCACTTGATGTTCCTCTTTTCACATAGTCCGCTCTAGAAAACTGCTCCAAGGTCAGAGGCTTATAAAAACCGTCAAGGAGTGGAGGTATACGCGACAGCTGCTGAGTTTCCCTCCCTTTCTCTTTCCCAAAAGTTAACCTTACACCTACTAACTCCATGAGGGCTGACAACTTTCCACAAACGAGGCAGAAACAAGGAAAAAAGCTCACTAAGCACACTGGACAGCCTCTCAGGTACACAGAGCAAGACGGGTACAAAAGGCTAAAAGACTACGGGGACTGTTAACAGGCCATGCAGCAATTCTGCCTATGTAAACTGTTCAGCTCTGCTCACACCGTCACTCCACAACCGCCATATTTCAAAGCTCTCATACAGAAAACAAGTACAGTAAAAAAAAAAAAGAGCCAGTCCCCATTTGGAGTTAGAGGTAATAATTATGTAGCTTTGAAGTGAAATTTGAATAAGAGTCCCAAGGTAAAGTGGTGATACGATACCTGCGTGAGCCCTTCTCAGCCCTATCGCTCGTGTTGCATGCCTTAAGAGCAATGTGCAACACTTCCTGTGTGCGTTGCAGCTCAAGTATTCACTGTCAAAGTGAAAACGTAAGTGCATGCATGAGGTCTGGAGGCGGGCCCACGGGTAAGGTGTGAGTGAGTGTATCCATCCCATGTTTTTGTGACTGTGTACACAACAGTTTAACGGCCACACTGGTGTGAGAGATAGGCGGGGGAATTTAAAAACTTGAGTGGGCTCTCTTAACTCTCTCCCATTAATGATTAACCAGATCAAAGTCTACATTTTATAATACATGGATTTAAGATCTGCTCGGGGCGTGTATCATTTAATGGTTAAAGGAGGAAATTATTTATAAAAGGAACTGAGCTTTAGCGCTCTTTCAGTTTGACCTACAAGTGAATCAGTGAGAGAGGCGGAGACAGAGAGACATACAAAAGGCAAACCAGTGAGCCAGCCTGTTCAGTGAAAGGAAAGAAGCACATTTAAATGTACGTGTGCATAGCTGGAGGGTTTGTATCATTCATGCCTCCACTCCGGGGAAGTGGAAAAGTAGGGCCTAGAGAGTTAGAGTACACATAAGTAGGAGGGTTGCAGGCAGTCATGATCAGACTTGAACATGAACAGCTGCGGCCTTGCATCATGAAAAGATGATAAGTGAGACGGGAATGAGGATTTTTGGGACTTCAGGTTCAAAATAGGTGTGCAGCTAGGTACGTGCTATTTATAGCTCAAATGTCAAGAGTATTTAACTGAGAACAGATGTCGTTTAAAATGCGAGCACCTGCCGGGAGAGGGTGAAGAGGCAGAGTGGACGAGCGCTGAGAATGGAGAGATCAACAGCAGGAGAGAAAAAGAGCAGCACTGAACAGCCAGAGGCAACGCCTTCACTCCTAAAGAGCTCCCACTTGCTGCCATGGCAACACTACGTATTCTGGCGGCGTGTGCGCGCACGCCAGGCTCTGTGTGTCACCGTGGACACACACACACTGCATTAGCCAACAGCTGGTCACGCTGCTGCAGACTTCAGGGGGATGTGGAAGGGGACGTGACGCTGTTTTTGCTGGTGAGTAACCAGCCCCGCTATCCCAGACCTCGGCTGGCGCGCTCACAATACTCCAAAGAGCTGTGTGTGTGTGTGTATGTGTCCCTCTGGTCTGGATGGGACCTGCGCAGCAGCAGGTGGAAGCCCCTTTCAAGCTTGTTATCTGCTTTTGAATAAAGCTGCAGCAGGCGATCGGACGCAGAGCTCGGACGGACAAAGAGTGAGTGAGGGAGTCAAGGCGAGGGGTTTACTCCTGCCCCCGGTGGCTGCAGAGCTCCGTGGAGCCGAGGAGGGAGGAGGAGGGGTGTGCCGGGGGGGGGGACGCCGTGGGACTGTTTAAGACGCCATGTCTATGTGAGGGCCACCTGTCACTCAGGCCAGTGACCATGGCAACAGGCCCTGCGCAGTGCAGAGGGGAGCGAGGGGGGCGAGGGACAGATACCATGGCAACACAAGCTGTCACGGCAACAGCTCCGATGAAGGCCGAGGGGAGGGCTCTCCCTCTCCCTCTCACTCTCTTTTTAAAGGGACAGGAGCCCCTCCATAAGTTGATGACGTGTGTTATTCTTTAGTCACACGAGAACCTCTTGCTTCATTTATTTGACCAGAAAAAGCCACGGCAATGTCCTTGACAAAACTATAGGAAACGGAGAGGAGGGGCGACGGGAGGCTTGTTGCCATGGCTCCATGCACCATTTCTGTTTTACTCACTCGATGCGGTGTACACATGTGCAAACATCAAGCTACAGCATTAGTAAAGGATCAAGGAAAATTATGTTGTGTACGCTTCACATGGAGGGTGTTATAAACACAGGCATCTACATTCTAGGCGTGCTGCCAGTTTCACATGGGCAGATGTAGTTAATAGCTGAACACTGGCAAGGTCTGTGCGATGAGCGATGGTTGAGTGCAGGCATAATCAATGGCAAGACTGAACTTTCCATTAGGGCAGACACTAGAGGGGCCCTGCATCAATGAACTGCAACCTCGTTTCACATTAAAAATGTGGGAGAGGAGATCTATGTGGAAAGAGAGGACTGAATCAAGCCATAGAGTTAAAAAAAAAGATGACAGAGGGCATGTTGGGCGTATACAGAAGAGAGGGGGGTGGCAGAGGAAATCATATTATATCAGATTAGAGTGTCAAATGCGTGTGTGCGGCAATACCATAGAAGGGTGAGAGATGAGAGCAGTGACAGTGAAACTGAGAATGAACTTTTGGCAAAGACCAAAGATGGTATGTAAGAATGAATGAGAGAAGGAAATGAGGAAGTGAGGGGGCATGAAAAGGTGCAAACAGAGAAGGCTCGGTGTGTTTGTCAGTGTTACTCACTCTGAGCCCGCAGCCATGTCCAGGTATGAGGTGTCTGCTGTGTCCACCCCTACTGGGATGACTATGCTCATGACGTTCTCTGCTGATCAGTTCTTGTCCTACTGAGTCCAGAGAATGGGAGTCCAAAACACTGAGGCATGCCAGCCACAGCAGTCATTGCAGACATCTAAGTGCATCCACAAGGCCTGAACGTGGAAAGGAAGAAAAAGAGAGCAAAAGAAAATCAGTTTATAGAAGCATACATTGATGATCAGTTCAACAGCGTGTAATTTCTTTCACACCAACATCAAAAGCAACTGCAAGGCTGCAGTGTCTAGCAAACCCGAAATTACAAATCATAGTGAAAAAGGGGTATTTCCAGCACATGTTAACACATGATTCATACTTTCAGGGCAAGAGTTTTTCAGGGAACTGTGTGGGAGGAATTTCCCCTCTGACAGAGCGGCCAGGCTGAGGTTATCGACTGAAAGCAAGAGGACACGATATTGTGAGGTGAAGCCTGGGCTGAGAGCTGCGCTAAAGCGACCTCTACACACTATCTGGCAGGAATGCAGAAGGCTGCACTGTAAGAAAGCTCCCACAAAGGGGAGCAAGAGAACACAGAGCAGCCAGCCGCCATGAAAGGAGGGAGGAAAAAAACGCAACAACACACAGAGGCCATTTTTCCCCCTTCGACTGGAGAGGACTGCTCTGTTCTAGGCACTCACACACAGTCGTCCCAATAAAAGACACACAAAAATCTTTACACATTTTATTGATAGGAAGTGTCATGTTTTTGTTGCTACTGTAAGATCAAGGAATCAATAATTGACTACATTAGGTGTCAGGCGATGAATGGTAGTGTCCCTTCGGTGCCCAAGCAGGCAGCTGCTTGGACTAATAAATTATACAATAGTGGTATTGATGGGAATATTAAGCCACGTATTTACGTCTGATGTGAATCCAGACGGGAGCATATGTGTCAGTGTGGCTGCCCCTGATACACAGGGCTCTGTTGATAAGCGGGATTAATGGGAGGGACAGATGCCAAGACAAAATAGGCTGGAGGTCACACCTCCGCCTGCTCATGCACACTGAGGCCAAACAAAAGGCTCAGATCAAGGTTCGGGGTGTAGATGGGAGAGGGGTTACAAAGCAGGGATGTGTCATGTATCGAGTAGGCACACATTTCACACACTTAGCAATGACACACAGTCGCACTGAAACATGTCTCTGCACGCCTGTGAGGTATCTGCCTGTTGTGGCCTAACCGTGCCCTCTGAAGCGCTCGCACAAATGCATGTCAAGACGGCACGTAGGTCTCCCTCCAGGAAACTTGTATTTCATTACCAGGTTGGCTGGTGTCAACCCTGAGAGCACGGCCTCTGTCAAGGAAACTCGTAGTTCAAATGGGAGAAACACACAACAGAAGACTGCACTTGATTCTGCCACTACGGACACAAAGGGTGTAGAGGCGGATTTAGAGAGGGACGCCACCGCTGCTCTCTCAAATGCGGATCCAATTGTAAAATAAGGCAGTGCTGATAAAATGTAAACAAGATTCTGTAGCTGCACTCCAATTTTCTTGCCTGAAATGTTTTCAGAAGCCTATTTTAGTGCACTGTTTGGCTGTAATACAAGAATTTGTGTCCAGGAAGTGGGTGCCATATAGTGTTTTTCCTGTATTGTAAAAATTGGGGCTGAAAATATCATAATCCAACAATAAAACTAAGCAGTTCTGATCAAATATTAACAAATGCTGCATTCAAATGGTGTCGTATTTACCGTGTTCACATGAGCTAACAAAGCTAACAAATTTGAATGCAGCACAAGATTCTGTTCTGCGTCACCCGTTTCTTGTCTCAAATGTTTTTGAGACTGTTACCAGCCAGTCGCCATATTGTTTCCTGTGGAAATGCGGATAAGCTCACCTATGTCGCCCACCAGTGGGAGCATTTATTGTTCTAGTTCAGCGCAATGCATCCTGGTAGTTGTAAGTTCCCTATCTATATTCTGTTTTCTTTTATCATAAAGCACCACTGTCACAAGAATTTCTGTTTAAACTGCAGACAGCCCAGTTTTATGAAAAGATTATCTTTCCAGCAGTGATGTACTTCCTTTAAAATGGAAAACAGCCATGAGAGTAATCTCAGGTACTAATTCACCCAAATGCACTACTTAAGCCAACATGACTGGTGAGAGGCTCAGAGACATGGCAGCTGTCAGCCCCAGGCCTAATTAATAGCAGGAAGAAGACCCCTGTGTGTCTGTGTGGCAGCCAAGGCCACTGATGGGATCACCCTCCAAATTCTCCCTTGATCCTGTGTGCAGTGACTGGGTTAAACAACAGTAGGGCTTTATCACTGGCAGGGGCATTTCGTGATAGAAGCTGATGTAACCAAAACACTTTCTTTCAACCAGGAGAGGCCGGTTTGCCAAAAACACTGAAATGACAGACTCCCCCCTCCTTTGTATGATCAGAGAGGCCCAGTGTGTTTCAACACTGGTTAAAGAGCTTTCCTCAGAAGCAGCCTGTTTGTTCCCTCGTCCACACCAATTGCCTCCAGTTCATCCAGGGAATCCTGCTGTCACAGCTAAGGAATGCACACACGAGCTCACGTTCACCCCCCCTTCCACGCACACACACAAACAACCAGATAACCCCTCGCCCTGTCCTTTCAAACATTCCTATCCATAAGGAAGAGCGGGGGGCAAACGTACACACACCGCACTGCAGCCAGACACAGAGTCAAGACCGACAAAAGGCGAGGGGAAAAAAGAAAAACAAGTACAGTACAGCAGCATTCCTGACTAAATCTGAGCTGTACTGTGACTGCCTCTGCCTGCTCCTCCTACTTCCTCTAGAAGAGCTGTCCATCACGCCGGAGAAACGCAGCCAAAGAAAGGAGAAGAAAAAAGAAAAATATATACCAACCCCCCCTCCTCTTCTTGTGCCCAGTCACCCCGCCCAGCCGGATTTCTCTCCCTCCTCTGTGCATTTCCTAAATAAACCTGAGACAGTAACGCAGAGCGAAGGGGAAGGGGAGTGTCGCAGACGCAGTTCCTAATTACAAGGAGCCCGGGAGAGACCATTTAAAGCCACCTTTGGCCAAATCCACTGCTGTTATGGAAACACATGAGAGGAGCGAGGGGTGGGGAAAATGGGGAACATGCACAGGGGAGGGTGAGCAGCAGAGGGACGTAGAAAGACATGTAGCGAGAGTGGACGATAGTAAAAAAAAAAAAACACGGGATGGAAGCGGTTTGCAGTTCCTTTCTATAAAACCGTCCTCTGTACAGATTTCCTTTCGCTGTAGAGAGCTTTAGAAATCATCCACAGCCCCTCCATTTCAGAGGGCAGCGGGGTGGGGGAGGTGTACATGGGGTCTGTCTGACAGTGACGCTACACAGCCGAGACCTGGGTGGACTCTGGGTGGCAGAGTGGAGCACATAGCGTAACCCAGTCTCTGCTTTCTCCTCCTTCCCCTCCCTCAGCGAGGGGACACAGTCACGTCATTGTGTAGGGAATAACTATCCTTTTAAGAGAGAACCGCACTGAAGTCAGTGAGGGAAAACCCACACCGCCACGCTCAAAAACCATGCCGCTACAGACAACAGCTTTCCTCTCTCCTCGGCTTATTACCGCTGCTCTGTGTGCGAGTGTTTTCATTCTCGTTTTCGCAGCCAAGTCTCGGCAGATTATGTTTTCCGATAAGTAGGAGGAGCAACAGAAAATGAGGGATTCCAACTGAATCCCACAGCCCCCCTGCCAAGCTGATGTGACTTCACACCATCCTCGTAGCTGGCTGCAATGACTCAGCTCATAAACAAACGGATAAAACAAACCCATACAAACACGGCGGTGTACACAGGAAGCATGACCCAGATGGAATGTAGGCCTGGGCCTCTTTTTCACGGTGCCCACAGTGGGACACATCGCATCTGCCCTGTCCTTCATAAATCAGTGTGCCCGACCCGCGGCTGCCAGCGCTCCCTCTGCACTCGAGCACTGAAGGTGAAGTCATACATCAGTACAGCAGGGAATATGGATGCGAGCATCCACACAAGCAATTTCCGTGGTCACAATAGGAACTCTTGCGGGTGCAAGCCAATACCTCGGCGAAAGATCAGTCCACTTAGGAGTCAGATGATGGGGAGGCAGCTGTGTTGCAGCGTTCATGCCCCAAACTCACGACTCGTAAACATTTAAGGAGAAGGGCAGCAGTAAAAACATTTAGGAGGTTTTCAAAGCAGTAAGCAGTAAGGATGGAGCTGAAACCTAAAAAAGCATCACAGCATGCTCTGATGTTTTATCTACATGGATACTATTTATATGTGGTAACACGTGAGACGTATAATCCTGCTACAGCATCCCAAGGACAAAAAGCAAAACAATATCCCCTGTGCTCAATTCACACAGCCAGGGAGTGAGTGAGTTAAAGGCAGTAGGAACAGGATCTGGCAGCAAAGCTGGGGCAGCCCTCCTGTAGTCTGAGTAATGTCTGTTCAGGAGAACCCCCCAGGGCACGATCTCTGCATCTCGCTCCCACTTACAGAGTATTACAGCCTGGCTCTGTGTGGCCAAAGGTGAGTTCCTTGTGCAAATTAGACAGGTGTGCGTTACATTAAACAAACCAATTCACACAGAGCTGCGTCCTTATCTGTGCGGCTGAGCGTGTGAAGGCCGTTATGACTTTGTGTCTTGATCCTGGAGAGCTATCCTGGATGTCAGAGCGGGCATATACGCAGCTGGAAGCTAATTACAGCATTTGGAGAATGCAATGTGCAGCTAGCTAAAAATGTGAGCTATGCATGTGCATGTGTGGCCAGAGGAAATTTGGAGAGATAACTCAGCATCTACAGGGCAAAAGAACAATAAGAGCCACTCAGGTCCCATTACAGCAGTGTTCGAGGATCAATTTCATGCCTGGACCGCAGCGCCGTTACATCACCAACATTGACGGCACATCCCCTCTTTATTCGGCCCATCCTGACTTGTGCTACCACCCATAAATTCTATTGTAACACGGGCACGGCAACAGGAAGGAGGTTAGGGAGGTGTAGCAGGGCTGCAGCCTCAGCAGCCCTAAAGCCACCTGTCGGGGAGGCAGCTTGCTAGTTTAAAGAGGGATCTGTTACGGCCCAGCTAGCAGCACAAAAACAGGTCACCTGAGCCCCGGCTTCTCCTCCCAGCTGGGATACCATGTGACTGTGTTGGGCCCCAGAGCCAGGCCGCTTTGTCTCTGGGTCTCTCAGGGTCTGGGCACTGCACAAGTGAGATCACTGGAGACCGGGCCACAGCCACACAGCTTAACCCCAAATGGTGAGGTGTGCATCTACAGAGACAAACATATCACCTACACACTGGTGCTACTGTTTCAGGGATGTGTTTATTATCTGGAGACAGGGAAGAGGACAATAACAAGTGAAGCTCCTCCAAGTACAGGAAGAGAAAGTGTATGTGGCCTTCATCTGCCCTATCAATATATCAATACACCAATAGACATCCTCTGCACCCACTTAGCTTCCTTACTGTCTCTCTGCTGTGCACAGTGAAAATGAAATCATTCTGTGCCGGCTACTTGATCGTGTGTGTGTGTCTAACTGTGTCTAGGGGTTAGGGTGAGAGGAAAGGTGTGTCATCTGAGACTGCTGTGACTTTCTGCCGCCTGCCAGAGTGCCCCATCCCTATGGCAGAGGGGGAGTGGCAGCTTGCCTCCCGTCACCATCTCTGTCAACAAAGCAAGCAAACACACACTTTGCTGCACAAGGCAACCAGGCACACATGCAGCCAGTCAGGTATTTAACACTTTCAGCTCTGATATCATGTAGAGAGGAGAAAGAAGACGTGAGTATCAAGGACAGAGGCCTCGGCTCCTTTACAAAGAGGAAGACGGCTGGGGATTTTGTGTATTATGTAGCAGAGAGTGATTAAGCACAGTAGGGCCCTCTCACTCATCTAGTAATAATAAACCCTCCACAAAAGAGAACACCCTTATGTGAACCATATCCACAGGCAGCTGAACTTCATTACAGCTGACCCTCAGTGGATAAAAGCTATACAGTCCATTCAAGTGCTTAGCGGCATTTATGGTTTAAATAATGATAAAGTAACTTGAAACTGGCCCTTGTCTGTCTGCCTATTTCATATGGTTTAGTTTGAAGAGGTTTGGACGCCTGTATTGTGCATTGCTCAATGTACAGACAGGTGCTTTAGTCAAACAAGCACCTCTGTATTTAAAACATCTCTTGGTCTAACACTGACAGTCTGCACTGTGGTTGACAGCAATGCAACTTCCTCACCCCACAGCTACACAGCTGTTTACAGTCATGTAAACCACATTTATGTTGTCAATTGTTTGAACTGTAATGACAGAGGTTTCACATGCTACAGCAACTTTTAAATGTTCCCTTTCTTCACTCGGCTAACACTGAAATTATCAGGAGGGAAAGAGAGAAAAAACACTACTTGGCAATAGTCACGAACCGGCATTCCAGCTGAATAAAGTGCCAAAGTTTGTCCCACAGGGTGACGTAGAGGAAAGGACAGCTGTGCCACACCATCGCAGGGCTTTGTGAGAGCCCACAGGCTTGAAAACACGATCCTGGGAACTAGCTTTGATTTTGATTGCTGCATATTTTCATTTTTAATATGCTGATGTTAGACGGAACGTGATTAAAATGCAATTTCCTGGCCTACAGCATTAATAAACATCCAGTTTTAAACCTATCCTATTATATGGGATTGTGCTGAGGGAATGTGCAAGAGTAGATGTGATCAAGACAATTGTTTATATTATTGTGAACTTGAAGCATGTACCTTGCAACTGTAGAATATTATATTACCTTGTTAAACATTTAGTGGGACATTCCTCGCAATTTATAACGTCTAATAAATCTGCCGTGTTTGTTTAGGTTGAGTCTTGAGCTACAGCAGATTAAATATTCAACTGATTTCTGCCTTTGAACTTGATCTTCACAGTCTCTACATGCATTAAACTATCCTTCTTCACAGAGATTCAAATTCAAGATGCTAATCATTAACCATCATAACTAACCAGCTCACATCCTAATATGTTTCAATGAAATATTGAGTGCATTCCTATCACACTAAATGTTTAAAAGTAAAGAGGAAATGCAAACCATGGGTGTAGGAGACAAACTACATTATGTGAACTTTGTAAATGTGGTTTCAGGGAGGTGATGTGTGGTAAAGAAACAAATCTGAAATATATTTATATTCACAGTTGTGCTTTTGTGCCTTAATGACACTTACTGGTGTTAATAAAGTGCATCAATGTGCTTTTCACTGTATTTTGCAGCATTTGTGTCTCATGTTTTATCATAATAAACCTCATGTCCCAACATCCAACATTACAACACGAAACACGAGCAATAGCATAAGCCGTGACGCATGTTACAGGGATACTATGTTATTCGTGTTGGAAATAGGCACACCAGCGTCAGTGATTGTAACTATGACAAGCCAAAGGCGCAGTATTACCGAGGCATGATCCAGGTTGCCTGACGTTATTGCTATGCCTTAACTCTATCTAGATTTCTTTTTAAAATAATCATGTGTTGTGTAGTTGCTTCCCAGTGAGTATGTCGGCGCTGCAGTCAGTCCTGCCGATAGGGGTGTGGAGGGTACAACGTTGCTATTATGTTACCACAACACCCTGGTGCTGTCGCCATTTTCATAGCGCTTTTCTCAGGACGGCGAGACAATCGTGTGGCCAGGGGAGCCTCGCCATGGGAGGAAAATCCCCAAGAATGCATTCAATCGCCTCTTTCATACACTCTACCTTAAGTATCACTCTGTCGGTACAGTCTCTGTGTTGTTATCATTAGGGCTTTTTTGTGAATTCGTCGACAGCAGAGCCAGTAAGCTAATCGGCTAGCAATTACGGCCAGCAATGGCCTCTGGAAATGTAGCAGGCTAAATGTAATGGCACTCGGAGTAGCGGAAAAATGGAGGCACGAAGCGCCTTAAATGTGACTTTTTATAACAGAAGGCGACAGAAGCAGCTTTTAAAACAATGATACTTGGAGTATATGTTCGTTTTGGACCGTAAATAAAGGCCAAAAATGACCGTAGCGTACAAAGCTAGCGGGAGCTAACGGCATAATGCGTAGAGGGTTAAAGTTAGCAAAGTAAGCTAGCAGCGACACGAAAGAAGTGGATTAATACTTGGCTCGTCACAGAACAGGAAAGAGCGACAACACCAGCGACGAGAAAGGCGAGCTCGGGCTGCAAACCACAGCCTATTGCACATTTATTTATTTCAGGTCGGGTTAAAGCAATTGCGACAGTGTAGTTAAGCATGGCCGGGGTTGCCAATCGAGATGGAGTTACAAATTGTATGACTGGGGCGAGATGCCCAAATGGAACACCCCCTCCCCCACGCTTGCAGCATTTGAACCCAATACACCCCTGAATCTAAATTAAGTGATCGCTACATGTACTTTTAACTCCGATTATAACAAAATCGTTCTCTCGATTGACATTGGGTCTATTCTCGATTGTCATAACCACGACTCCATAAAAGCTCAGTCGCCTATGAGATTACTGCGCAATGTAGCTAGGCATTTAAGCTATTTTAACAGCTGCTCTTGCTCCGAGTCGACTAGGACACAACAGTCTAAACATCTTCATATAACTGTTTACATGCATGTAAACGCTCATTGTTCTCCGGCTTTGAACAGTGGCATTGTATGAAATTTGCGCTGAACGGAAATAATGTCCCGTGCTCGGGTAAGCAGGGTGGGAGCCACCACGACAAATTCAAGTTTGTAGCTGATGTTAAATGTACTGTTTTCATGCTGGGTGACAGTGTTGCAAACACTGTTATCGAGTATATGGGGATGTGGGGGTAAAAAAAAAGAGATCTGGCGCGTTTGCTGACAGCTGTAAGGACCTTCGGTAATGTAAAGTGAATTAAGTGGTTGGGAAATAGAGCGGGTAGCTTTACATTAGGAGGTCACGTTATTTACACTAAAAGGGATGAAACCGTGCGCAATATGGCCCGCAGTCTCTCTGTGTCAAGCTCAACATCAACTGAGTCCCCTTCTGTAGTTAAGTCAACGCACGGATACTAATATGTCGTATTTTTAAGGACAAGTTCACTGCTGGCAATGTTAACTGTTGTTGTAGCAAAGACGTTACATGTTAGGACAGCCATTAATCTAATTTTCGTCTTACGTTACTCATAACGGTAATGTGTGTTTAAGCGTAAAGGCTGCTTTAACTATGTGGCAAACAATTATATCGATCACCACGACTTGTAAATAATATTTACCCGATAACTTTGTATGACGTCTCGTGTATCGCCACACTATCAAAGAGGAGTCAGAGCCCTGCTCGGTCTGTGTCAAGCTAATTTGAGCTAGTAGCATGCGCTAGTTAGCAAGTGCTCTCCTGGCTGGCCAACTTGACACTTAACATTGGAAACTTGCGTCACCTAGTAAGCGGTTTTCAAACTCCTATCACGGTAAATATAAAGAAAATGGACAGAATATCCACATGCCCTGAACTAACGGTGTTGATAAGCTAGCTAGCAAGCTAAACTCAGCTGATACTACAACTACGTTAGCCAGCATCAGCATGATGTGCCTAGCCAGCTAACTAAAGCCAACAATAGCCTTCCAGGTCAGATTTGTGCTCACCCTACAAGTACCACTAAATGCAGTTTGCTTACCGTTTTATGTCCACTCTGGATGATCTGAATAGCGAATAAGGGGACCTGGGTAAGACCCCCGTCGCTTTCCACACAGCTTCCACAACCAAAACAATACTTCTGTCCACACACTGCGGATCCCTAGCAAAGCTTTAAAATGTTTGTATTCAAAGGTGTCCTCTACAGAGTCCTCTCCCGTGAAAAATCCCTTGCTTCTCGTTCTACGGGGTGACCCGAATTTGACTAGAAATCAACTCGAAACCGTTAAAACTGTGCCCTAGTCATCGGCGACTTTTAGAAATTAGATCCCCTCAAACCAGTCTCTTTTCCCTTTGCAAAAATGGCGGCCCTGCCAGGACTGCCGAGACTCCGCCTCCCCCACGAGCCCCCCTCCCTCCCCATCACTAAACCCGAGCCCCGCCTCCACATACTGCGGGGCTACACGCCCGATTTCACAGGGGCACCGTGACCGTGCTCCGCGCGCGTTCACGCCTGTGATTCCTCAAGACTCTGCTATTTCTGTCGGCAGCGCTCTGGATTTACCTTCTGCCGCGCTCTTTATCTTAGACAATGGCTGTTAAACAAACAATTAGACAAACTGGATCTTAGGAAATCATTTAAAGGCTGCGTGGTAATTAAACTGGCTGTAGTCGTGGCCTAATACTGTGGTGGTGGTTTAATCAGAGTTTTAAAAATAGCCCATCAGACATATCTGTGCGGCATGCTCTGCAGCACAGTGTGGTGTGCTGGGTACAGTAATGGCCGTGCAATCTCTCAGATTATCTCAAAGTGAAGTCAGCTGTGGGAATGTTTTTATCAGGAGGTTTTGTTTCAACTAACTGTTATTTCCCCTCCCATTTCCTCCTCTTCCTCTCAGGGTGAATAAGGTTATTTTGCCTCAGCACGAAGCCACAAAGCTACTTTATATTTCACTCAACCCCTACAATGCTTTTGCTTTATTATAATGTCTGTTTTTTTTTATATTAGATAAACATAAAGTACAGCTTCTAGGCCAGTCCACATTGTTCATTAACATCACCACAAGCATGCCTGTAACACACTATTTTGGACCAAAATCCTTGATTTTACAACTGGCATGGCTGAAAAGGAGCACCTAAATCCGCTACCCAGCGCAGTAGGAGGCAACTAAGCTGTTATGTAACCCCCTTACACAAGAGCAGCGTTTTGTATATTGAACTGATGTTAGGAAGGGGTAGTCTATGAAACACTGACCAATAAGACTGAATCACGGACAAAGAACACACACCATACAGGGCCACGACATTGTTGGACGTGTCATAAATCACACACACTCTCTAAAGCCTGAGAGTTTACACAGATCACACTGGGCTTTAGGACAAAATCTCAAGTGCACATATCAGGATGAAGGCCAACAATCTCTTTGTTTTAAGTTGTCACACTCTTAATTTAAGCTACTAATGATAAATATTGTATATAATGGGGACTCATTGGCATATATTTCTTTTTATCTTGTCTTAAATTATCTAGTTGCTGTAACAGAATTATCTATCTATCTATCTATCTATCTATCTATCGGTGGGCCACACTTAGTATATTTTGAGCAACAAGCCACAGGCGGTTTAAAATAATTTTGCCGGCCATGATTGGCCCCCGGGTCAGACTATGGTCATGCCTGTCTTAGGTCATCTCTGGGCCCAGCTGTTCAGGCGTATTCTGATCTGAATCTGAAATCTGATTTGATCGAGTCTTGAACGGGGCGTTAAAGAGAAAAAATAATAACTTTATATCTGAGATCATGTAATACATCCACTTACAATACAACAGCTTACATGCATTACTTCTACTCCACCCCACATATATATGTACTTAGCTATATTCTGTGTTATTATGCAGTGTAACGTATGTGCAACTTTCTACGATGCTTACTATGCAATAATATTTACAGGCTCTATATATTTACAGTAAATATACTACACACCATGTGTGTATTTCAGTTTATCCTCTGCAACTGTCAATCATGGCCATGCAGTATCTGTATAAATTAAAGTTCATATAGATTTTGTATTGTAGTTTATATCTAATTTTTATTTTTTGTCATTTGTTTTTATTTATTTTTTTAATGTTTTATCCTTTTTAAGCACTCAGTCACTTATTTTATCCTTTTGTTTTCTTGTGTCTGACCTGTGAATTTCCCTGGTGTGTTAGTAATAATGGTCTTATCATGGATGTACAGTATCTGTATAGGTGAAAGGTGTATGTAGGTGTATTATCCAATTGTATTTTTTGTATTATTTTTATCCTTTTTAATCACTTTTTGTTTTCTTGCTTTTCAACTATGAATCCCCCCAGTGTGGGACTAAAAAAGTCTTATCATGGACATACAGTATCTGTGTAAGTGAAAGGTGTATATAGATTTTATATTGTATTTTTCTCTAATTTTAATTTTTACATTTTATTTATCCCTTTCAAGCACTCGATCAGTTTTTTCCCTTTTGTTTTCTTACCTCTGACCCGCGAATATCCCCAGTGTCAGACTAATAAATCCAATTATTTAATTTTATGCAATATTTTTGATCCTTTTTAAGCACTCAATCACTTTTTTTTCTGCTTTTGTTTTCTTGCTTCTGACCTGTGAACTCCCCCCATGTGGGACTAATAAAGTCTCATCATGGACATACAGTATCTGTATATGTTATAGGTATGTATAGATTTTATATTTTATCATCTCATTTGTATTTTGTAATATTTTTACACCTTTTTAATCACTTTTTTCCCTTTTGTTTCCTTGCTTCTGACCTGTGAATTTTCCCTGTGTGGTACTATTAAAAATCTTATCGTGAATATATAGTATCTGTATATAGATTTTATATTGTATTATTTTATCTATTTTTTGGGATTTTTTTTGTATTTTTCTTATCAAATTTATATTTTTTGTAAAAAAAAAAAAAAAGTGGATTTTTTTTCCTTTTTGTATTTTTCTAATCTAATTTATAATTTTTGTAATCCTTTTTAAATCACTTTTCTCCCTTTGTTTTCTTGCTTCTGACCTGTGAACTTCCCTGGTGTGGGACTAATAAAAGTCTAATCTACTTCAGCTCACTTCACTCACATTTTTGAAGGTTTGCAAACATTTAAACTTACAGTGTACACACACTCATAACAATTACAGCCTGTGTTTACACCCCATAACCATCACCTCCTAGTTGCAGTTTACAGTCCCTCTGATTTATTAACCAGCTGAATGTAAGCTGAGACGTGTTTGACACTGAAATAAAATAACTGTAGCCTTTTTTCCGACTGCTTTATTGTTGTGGTGAATCGTTTACTGTCAAACCTCCAGAAATGTGTCTGTAGAAATCCCTTTGACATCATATGTTGAGAGAGGATGTTCTCATCGTTTCCATTTATTGACCCTCCCCCACCCTAAACCGCATCCCCCCGCGCATGCGCACTGGCGCAGTGCCGCTGCAACTGCTGGTGTACGGTCAGACGGGTTGTTAGAAATAAACTTGGGGGGAGGACGGAGGTAAAAGTTGGGCTGATCGAGCCTCTGTTGCCCGCTGCTGAACGGAAATGTTGCTAAACGGCTGTGGAGGACGCAGCGATGAAAGGGTCACTTGATTTTTGTTTTTCCGGAGAGGATAACATGTTCCCATGAGCCCATCGCGTTTTCGCTGTGAAGATGATCTTTTATGTAAAGATAGTGACGCAGAGTCGGTGGGAGGTTAATGGTTGTCGAAAAAGAAGCTGATGAAAATTGGTTATTTTTGAGAAATGGTTGGTTACTGATGACATCATGCAGCCAGTATTTTGTGGGCGGGCTCTGAGCTGTGAGGGGAGAGGGGCGCAACTGGAGAGCAGCTACGACCAGGCGCCATTAGGTAACAACGTACTGTGTGTGTGGCTCATTTCCGTAAAGAGGCTTCCCGGTGGGTTAAAGGCAGATAGCTCTAACAGACACCGCCATGTTTCGCCCATTAAAGTAGTAAACAGACTATTTTAATCGGGCGATAAAGTGTGACTTCCTGTTGTTAAGCGAAATTCGTTATCGTTGTCGGGAACAAGATGGCGTCGAGGAGTTCTTTCTTGTAGTGCACGGCCGGGTCGAGCACTCATGGGCGGCGGCGCCGTGCGCGTTCTCGCCACCAGTGTTATTATTTCCTGTTTTCATATCCTGAGAAGTTGACGTGCTCTTCTAATTCACAGCCGCAGCTGCAGACCGAGAGGAGACCTGAGTGCAAATGTTCTTTCATGTGTTTGTGGCATTACGGCTGAACCACAGTTAGCCGTGTAAATGTGTCCTCAGAGACACCTCAGCATCTCTGCAGTGATTGTGAGCGTTAGCCATGTTACATAAGCACCTCATTTCCCTCCACTAATTTTCTGAAAGAGGATAAACTCCCATATACAACATAATAACCTTGTTCCCAGCTGCTGTTTCTGTGTCACTATATTGAGGGCAAAGCTATAAAGCAGCCTACATTCCTTATATGTGTAGCCTGCACATATTTGGCCCATAGAGCTGATTGTGATTCTGATGACTACATCATCCTGTAGAGTTCACCCCTGCCATCTTTGTTCTAGCTTTTGACCCCATCTAGTGGGCCTTACGGGCAAGACGGAGGCATGTATAGGCTATAATGAAGAAATTACAAGGAGTTGAGTAAATCTGTTAGTTATGTTTTTATTATTTACATTTTTTTTTACTTTCCTGCACTCTAGAGTTCAGTGTTACCCTTAATGTGATCTCTGTAAGAGCCACAAACTATTGGACCTAGGTACCAAGTGAGATAAGATTTAAGATGAAATCATGGTTAAAATCAATCAATCATTTACCCATCATGAACTCAAACACTTGATGGAACACCATGACATATTGTTATATCTTAATGTTGTAGTTTTATTGTTGAAAATAAGCTTATGGCGAGTTTTGAGTATCCATGCAGTGGTCAATTTTGAATATGTATTCTTTCAAACTGCAATAAAGAAAACATTCAAATTATACATTAGACGTTTATTTTATTACATTTTGTTTGCTTGCGGCAGTAAGTTTCTCCCGAATTTACCAAAAAGTTAGCATTGTGCAGTGTAGGCCCATATGTTTAGTAGTTGGGTTACTACAGTTGTAGGCCTTATATGTCTGTCATGTTATTAAATGATCAGTTTTCATGAGCTTGAAATATACTATAACATTATTACTAAGGGCCTGAACATTTATTCTGTTTGAGCAATTGTTTCCAATAGAAATGTATTAAATTCCCCAATGTAAATCTTTGAATGCTGTTTTCTCAAAATGAGTTGAACATCGAACGTCAAACATCTCAGCCTCTGTAGCACCTTTGTATACCAAACTTTCCAGTTATACACCTAACTATATTCTGAAGATATTTACAGAGGGATTTGTTAATAAATCATTACTAGCCTGATTTGTGTGACATTTTATTCCCAAAAATGTGGTGAAAATCAATTTTTTAAGGCTACGAACAGTATATTTGATTTTCTAGGTAATAAAAGCAGATATCCTTAAATCCCTAAAATAGTCGTATCTGTATAGGTCTACTAATTGTGATATATCGCATATCAAATTTGATACGTGCAATAATGTAAATTCTGCCACTCAGCTTGTCTATGTTGCTTTGATTTTTTCCTGCTTATAATCAATGACTCAGGTGCAATATCAGTATTGTTTAACTGTGCAGTATCTATACTTCCAGTCTGTAGCATAATATAAGGCCTAAAAGAACAAAATTTACTATTGCAGTGATTAATTAAATTAGTTGGGCACCAGATGAGTAGTTGAGCCAGCCAATTAGGATTCAGGGGAGCAGCCTAGGTCATATATGTTCCAGCTTCAGTCAGTCTCAGAGGGGTTGAGGGGGGGATCCAGTTTGTGCAATGAGTGGAGAGAAGACTGGGGATGGCGTACCAGAGTTTATTGTATGAGTGTGAGTTGAAGACAGATTGGAGGAGAGCCTTTGACTAGCATCCAAAGAGTTACCACACTATTCAGCATTGAGTGACTTAGGGCCAGACATCAGCTGATGTCCCCGTTGTACTCCGTTTTCTGCACTGGAGTACAACTCAGCTTCTGATTCCTCCGCTCCACTACAACAACAATCACAATCCAACAATCAACAGTCCTTCATGGTCAAACTGTCATTCTCCGAGCTCCTCTGAGAAGGGAGAACTCACCTCAAGGAGCTTGTAATGATCAGTCAAAAAGAGAATGACTCGTGTGCCTAAAATGCTTTTGTGTGGCTCAAAAACTCCCCTGCTCATGCCACTCTCCTCCACACTGGCTTTGTCTTCCTCACACACCTCTCACACAGGTGTATACAGTCAGCAATCACGATCTGCTGCTCTGTTTTGACCACACCTTTACCTTCACACCCACTCCTCTGCTGTCAAACCCACCAGGTGCAGCCTGCTGTTCTTCAGGCTGTCTGCTACAAGTCAACAAAGTGAAATCTGATATAGTACTACTTATGCAATAACATATTGCCTGACATACACGTTTTTTAATTACCACTGCATTAATTTGTATGTTGCTTTTTTTCTTCTATAGTTATTTCAGCCTTTACTAATTTTTAGGGATGCACGATAAATCAGCATGTCATCAGTATCGGCCGATATTGGCTTTAAAATGAAATATCAGAATCAGCCAACATGCTGATAATATTGGTACATCATCAGTATCGGCCAAATCGGCTTTAAAATGAACTATCTGAACTGGCGAACATGCTTTTACTTGATTTGCACAATAAATTAATACATACATATATTTTAAAGTATTGTATTTCATGTCTGCATCTGCTGTTTGGCCATCAGGATAAGAGTTTGAATGCATACTAGGATATTAAATCCACTAAAAATTAGGCAGGGGCAAAAGTGATATCGATATTGGTATCAGTGAAATTAATAGTTACATATCGGCATATTGGACATCTGAAAAAAAAAGTCCAATATCGTTCATTGCTACTAATTTTAACTACTGTTATTATATACTATTAGATATTTTAAAGCTACAACAATATAAGTTAATCATACTTTTATAGCGTCATTGTCCTTTTCATGGGGGAAAAACATTTTCAGCTTTGTGACAGTGCATTTTCCAGCTAATCCAAGAGGGTTTTTAAAGTGTCTTATTTATTGTAAGAGGTCAGTTTATCAGAAAAATAAAAATCACCATAATAAATGACAGCCTATTTCAAAGGAAACGCCCTTCCTCCAGGAGAACACACGGGGGCGCTGTGTCCTACATACGTTACTTTCATCCAGCCAATTAACACAAAGGACCAACGGATGTCGTGACGTTATGTCCAATCACAGCTGTCGTTGTTAGGAGGTCGTTTATTGACAAGAGGAGAAGGTGACTCCTCGACGAGCTGGGCTTTACCTCGTATATATCTTGACATTAAACCCAAAAGAAGACAGTTGTTCGCTAAACAGCAGCCATGTCTTCTTTTGGACGGGCGCTGGGAGTCCTCCGGACCGGAACTCAGCTGCTCAGACGCGGGACACAAAGAATAACAACCAGAAAGTAAGTGCCGTCAAGCCCGCTAGCATGTTAGCTGTTAGCATTAGCTGCAGAAACGACTTGCAAACACAACGGCAAATTAAAAACAGCTGAGTTATTTACATCTATCACACTATATTAAATGTTAACCGACGTTTCAAATAATTTAATAATGTCTGCATATTGATATTAAGTGATTTCGGTGTGTTTTAGGGCCAGCGGCGGACCGCACATCGAGCCGCAGTACAGGCAGTATCCCCAGTTAACCAAGAAACAGATATTCGAGTCCGAGCTGCTCAGCGGGGCCATGTGGTTCTGGATCCTGTGGCACTGCTGGCACGACCCTGATGCAGTACTGGTAAGTTAACATGTATTTGTACAAACTGTCCATCCCTGTTTTCATTGAGCATGACGCTGTGGTGCAGGTGGATGCGGTGGTGCAAAGCAACGAAGTACATTTACGCCAATACTCTAATTAAATACAGCACTAGTACCGTAACATTGTACTTAAGTACTTTAATATTCTTCTACTTTTATATTTCCATTCCACTTAAATTCAGAGGCAAAGCTGGTTTTTTGTTTTTTTTTGATCCACTACATTTATTTGACACATTTACCCAGATTCCTAATATAAAATTCAATAAACATATAAATTATGATGTATTATTATGGATAAAGATACGGCTCTATTGATTCCTTGTTGAATTTCAAAAGCTACCTGGCAAGATATATAGTAACTAATAAAGAAGAAAGCCCTCCTTTTATCCGCTGCAACATAATACAATCTCAGTTGAAATGCATCTAAAATATTGTTAATGTATTCAGTGTGGTAAACTATACCCAGGTAAGTTAGAAGCTCTGGAGTGAAAATGAATGCCTGGAACAGCAGAATTACTTTACTGACCTGTAAAAACATGTTGGCCTTGTTACTTGCCACTTTATTGTGAAGTCGGTGGTTTTTATCCATGTCAGAATTCTGAAGGAATCATAAGTCAGGTCTGAGTGAGCCGACTGGTCAGCTATCGTGGTGTTGACAGATTGATCTGATATTCTGTTCAGAAAACAGAAACAGGATTGTCGCCGTGTCTGTTGGGGTTGCTCCAGAAATTAGGTTGCCTATATTTGTAACGTGTGTACTGTTAGCGGTGTTTATCTACAGTATGCCATATTATACAAACTTGACAGGAACAATCTGTTAATTTAGGATGTGAAATAGAAATGATGGAAATTCAAGTTACCTCTCTCCTCTGCAGGGTCACTTCCCCTGGCCTGATGCCTCCCAGTGGACGGACGAGGAGCTTGGAATTCCAGCAGATGATGAGGAATAAGGTAACTTCTTCAGTTTCTTTTGCTTAAAAGGGTAACAGCCCTGAAACGGCTGTTGGCAAACCCACCAGACTCCATTTAAATAAACAGCAATTTCATCACTGTAAAACACATCTCATTTGAAATCAACAGAATTAAAATAAAACACAAAAACATCTTGCTTTGTCTTTCCACTGTTCCAACAATCACCAACTCTGGTTTGATTGAAATAAACTCTTAATTCACAAAGTTAGATGTGAAAATATGCTGCCTCTATACACACTAAAATTACTGTTTATTTAGATGGAGTCTGGTGAGTTTAGTGACGGCAACTTCAGGACTGTTTCTGCTTAAATAAGTTACCCTTCTAATGGACACTCGGACATTTACCAATCTGGGCAACCAGTTTTACTTCCCAATTAGGTAATACCACTGTCAAAATGTCAAAACACAAGATATAAACCTGCTGTTCCTATAAGTCTTTTGAACTAATGGTAGAGTACACCTAAATCTAACTCATTCAGATTTTCTGAAGCTGTCAAAGGTTTGTTAGCATCTTCTGTTTAACATTTCTAAACACATCTGTGTTTTAGCTCTGATCAGATGAGGAACACAAGCTGTAGATTTTGTTAATGTTCAGATTTTACCTGCCACTAAATGGATTACCATTGTTTTTATGGGCTGCTGAGTGAAGCAAATCTACTAACTACTTGCATATTTCGACAGCATTTGGTCAGTGAATGGTTCTAATTAGTACCCTGCAGTTGCATATCTGAATATGACTGTTCAGAAATGAGAATAGGCCCTCGAATGTTTAGTAATTCTTCAAATATTGGCAAAACATCTCAGTGATGTGTCTGTGGAGGAGACACATTGCAACTATTTGATTATGTCATGACATAAAAGAGCCATTTTCACCCCCATTAATTGTGTCTGTGGTAAATCAAGTCCCACTAAAAACACAGAAATAGCTTTATCGACCCATTTAATTAAAGAGGTTGTTGCAGAATAGGCTTTTTCCCACAGTAGAGGTTGTGATGTGTCACAGTAGGAAAAGCAGAGGCGATATTAATAACATTAACAATGGTGCACTTTAAAATAATTGTCCCTGTAACCTGAGAGCTTGGATTCAATTATTATTTACACCTGTGGTTTTCCTACTGTGACAAAAAATCTGATTTCATTATGATCACAGGAGGTATCAGCTGCCAGTTTATTAGGTACACCGAGGTAAAACTAATGCAGTCTAATACAGCAGCCCTGCAGTAAATCCTCCCGTCATGACAGGTGTTCCTATTATTTTGCCCTCTCCGCTTTTATCAGTGAAGGTAGGCTAAATAACAGACAGTTTAACTTTACAAATCACAGCCTCCAAAATGATCATAAAGTTAAAAAACATCTCCTTGAAACAGTTTCAATAAAAACCAAACATTGTGACCTTCATGAATGAAGGATTTACTGCAGGACTGTTGTATTACACTGCAATAGTTTTAGCTTGGTGTACCTAATAAACTGGCAGCTGAGTGTTAGATTTGTTTTTGTCCACTGTTGTTAACATTATCTTGTTTTTTTTGTTTAATAGATGGCCATGAGGGATTCAAGCTGCCGGGCATGTCTTTGTGGAAATCAGGATATTCTGAAAGTCACTGTTGTACATAGACTAATAAAATTATCTTTAAATGTTAAACTGACGTCTTCTCTTAATTTAACATCTTGCACAGCTCGTGTGTTAGTCCAGGCTCGACAAAAAGACAAGCTTGTTATTTCATTAGTTTTATTTACACGCAATTTTTGAAATGCAGAAACAAAATGCAACGCATTAACAGTGTCACAGTTAGCCAGTGTTTGTATATTTTAAATCATAAGCCATTTAAATCTGGAAAAAACCATTGCAAGAACCAACGCACATAACACAAATGTTGAAAGAGAGCTGCGTATAAAAGCAAAAAGGGGGGACAGCTTCTGTACGATGAATACTACAGCTTATAACAAACCCTGCCTGCGGGCTAGCTCGTATTTTCAATGACTTGACATGCAAAGAGTTCAAAAGGTCAAAGTGTAGTGTAAGGGGGAAAAAAAGGAGGGAGGAAATCAGTCTGGCAATGTGATTCACACTCATTTCTTTTGTGTTAGGATTATGTGAAACACCTCATCAGGGCTGGATGATTGATCACACAGTCACTCGCGGGTCATGTGCACTACAAGTCAACCTGAGCAAAGCTTTCAAAGTCTCACGCTGTTCAAAGAGTGGTCTTAAAGCTACTTGGCAACAGTTAGCCTGGGTGTAATGTCGTTTAAAGTCAAACGAACAAGGGTGTTTAACACTGAGCTGAACACGTGTCAAAGAAATACTTCACCCACAGAATCACCATCTGTAAATCAGTCATGACGTACATTGAATTCAAGAGGGAAACTCATCTGTCTCACATGCCTCAATAGGAAACGCTGAACATACTGAGTTATTGACGGATGTACTGATGTCAGCACGGACCCCTGAGGGACGTCCACATGCAGCCCATTTTTTGTGATTGCGCAAACTCGGATCTCTTCCTCCAGTCTGAAACACTGCTGTTAAGCCAGTCGCAGCCACCTTACGACAGTGGTTAGTCTCAAGTTTCTGACAGATGTTTCCTCCAGAACCAGCAGCATCTTATGTTTCACTTTCACCCGAAGTCGCCAGTAGGAGGACGGAAAGCTCACCTCCCAGCCCTCCCATTTAGTACTGGGGGCTGAAGAAGACTGTCAGTTGTACTATGAATAAAACACGGTGCATGTGTCTGCAGCTGTCTGCTGATGGTCAAAGCAGGAAGTGTGTCTGAGCCTTAAATTAGACTTGGAATATTCAGCACAAGTCGTGTGAGAGTCTGTAAATGGACGTTCGCATACAGTTATCATGTCACTAAATCAATATGTTCACTATTTTCTGTTTCTGTGTGAGAAAAATAAAGGTTTTTTTCCACAATTCAAGGTAACACATCACGACTGATTCACATAGGAAAGGTAACTTTGAGACTGGAGTGTTCCTTTAAGAAGCAGTTGGGGGACAATACCAGATTCATGTTAACAGAGGTTGTAACAGTCAGCCTAAAGGTACAACGACTAACCGGTTAAAGCACAGCATGTCATCACAACTTGAAAAACCACGACCATGAAATTATTTTTTTTTTTTTGAGCAATGAAAAAACAAACAAACCTCAGCAGCTCCAAAGCGGGAGGTGAATCTTTTTAAAGTCTTGAGCGAGCGCTGAGAACATCCTGTCTGCATCCATGACGTGGCTGGTGGTTAATCGAAGGTTATGTCCATGGCATCATTCCCTGAGAGTGAAGAACTGCGCACCCCGAGCAAAACACACATCTCACATCAGCACTGTTTTGTTTTTTGTTTTTTTCCAAAGGAAAACCTCACTCATCCCATTGAAGTCCCACAAACGTTCTTCTGAATGCATCGACCACAGTGGCTCAGAATACTTCTGTGTTTTTGTTGTTGTTTTTTTTTTGCTAAATGATAACTGGCACTAGTTGAAAAAGCTCAGGTGTAGATATGGAAGTTTCTCAACCTAACCTAGTCTCTATTCGCACATAGCCCAACACCTCTGGCTACAGGGAGAAGAGGAAACCCCAACAGACAAGAATCAACACAGGATCTATTCAACTGGGAGGGGACGGGTGGGAGAAGGAGCTGTGACAGAATAGAAGGTAATAAAAGATTTGTAGGTAAATTGCTACTCAACAGATGATGATCACATGAACTCTAAAACACTCACATTTATACAAAAAAAGTATGCGTTAAAAGATAAAAAAGAGAAAAATCAACCCCGTTAAAAGGAAAAACATCCCTCGGAGTAATCCGAGGCTTTAGGGTCAAAATATAATAAAATCATTATCTCTTTCAATTAATAAATACATCATTCAGAATCCATAAAAATAACACATTAAAAAAAATCAACAACATAGATAAAACAAGAAATAAATTAAGCATGCGAGTCGTTTGTCGTCATTTTTCGAGACTGAGCAAACGACTCGTAATTCCTATTTAAACAAATTCAGAGAGGCAGCACTTTGGGCAGCTCGCCTTCAGCCAACAGTCACTCGGACACACAGATTCCCCTCTGACGATCAAAAATAGTGCAGATCTGAGAGTTGAATTTGCACCAAAGTCTCTAATGCATCTATTTAGATCCATACGGGGGCGGCAGGCTGAGCAAGGTGCTCCAGACATCCCTTTACTGAGCAACACTTCCCAGCTCCTCCCTGGGAGACATGGGTTCTGGGTCTGCCCCGGGGCCTCCTACCAGTTGAACATGCCTGAACACCTCTAACAGGAGGCGTCCGAACCACCTCAACTGACCGCTTTCGATGCGAAGGAGCAGCGGCTCTATTCCAAGCTCCCTCCAGGTCCGAGCTCCTCACCCTATCTCTAAGGTTGAGCCCAGCCACCCCACAGAGGAAACTCATTTTGGCCACTTGTATCTGCGATCTGGTCACTACCCAGAGCTCATGACCATAGGTGAGTATTGGAGCTAGGGGTGTCAATGGTTAACTGACGAGAATATTTTTCACATGTCTATCTACTGGTTAATTTTGCCTCTCTTCAGTTTACAGCACTGTGCACCACATTGGGAAATTAAAGATTAAAGATCATCATACCGTATTTATTTGTTTGTCTACGATACTGGGGAAAAAAAAGAACTTGAAGGAGAATTTCGACTACATTTTTGTCATTTTTTAAAAGGGCAAATTTACTGCCATTTAAAAAAAAATTACTTCAAATTTCAATTATATTAATGAAAGGTTTGTCAGCCAAAGATGACCCTTATGTTTTAATTCCTTTAACGGTCATTCTGTTTTGTGATACCATGAAACAGTGATATTTTCTGTTTCGATTATCATACGGTGAAAATCTCATACTGTTGTGGGAGTTAATTAGCTAGCAGCGCCACTTAGTCGGTGATTCCTGCCAGTAGTGCTATCCCGACCCGACAGTTCTGCTATAGAAACATGATAGCCACCTTTCAGTCTCGCCCCATTTCGCCCTGGTGAGTAAGCAGCTCAACTGTTAGCCGCAACCCACTTTAGCACCATTGTTAGCTCTGCTAGCACAGTGAGCAGTGTCAGCATAATTAACAACTGTAACATGGTTTTGCAGCTCAAATTGAATGTGCTTACTCACTTGGACAACCTTGGGGGAAACCTGAGGGTGTCTACTATGTTTCTGCAGCAACGCCGAGTTGCCACTGGGATTGCGTTACCAGCAGTAATCTCAAAATAAGTGGTGTCGCTAGCTAGCTCCCACCAGGCCCAGGTTGTGCTCAGTGCAGAGGGACCAAGGCTAACGTTAGCTAACCAGTGGAGACCAGAGGGTGGGCAGTGGGCACTATGTTTCCGCATTTTTACGTGCCAGAAAATTAAATAAAATTCAAGATATTTACATAACAGAACATTTAAATTTCACCACCTCGAAATGGAGAGCGCTTTGAAATGCTGCGCTAAAGCTCATTGAGTCGATGGAACATTGACCAAAAACAAAGGCCTCTTGTATTTCACATGACTTTCCATTTTTTGTTAAAAATGAACCGGTTAGTTACCAATTAATGTGTGGCGGGCTATCGAAAGCAAATTTAACCAAAGCTGACATCCTGAGTTGAAACATAGATGGACTGGTAAATCCATCTCACGCTCCGTTTTACCCTCACTCGTGAAAAAGACCACGAGATATGAGAACTCCTTTGCTTGGGGCAGTGACTGTCTCCCAGGAAACTATGGCCTTACACTCTGAGGTGCTGACTCTCATCCTGACCCCTATACACTCAAACCGCCCCAGTGCACGCTTGAGGTCACGCTGTGAAGAAGCCAACGTAACTGCATCATCTGCAAAGAGCAGAGATGCAGCTCTGTCGTCCCCAAACCTTTATAGATTTTTACAAATTGAAGAATCGGGGGAAGGATGCACCAAAGTGCTGCCTCTGTCTCATCTTTCCTCTCTCCACAAAGTCATTATTGCTGGTGTGATTGAGATAAAGGAGGGGCTGGAAGGGACAAGCATGAGTGGAGAGAAGTACATACAATAAGCACCATTTTGAAATCTCAGTTAGTTCACCGCGTCCTCCTTAGCACCTCGTTTCCCCCCTCAGAGCCAGAGGAAAAAAACAAAAGACCCTGCTAGAGATATACAGCTCCGTTTCATCTGCTCCTCCGTCCCGTTCAGTCTGTCGCAGATAGCCGTGAAGCAAGTGAAGCTTGTGCGGAGGGGAGGGTGCGTTCAGCAGAGAGAGGAAATATTAAAATGTGATGCAGATGATGTTGGCATCGGAAGCTGCTCCCCGGCAAAGCGAGCGTTTCTGTTGTTTGTTTGGTAGACCTCCTACGTCTCCTTTGTCCATCTGAATGCCCGCAGGAGCTTCAGTCCACCTTTCCCTGCAGCAGAAAATATTCATAACATGCTTGTCCCTCTCCGCTTCCCGTAGCTCCTTTCTGTTTTGTTCTTAGTGTGCTTGTGGTGAAGCTGTGCACTTGCTTATTTCAAATCCAATACCCTGTCTCCAAAGCATGCACAGTGAGCGTGTTTTACGTGTCAAGGTTCCATCGGTCTCCAGGCAGTGTGTTCATTTTTTTTTCCTTCTCTCCGTTTCTACAGCACAAAAAAGTGTCTGGTAACAAATACACCAATGTTTCTTTTTTCTTCTTCTTCTTCAAGAATACGTTCCCACGTGTCACTTTGCTTTTGAAGATTTGGAGTGTTACACAAAGACGCGATTGTGTCTGTTGAGTTTCAGGATCTTCCCCAGTCTCTGCTTGGCTGTGGCCATTCCTTTTTTGGGCCGCTTGCCTGAAAGGAAAACAACAAGAAAGAAAATTACGACAGTGTTAGAAATGAGCCTAAAAATGAGTGAATGATCAAAATGCATGTCTACTAGTGCTGTAAATAATGATTATTTGGTAACTGTTTCGTGTAAATGTTGTCATATTTTATGTCTGTCTAAAATAGTAAAAAAAAAAAAAATACCCATCCCAATTTAAATGGTGACATATTTAAATGTCTTTTTTAAACCAACATTCCAAACCCCAAAATATTTACTCCTATTTACTTTCATAAAAGACAAAGAAAACCAGCAAAAATGTATAACTGAGAAGCCAAAACCAGTGAATTTCCCGGCTTTTTTTTCCCTTTTCTTTTTAAAAGATAAATGAGACAATCAGAATTGTTGCAAATATAAATTGTAAATTATATGTATTATTTTTTCAAATTTATTTTTATTTTAACATTTTTAATTTTAATTTTATTTTCAATTGTTATATATTTCTAAGGTCATATAGGCGCACATTATCAGTTCATTTATTTTATTTATTTACTGCTATCGATAGCATTTTTACATCTCATTAATGCTGCTCTCAGTCCCTTCTGCACATCATCTGTTATCTTTTAATTAGTTTTTCTTTGCCTAATCTCAGGGTTCCTACACATTTGGAATTTCAAAATTTATAATATATCAGTGTATCATATTTCACATCATATTTAATTATTCTTAATAGACGATTGTAGCCAAGTACCATAATGGCATGCAAATAAAAACTCAGGTAAGTTCAATGTCTGGGCTGAGGCAAAAAGGTTGGGACTCTGGGTGCAAGCGATGCTGTAACGAGATGTTGGTGTTTTTTCCTTTCATGTGGCTCAGAATCGCCTTCTCCCCCATGTTGGCGATGTCAATCGGTTTCACACAAAGCTTGCATCTAGCTCTGTGTGTGAATTGGGAATCCTTGGCCAACCAGTATTTATATACGGTATCGTCAAGCCATCCATCCAAAACTTGCATCTACCCATTGTGAACCACGTGCAACTTGTCTTCTTGTCGGAGGTGCAGTGTTGGAGTGAAACTTGATACCTGGGGGGCTGGAGGAGGGTCATGGGGCAGCTGACTGGACATACCACTTGTCAATCAGGTAAAAGGGGCGGGATGTTTTCTGAGACGTTTGCTCGACAAAAACTGCTTGGCCCAGCATAAAACACGATCCGGACTGATTAAATTATTTTTGGAAATACCTAATTTTCTATTTTAGAAAACAATGTTTTAGAACAGTGGTAATAGTCTGGAAGCATAAATATTTTTCCATGCTTTATTTTTCATTTTCCATACTTTTTAATACCTGGAAATTGATCAAATTTATTTCCATACTTTCCATACTTGCGTAGGAACCCTGTAATCTATTAATTTAAAAAAGGTTCCCTCCAGATGCATTTTTCTCTGATTTGAATAACTGTTTGACAAAAAGTTAAAGTACCACGTTTTTAACATTTTTAAAATTACATAATAATAATAACTTTATTTATGTAGCACCTCTAAAAATGGAGTTTACAAAGTAATTTGGCAAAGAAAGCAAAGCAAAGGCAACATACCTCAGAGGCTACATAACAACAGATGCCAAAAAGCAACGCTGAACTAAGGCATGAAAAAAGTTAAAGTGCAATTAAACAAGAGAAGATGCAAAAATATACTTGAAAGAAGACTGATGATGATGATGATAATTTGTCAAACTTCAAATGTCAAAATAAAATTTAAAAAACAAAATCAGCGAACTCTTGAATAAAAACACTGTTTTGGCTCTCTACTGACAAGAAGTAAAAATGTGATTTCCAAACCTTTCGTGGCCTGATTGCTGACAGGTGGGGGGTTGGGGGCGTGCCTCTTGGAAGGGTGCAGCGGCGGAGACATCGAGGGGTCACAGTACTGGTAGTCCGTCTCTGGGCTGGGCAGCCCCTGATTGTCCCAGGCCTCGCTGCTGTTGCCCTGGCTGTCCATCGGGCTCTTGCCCCCCTGCAGTCGGTGCTGGTGCTGCGCCTCCTCCCTCCGCTCCAGCGGCGAGCACTGGCTGGAGCCGGACCACCAGGGCTCCCGGGACGAGGTCACCTTCTCCGGCTTGGAGGAGCACAGCAGACCAGCCATGGACAGCATCCCCTGAATGGCCTCTTCTGTGCTGGGTGAGGTAGGACGTTCTCTGCAGGGAGAAGACACGACTTCTTATTTACTATCTCTCAGTGTGTGTATAAAAATAATACATGTCTGAGCTTTGCGGATCACCACAATGGGACAGTGTTTCTCACCGTTTGAGTGGTTTGTGTTTGTGCCTGAGTTTCTGGCCAGACTGGTCCAGCTCTATGGTGTGCCCTGAGCCTCTCTGCTGAGATGAGCCCCTTTCTTCATCCTCCTCTTCATCCTGGGAACTCTCTGAATCCTCGTCAGAAGACGACGACGACGACGACGACGACGACGATGCTTTACGCTACATTGACAAGATGCAGATGTGTTTACAACTCTGGCACGACACACAATTTAATGTATCACTTACCAGTTGCTGTTTAAACTGCTGTACCTGCATGCACATCTTAAATTGTGGCCTTGCCTATATTGTGAGTATGGACTGTATTTGTAGCTTTGTATCACCGTCTACTGTCTGTTCTGCATGTTTAAATCAATAATAAACATTATAATGTTTCCATGGATACATTTTGCCTACAACACAGTTTTAAGAGACACTGATACTACAAGGAAAACATTAATTATGGAGCTGTAATAAGACTCCAAACAACCAAATTCATCTCAATATCTCTGAGCCGCATGTGCTTCGGTGTTTATGACATTTGTTGCTGTTGCTCAGTATTTACCCCTGTGGGAGAGTCACTGTCTGAATCCACGTCTGACACGCTGGAGTGTCCTGAGACTTCTTCCCTGAGTTCAGTCTTCACCCTCTCCAGACCGCCTGAGAACACACGGTCAGTGTTAAACATCTACACAGTAAACAGACTACAAAGCTTAAAAAAGGTTTATTTATCATAGTAACAGCCGCTGGTGACTTACTGAAGTGTGTGGGTTTCTCGACTGTTCTGTGCTGCTCTCGACTGTCCTGTGTCCTCTCCAGCTTCACGTCCACACGACTCTTTGGTGGGCCGACAGATGACCGTTCACCCTCCGTCTTCACGGGGCTGCTGCCTGGCCGCCTCATGTCTCTGCACACACAAACATCCATGTTTGAGTGATGAAATCAAATGTAACTCTGATATAAAATACTGAGAATCTCGACTGTAGAATAAAAAGATTTACATCATCAAAACTCTTGACTGTGGTGTGACGAATCAAAGTGAGGGTTTGTCTGTGCAACTTAATTCCCCTGTTGTTTTCTGCTTAAAGGCAAACGTAAAGTTATTTAAGAATTTTATTGTTGAACCTTTCAGACTCTCGTGCCTGAAATGTTCTCATTTTGTTCCCCAAATTCAAGTTGGCTGATTGTGTGCAAATGACCACTGAGCCTCACTTAATGAGAGGCACAAACATAACTGTGTTAACCGAAGAGACGTGAGCTCCCACCTGATAATTCTGCCGTTGACCAGCATCAGCCGTAGGTGGTTGTCATCTAAAGACTCTGCAGCAGCTGCTGATGCAGTTGACACTTTGTTGAGCTTCCCACGAACCTTGGCACAGAACGCCGCATCCTGAGTACAACAGACCCGCGTCAGTTAATAAATATTCAGTCTATTACATCTTTAATCCACATGTACATGCCAAGGGAGCATCTACACTACTGTCAGTAAACACTGACTGCTCACCTCCTCCAGCGGTCCCACCTCCAGCCTCTTCAGCACCTCCCTGGTGTGCCGCTCCAAGATGTCCAGGTTGGAGGGCAGTTTGGGGGCCTGTCGCTGCTGCTCCCTCAGCCGCCTGGCAGCCCTCCTCGCCTGCCGGGCCTGGCACAGCCTCTCCAGTGTGGCACGAGTGGCCGGGCAGCCGTTGGTTCCAGATGCTACTCCACACCCACTTCCCTGAGATTTCACTGGCTTGCTACCACCGACTGGCTCCTCCTGTTGACGTGAGTAAAACACACTGGAGTCAAGTTTCTATCAGAGTCAGTAATTTACAAGTTTACAAGTGTCATGCAAGATTTTTGAATTGTTTCATGTTTAACATTTTTTAAAGCTGCCTCATTACCACCCGTCGGCGTGCATCCTTTGTGTGGTCAGTCAAGGTTTTATTTTACGCAGAGTAACATAAGTCAACAACCAAAACAGGAAAACATCACAGTGGTATAAATGTACAGAAGCACAGTGCATTCACTCAAGAAAAAAAATATTTGCCCTGTCTTTCTGATTTATCGAGACAATATTGTCTCTCGTTTATTCACAATTTTTATTTTCATGAAAACTTTTCTTGTAATTTTGAAATATTATTCTTGTTAATTCGGAAAAACCGGGCAAGTATTTCTATTAAAATGAATGCATAAAGCTTCCGTATAAACAGAATATATGAAAAAAAACAATGGTTCAGACACTTAATTTCCTGCATTCTGGTAACTTTTAAGGCACCAATTTGTGCCTTCTTTTTGCATTTAATGTTGTAAATGTCTCATATTTTGTCAAAATAAAAGTCGGGTGGCACAGTGATGCAGTGGTTAGCTTTGTCGCCTCACAGCAAGAGGGTTCCTGGTTCGAACCCCAGGGTGGGGAAGCCTTTCTGTGTGGACTTTGCATGTTCTCCCCGTGTCAGCGTGGGTTTCCTCCAGGTACTCCAGCTTCCTCCCACAGTCCAAAGACATGCAGGTTAACTGGTGACTCTAAATTGTCCGTAGGTGTGAATGTGAGTGTGAATGGTTGTCTGTCTCTATGTGTCAGCCCTGTGATAGTCTGGTGACCTGTCCAGGGTGAACCCCAGCTCTCGCCCAATGTCAGCAGGGATAGGCTCCACCCCGTATTATTTCAATGTAACATTTTTGAATAACAATATAAACTTCATCCTTCATATGCTGTCTCTAAGACAGTGGTTCCCAACTGGTCCAGTCAAGGGGTCCGGATTCCCCCTTAGTCATTAAGTCAAGGTAGAAAAAGTTTAATAGCGTCATACTTGCCTTTGGCCACGATATTGGGGTAGTTTGCTGTCTCTGTCAAGTAGCTGTCCGTTATTCACTCACTTGACAGCAGGAAAAGGCACTTCAAAATAAAAGCTAGTGCCAGAAATTCAGTGTACTTTAAATACATTGTGTTATTTACAAACTTGACACATTCGCAAGTCAACTGCGGTCCATACAAAATGGCCCCAGGACCCATTTTTGGACAACAAGGACAAATTCAGCCTACTTAAAGTGTCATCAGCCTGTCTTCTGTCCTTTGTATTTTATTGCTTTTTCGATGTACGTCCTTTTTTGTGACAGCGAATCTGAATTTTTTTTGCCCTTCTGAGCTTCCATATTTGAATGAGTGTACAGATAGCAATGTGTGGGTACTTTGTTTTGTTTGTGTAGCTTTTTGTTAACAAGTACCTGTATAAAAAATGCTCAGTTCAGGATTTGAGCTTTTCTCAGAGGAGACATCAACACCTGAATTAAAAACTCTGACCCTCCCTTTTATCCTTCCCTCCTTGTCCCCTCTCTTACCTCCAGGTAGCGGATTTCCTTGGTCAGCTCTTTAATGAGATGGTTCGGCCTGATATGGTCTGGTACCTCACTGGTGGGCTCAGTCACCTGCGAAGCCACAGCAGAGCACATTCAGACAGAAGAGGTGAACAGAAAGGAGTCTGTTGTCGACCACTGACACACATCCAGGAGATAAGAACCAACAGTGGTGACGACTGTGTAACAATAACCATCTGCACTGGAGATATTCGAGGCAGGTGCGGGTATACGGAGATGACCGTGAGAACACTGTGGCCGACGCTCACCTCTCTTTTCAACCAGGTCCTCAGTGCACTGATTAAAGCCTTGACTCCCTCCACTAGGTAGGTCGGGGGCGGACAGTTGTCCTCCCGTAGCTCTGAGAGGGGAGAAAACATACATAAGAGTTAAACCTGTAAAAATCACAGACAGAAAATTTAAAACTGAAATCATTAAAGTAACCAAGGGAGATGTTTACAGCTTTGCACTGTAACTTTTCCCAAGCTAATGCTTAAAGGTACACTATGTTGAAATTGTCTGTTACTGTCTGTAAACTCGTTCGCCAGAGAAAGTGAAAAGCCAACTCCAGATTCACTCTCGTTTGGGTATGAGCTTTGTCCACTTGATGTTTTGCCTTGTTATATTTGCAAGGTTTTTTGCAGCACCGTGTTCACAATTTTCATAGCTTTCTCTTGGTTGCCTGCTGCTTACTGTCTGGCGGGTCCATGTCATTGGTCCGACAGCCCATTAGACCGACGGTCCGCGGTGCTGAACGGCTCCCGGCGGGCGTATTTCTACCTTGATGGTGCGCTGCAACCGGCTCTGGGTCAGCTGGGAAAGGCTTGAGGCGAAGCAGGCTCACGGCTTATGTGTTTGTCACTTTCTTTTTCATTTTAACCCACACCATGATCTTTTCCTGACCCTAACCAAGTGGTTTTTGTGCCTAAACCTAACCAGACCTTAACCACAGGGCATCATGATGATTTCGGAATAACAGGACTTTGACCATTGATCTTCTGAATTTAGTTAACATCGATGTAATACCTTTTGGCTTTACAGTTTTAGACTCTATCAAATGTTTTTCATTGGCAGAACACTGTGGCTGACACTCACCTCTCTTTTCAACCAGGCAGTTTTGTGATTTTGAATTTTGTAGGGAGGAACAATTGGCTGATGATGTTTTAAAATCCTTGTTCCTCTTATTATTGTTGTTATTATTATTATTTTTTTTTTTCCTTAATTGTTGATTTTTTAATTAATTTGCACAATAAATATTGTTTTACTTGTTTAATTGTTTCTTTTTTTAAGTTAAAATTATGTTTGTTACATGTAATATAAGCCTAGAAATATCATGTTTCGTCATCTTTTAAAATGATGCTTCACAATAAAAACATTTGAAAAATCCCAAACTGTAAAGCCAAAAAGTATTGCATGGATGTTAATTAAACCCAGAAGAAAACAATAATCAAATATTGTGAAATGTGTGATGTGAATTTGGTCAACTCTTGTGTTAAAACAGTCACTGCTTTATGACCCAAAAAACACAAAACAAAAACCATTAGTTTGATTTTCTTTTGCGAACTGTGAAAAATGACCCTACTTCTTTAGGGTAAGATATACCTTTTAAAAATCTAAAAATACAGAGTCACAAAGCTGCGTTTCTTAGTTGAAAGTGTGCATGCAGTGGGTATCATAGGGACTGAACTGTGTCTTGAACAATTAAACAACATACATTTGAATAGATGCTCCTAGCAAAGATTTGCTTTACATTTACGGCTTGTTATCGGTCCTGTTGTTTTCTGTTTTACATCTGATGTTGTGTGTTCTTATCTGCATGTGTGTGTGTTTATATATCAACATTAGACTCTCACCTTTTAGCATTTCCAAGAGGTTCTTGGCCACATACCAACAGATGGCCTCGAAGTAGGGAAACTTGAAGAGGTCTGGGGTTTTCAGACGACGCTCCATTTCATAACACCTACAATCCAACAGATGAAACACAATTTAGTGATAAACTAACAAACACAAGAGCAAATTTATTTCTAGATTATATTAAAATAAACACAATCAAGCTGATTATTTGTACTATATGAGCTGTTTACCTGAGCTGCATGCCAATATTGAGGTTGTGAAGGAAGTTCCCTCCAAACGCCATGCAATCCTGAGAGGTGAGAACAGCATGGATCCAGCCTGCAGGGGGCGCCAGAGCACAGAGTTTACACAACCTACCCACACACTGACATGCAACAATACTACACTTAAGAGAGAAGAGCTACACTTCAATACAATGCAGTTGATTAAACATGTAGCTTAGAGTGACGTGCATGTGGATATTTACAGCACTTAAATGACACACGTGTACACACAAAAACAAACTTCTGATCCTCCCACAGTCAGACTTTAAAAAGATAAGGCTGTCTATTCCACCGTCGTGCTCCCCCTCAGATAAACACTTCTCTTTATACAACCCAAAGTGAGAGAAAGCAGAGTCTGAGGGAGGGGGGGTGTAAGGCTGATAGACAGGCCTGATAATGGACTGGTTGACTGACCTACTGTGCTCTCTGACCCCCACTTAATTCCCACCTCTCCACACCCTCTCTGCCAAAAGCTCTCCTTTACAACACTGCTTCAGCCTGCTGAGAAAGCATGGGCTGCGAGACTGATTGAGGACGTCCAGCAGTTGACGGGCTCAACTGAGCTTTGTCTGTCTGTGTGCACGGGCAGCGCAAAGAAACTCTATCCGCTTACAAAGTCTATAGAGAGCCTACTGATGGATGGATAATGGTACGACTGAAGACATTAGCTTCACTCAGATGAATGAAGGCATGTCATATTCAGTTAGCGACATGAAACACAAACATCTTTTTACCCTCCGAACGCTACTTCTAATTAACAACAGCAGCGCCGCTAGTTAAAGGAATGTACGGAGTCACGTGCAGAGGAGAAGCTGTGATCTGCAGAGTCAACTCTACTTTCATCTTATTACATAATAGCACTGTTCTCCTTCATTTTTCCATTGCAATTATGATCATTAAGAACTGTTTGGGTTGTTGCTCAGGAAGACATTCGCTCTCTGTTATTTTCCCTTGGCAATGATAGAGGACCTTCAAGAAGAAGCCTGTATTTTCCTGGCAGGAGCCATGGGAAGCGTGATTATTTTTACTTTTGGATGCATGCGAAAAGACAAACAAATCCGACAACAGGTCAGCCGAGTTGGTGCAGAGGAGTCAGGCACTGAGCACAGAGGCATAACATTAGAGCTGTCCGACAGGGGTAAGCAATTAATCACATTTCAATGTCAATATCAAGGTCAACACACTTGTCAGCTCTCAAACGATTTAGACTGATAAAAAGCACTACAGGTAAGAGGAATAATGTGTATTTTTGACTTTGGGGTGAACTGTCCCTTTAAAGAAAGTAATTGAAAAGCCTTTTTTCCCAACAACTGAACATGTTCTTGGCATTAAACAACTGTTTTGATGTTTTCCAGTCACACGAGCACAGAGACTGCTCTTGTTGAAGAAGTATTTCACTGCTGGAAACATTCTTTTAATAAAACTTGACTGTCTACAGAACAATTACCTTTGAAATTGGTGCTACAAGACCCAAGAAACAAGAGAAAAACAGCTGTTGCATTTGGTTTTTGGTTTTTTTGGTTTTGCTCACGAGGCAGAAAGCCTACAACTACTAGAACGCACCGGACCAACAGAGTCCTCCAAGAATGAGTCCGAAAACCTAGAAATGAGCTTGCATTTTGGTTCGCTGGTCTCAACATCAATTGTTTTTTTTGGGTTTTTTTTAAATGGGTTTTGGTGAGACGCCTGAAATAAGCTCTGTGGTTTACACAATGTGACTCATGAATTTTCAAGCTTTGATGCGTCTTAAAAAAGCTAAGCTGCTAACAAGTGGCTAAATGAGACTATGTAACATCATCATGCCGACACGGCCTTGCAGCCTCGTTGTGGTCGGGATGTTAAGTCATGCGACTGTGGTGTAGTTTGTTTATAGAATGGCGTTAGCATTTACTTCTGGTGGTTGCATTGAGGCTTCAAAAAACCATAAAAGTGGATATGTCCCACTGGCTTTTTGACAAGTTAACCAGGGCAATGCTGACGTCTGTGTCAGCCTACAGAAAACGTCATCTCTGGGGCGTTTTATAAACGCTCCCACTGGTAGGAGACGTGACGCATGCTTGGGTATTTTGACACAGGAAAAAATGTGGCGGCCAGCTGGTAACAAGCGATCATGAATTACAGCTAAACACAGAGCTAAAATATGTTTCTGAGGCCAGAAACTCTAACAGAATATTGGTTCATATTTAATCAGAACTGCTTAGTTTTACCATTTGAGCTCCATTTTTTTTTACAGGGAACAGTATGCTGCCCTGTTCATGAACTCTCATATTACAGCCAAACAGTGCACTAAAGCAGTGGTCCCCAACTGGTGGGTCACGGGCCCATTCTGAATGGACCGCAAGTGGCTCACAAACATGTCAAGTTTGTAAAAAACACACTTTATGTTTAAATACAGTGAATTTGCAGCACAGAGTTTTTATTTTGAAGTGCCGTTTCCTGCTGTACAATGACTGAATAACAGAGACAGCAAATTAGCTCAACGACATGACCAAACACAAGTATGGCGCTGAATGTATTAAACTGTCTAAACCTTGAACTAATGACTATGGAGAAATTCGGATCCTGTGGCTGGACCAGTTGCTCTAAAGTTTGAGGACATTTTAGGTGAGAAATAGGCACTACAGTAACAGAACCATTTGATCAGCACTGCCTGGTTTTACAGTTTGAGTTGAGCTTGAGGGAGAGAATGTCTTTGTGTCATGGGGGTGGGCATACAAACATGCACGTAAACAGTGATGTGGGAGGGAAGCCGCTGCTAGTCAGGCGGCGATTCTCTCTTAAGTCGGCCTGTTCTTCACCGTCCCCGTCATGTGACAGTTAATGGCCTCTTCGTTTGCGAGGACAAGGAGGGCGCGCAATTCCTTGTCTCCCCAGTTGCTCATCTTTACAGTGTCTGTCAGGTTTGCGTTTCCCTCTTGCTACTAGCTGCTTGCTAATTCCTGCCATCAGCTGTTTCCTGTTTAGCCACCACCAGTGGCTCGCACGTGCGGCGTCATCAACAGCCCCTCCCGTTGCTGAAGGCCACCTCGGATTAACTTGCCATTCTGCCTCTGTGTGTCTAAACACTCGCAGCTTGCCGGTAAAACGGCTCAACATTCGCGGAAAATCTGGCAGTATAAAAGGGGCTTATAGTGCAAGCAACAGCCCTGAAGCCAGCAAAAGTTTGCCGGAAGATGGGAGAGATGAGCAGGAAGATCTAGACGCTGGTAAGATGGAGGGAAACTTTCCATAGCTCACTTATATATCCCCCTGACATTATTATGATACAAAGCTGGTTGAAAATTGGCAAAGTGTCCCTTTAAGGTCTGGAACGACATCCACTTAAGCATTAACAGTGGCAAAATTTCAGTCTCAGTATTATTAGATCTCAGTGGAAACTGGGATGGACTTCCTGGCACTGTGCTAAACTGGCGTGAATTCAATCTCAATGATAAGGACTCTGCTGTGTCCTTATTTTACCCTTTAAAATCTATTTATACTTGTCTTTTTATACTGCCTTGTAAGGCACTTTGAAATGGCTTGTTGTTAAAAGATGCAGTACAAGTCGCCTCTACCTTGTCATCAGTATTCACAACATATGGTCAACTTTACTAACATTGCTCATAACCGGGTGTTCTTTCTTGGGATGTTCGTTACACTAGAGGACGAAAATACAGATTTAAGAAGAGGTTAAGTGGTGTATGAGCTACTGTCAGTCACCAAACGAACCAAACTACAGGCGTGAAAGCACCTTAACAGCAGAACGAGAGCTGCTTTGGTCGTGATGATAAACAGCGCCACATAAAACACATCACACGCACACATTAACATGACCACAGACCTGTAGGGATGAGCAGGGTGGTTCCTTGGGGCACGACACATTTGTAGCACTTATCCACTTTGTCCCCAAAGAACACTTCACTCTGATTGGGCGAGGAGCTCCATGCCTCATATAGTGCAAGGTTGGCGGGAGTGGGCTTGATCAAGTAGAAGATCTTCTCACCCTGTGGAGCGGATGAAGAGGAGTTTAACAGTCACCGCACTGTAATGACACTTGGATGAGTGTTGGAGTGTGGCAGCTGCTGATGGTGATGCTGCTGTTATAAACACCCACAAACATCCACCCACGGACACCTTGATATTAATGTCAGCTTTAGTTTATGGAAGAGGGAGGGTGAGATCATCAGCACGGGCACAGCAGCGCTGCCCCCGAAGCTGCTTGATGAAGAGATGTGATCTGAGAAGCGGGGTGACCTTTCAGCAAGTGTTAGCCAATGAGCCGTGGCTGCCTGCCCCAGATACCTCAGTATATACAAACACACTGAAAACCACTTGAGCTTGACAAATTAAAGGGCTGCATGGTTTTAAATTAAACAACAAACAAAGAGTTAATGTGACCGGGTGTGTGTTACGTTTGCACTCACCCAGAGAACATGGTACCAGACAGAGGTGCCTCCGAAGTCTATGTGGAAATCTGTGTAGCTGTCCTTGACCCCCATAAGGCAGTACTTCTGGACAAAGGGCTTGGGGAAGAAGGAGTCGTCCGGCCAGTAGTTCTCTACCCAGGACATCTTCTGAGCCACATCAGGAACCTCCACCAGCTTTGACATCCTGAGTGGGTGGTTGGAGTGAGGCAGAAGAGAAGAAAGCTTAGACTTTGACAAAGCTGCTGTTACTGATAGCAGGTCTGTCCTAATCAGAGTGTCTGCCTGTATCAGACACTTAAATGTAATGCTTTTTAAGACCTTTTTAAGATTATTTTTAAAACAAATTTATGACGGATTATATGGACAAATCATCTTTTTCTTATTCAAGCATTGCAGTTAAGTATAAAGGTAAGAAGTATATATATCACACATGAAGAGGTAAGTTTTATGTAGGATTATGGTTATTAGAGTGAGATAAGTTAAGCACTAAGGTTTGGCACTAAAGCCCCATTTCCACCAAACACTTTGGGTATGGTACCTTTGGAACCAAATGTAACCCTTCAGACATGGTACCTAGACCCTAGCGTTTCCACCACAAACAGTCCTCTTTCATGTCATCCAAGAGAGACAATAAAAACTGAAGTACTGGTCAAAGTTGTCACAGTGAAATTTAAGGTGTGTTGACTGATTCACGTCGTCAACTCATGCATTGAGTAACATAACAAGTACATTCCACCTTAAAAGTCGCTGGCAGTCAGCCCAGTGAATTATTTTTATCAGACTACAGCTACTTTCATTTTATAGTTACAGTTTACAAATAAAACTCTCCACAGTATTAACAGTGGTTACATGAGCCTCAAAACCAGCCACAACTCAGCCCTGAGCAGAGTGACCGTCCACCTTTTAGTACCAGATCTGTGTGCCAGGTACCCCAACAGAGGGGGGACCAAAAATGGGGACGGTACGGAACGGTTCCATTGGTACCATCCACAACTTTTCACAGTGGAAACAGATATAAGTGTACCGCACTGCTCTGTGAAAACGGGGCTTAAGCTGCTACCACTGTTTGAATGTTTAAGAAGGAGGTGCGCTTGGATGAAAATGGTGACACAGATGTACCATGGGAATTTAACAATGTAGGCATATCTCAAAGATGACAATGTGTTTCGATGTTTTCAATTCGCATCAATTATGCCAGATCGTTAATTACTGAATCAATCTATATATCAGTCCAGACTGATGTCATTTTACACCCCTGGTTGTTACGTTAAATGTATTATTGGTCGATATATCCTTGGTAGATTTTCTGAAATTCCCAAATATCGATATCGGGCATCGGCCTAAAAAAATCCACTTTTGATCTGAAATGCAGAGATAGGAAATTATGTTTTACTGACTGGAAGTAGCTGGAATTTAGGAAGATTTAAGGCACTCAAATACCGGCATATTAAAAATAAATAAACACAAATGCCAGACTTTGACTCTGTTTGTAATTCTGCAGCTCCTTCACAGATCAGGCGCAATGGATTGATTAATATGCACACATGAAGGCACACTGTCGCAGAGCTGAAGCACTTTGACCATATGCTTTTAATTTGCTATTCTCTGCAATGTAAGTTACAGTGTGTGCAAGTTTGCTCTCATATACGCAGTGATAAACACTCAATAGCATTAGGTATTACTTTGGCACAGTCTGTATGTGCAGTGGGAGGCTGCCTGAACACTGTGGGGAGAAGGACTCGTCTGTTTTGGTCTTATTCCGCCAATCTGACACATTCAGGCAATACCTTGAACAATGTCAACGTACAGTTGGACACAAACATTGTACACTGAGCTTGACGAACCTGGCTAACCAGGCTAAGCTGACTAGCATCCTGCAGCTAATGGACAGCAACTGGTGTGCTACCAGAAGTTTTCATACCGAACCGAACGTCATGTACCGAAAGGTTCAGGACCAATACTTGTACCATTACACCCCTAGTGTGTAAGTTCATTCTTGACCTTTGAGACAGTAGTTTGACAAAAAAATGACTCCTGTTTGAGTTTGACTCTGTCTGACAAAATGGATGAAACCTAAATTAAACTGCTAACTATGTTACATTATTGCCAAAGCTAGTTTACATAACTGTTTTCTGCAGTGTTACTCGTGTTGCTTGTGTTTACTGGGACTCTGTGACTCTCACTGAGGCTCCTCCTTCGGCCAACAGAGTGAACGGACTGGAGCATAACTTACTTGGTGTCAGAGAACTCCAGGCTGATGAGGTTGAGGACCTTGGGTCGATCCGGGTTGGTGAAATACTTGATAAACTCGCTGAGCTTCATCTTGCTGTCTGCCTGCCGGGCCACATCTATCACATCGATGACTTTGTCGCCACCTAGATGGGAGATAATTACTATTTAGTCCACATGATATCAGATGGAGAAGTCAGTGACTCTTGAATGAAGAATATCTCCAACTTTTTAATTGGCTGCTGAGTGGGCGTCAGGGTTTACTGGGGTCAGCGGCCTGCTGGCATCTTCATGTGCTTTTAGAGATCAAGCCCTGAGGGAAACTGGCACCAATATGGCAGCGTGGGGAGGGGTTGTACAAAGAGGCGAGTGAGCCAATCTGTCAATCTGTCCGGACCGGCAGTCCCTGAGGAGGAGTGGGCGGAGGTGAGACGGCCGGTGCATTTATGTGAGCGTGGGAGACCTCAAGTGTAGAAGGAAATACGCGTATAGATGTGAGAAAGAGCGTGTGCATAGGCTTCATGTGGTGTGTTTACGCTTATGAGACAGAAAACAGATGCTTGAAAGAGAAAAGGAAAAAAGAAGCTGAAACTCATCGAACACAGCTAACAGTTGGGACGCTACAAATCACACTCGGGTGACACATGTGGCCGGAAGTAAGACCCGGGTGCAGTGTGTGTGTAGCAAGACAGCTGGTTGTTGTATTTTCCCCACACCCCTCCCACTCACCTTTTTTATTACCCCTTTGCGTGCTCTCCCTCTCTCCCCCTCACACACACACACACACACACACACACACACACACACAAACATGCACTTGCACTCACAGACACCTCTGAAGGCCCAGCTGGCCAGCGTCTGATGACAGAGAACAGCTGGAGTAAAGGCAGTCAGTCACACAGTGAGAGACAAAGCTGCCTGGAAACCACACAACGCCACGCTCAAACACCAGCTTCACAAAGCCAACAGCGAGAGAAAAAACAAAATCAAACACCCAGCTCCAGAGACACTTGAGCTACCTGATGCCCCACAGCAATATATTACAACACACAGCCATGTACAAGAGGTCGTTCACTAAGGTAACCCTTGCAAATATGACCAGGAACTTGTTTCTCACACAATTAATTTAAAACCAGTTTAAGTTTCAGTGTTTTTCTTGTTAATCACCAATGCATATGTGGCCAAAAATCATTAACTCATTAGCTCTTCACCATCAATATGGCAGTGCACCATTCTTATTACAGGGCTCCTACAGCAAAAGTCAAGTTAGATTTAAGACGTTTTAAATGCCACTCTGAAGTAAACTGAAGACATTAACCAACATCAATTATTATTAAAATTATTACAATTTTGCCCAGATATTTACTGTAAAAAAAATCATGACTCGAGACCGGGGTAAAACACAACTGGTAAATATGCAGCATTTGTTGGTGAGATTTCTTGATTATTTTGTGTTACAAAATATCGCCTACAGGACGGGAACCATGGCAGAAAAATGGCTATATCCCCGCAAGATCAAACACCGCAAAAGTTAGTAAAGGACACAACCGGAGGTGGTAGGGCGGGACTTCAGTGGGTGGCTCGTTCCGCCCAATGAGAGGCTGATCTATGCAGCGAACTTCCGCCCGCTCAGACTAAATTCTTCATAATATCTTACAGAAGGATTGGGTGGTAAAACATACCATAGTGGCTGGGCCTTTACTCACAATAACTGCAGAGGGTACCAACTTCATTTTAAAACTACTACATCAGACTTTATTTCTCATTCCCTCTATAGTTATCCATTTTTATTTTTAATCCGCTCCATTTGAAATTAAAAGCCCCTTATAATTTCAGTGAAGAGCAAACTTTATTGTGAAACATTTGCAGGAACTTCTTGTGAAGGATTCAGTGACTTGCCATCTGATGGAACTTTTTACGTTACTACAAAAACAGTTTGGCTGGGACATGAACACCTTTAGGGACTGAAATAATAATAACAGTAATAAAAATAAACATAAGACACAAATAATGTGATGACATCACACACACTGTGAAAGACAACCCACAATGACTGCCCGTGGACCAACACTTAGTCTGTCAGCCAAGATTTTTTGACTCCATAATCTGACATAGTGACTGCCCAAACGGACTAACGTGTCATGAAGTCTGAACCCGGCATGAGGCCTTATTTTTAGATAATTGAATTCAATGCCTTTTAGGACTGTTTAAGAATCTGCAGGGACCCTGTGGTGTTAAATATAAGGATGGGTACCACATGTACGATCTGCATTATCACGTCATATATCACAGAGCCATCTGTGACCTCAGCACTCTGTCCATTGCTCTGTAATTCATCCACATAGCGTTTCCTACACAAACCTTATGGGAAAAGTCTAAACATTATTTCTTAAGCGTTATCCAGCAGCTTCTTCAAAGGTAGTTTCAGGATCCCACAGATGTGTACTGTCTGCCTGGAATGATGAAGCATCTCCCCAGGGTCAGACCAACTTAAATCCAGTATTTCTATACAGAGGTTCAGGCTGATCTTTTTCACTGGACGTACATTAAGTCAGCTGCACAGATCAGGGTAGACGCTGGTGCAGACTGTGGAAATTAGGAGTTGGTTTTGCCCTGGAGCAACATTTGATCTTTTCGGTCAAAGAATAGATTTCTGTAAGATCAGGAAAACACCTTAAAAGATACAAATTGATGCTGTTATGCAGATAATAAAGTAACATTTTCACATGTGAAAAGTCTAGAAAGTTAAGTTCGGTTTTGTTGTAACTGTAAGTAATTAGCGCCAAAACTAAATTAAAACTGACTGAGTACATCAGTTGAAAGGCTGAACTGTGTACAACAAAGAGTGGAAGCTCTTTGAGGCCCCGTCACCCCTTTAAGGAGCAAAATGGTTTAGTCCACTCCTGCACTAGCATTCATCTTTAAATGCAGCTAAAGCTGAGTGAGTGACCGCTTATTCTGACGCAGCACCAACGTACACTGATGTGTTTCCCTTAGAAAGTGAAAGCAAGGTTCAAAAAAGGGAAATAAATGAAGGAGAGATAAAGAAAGTAAACTGACTTGGTAAAAAAAATATTTCAAAATGTGCGTAAGAGAGACATGGATCAAGAGAGGAAGGGCGGGGGGCCAGTCGAGAGTGCTTATACATGTGGCCCCGAATACAGTGCTATGGTACGCGCTATAACCAGCTTATATAGGCAGCAGCGTGACACATTGTCCCACATACATTATAACATGGCTGCCGGTCACAGATTTATATTTTGTTCAGTGTCTTGATCATACCAATCCTCTGTACAGTACTCATGTGACTTCCACTGACCTTGCCTCGATGCCCACCCCAGGGCCCAATCACTGGCCACACACTAAGTTGGCTACACAACTGTTTGGACCCTTGTGACACACAGAAGACATCAGCATTCACTCCTGTTGTCCCATTGTCTTCTAACTGTAAGAAATGTAACCCGACACTCAGTCCCTGGTCACAACACCTGTGCCTTGGCTTAATGCTCAATAGGGCATGGGGGGAGAGATAAAGTGAAAGGGGGGGAGGGGGTGTCTGTAATCCGAACTTAATGATAAAAACACCAGTGGGCTCGGTAATGGGCTTGTAATAGGAGCTGGGAAGTGGTAGGCCGTCTCAATAAGGAAGCGTAGTGGTCACAGAGAGGGTAGTGAAAGCTTAGCCGTCACTCATTTAGAACTTATTCAGCCATCGCCTGATGCCTGATAAGTGGGTTAAAACCCCATGAACCTAGAAACCTGTCCTTATTGACACACAGATGGCGCCTGCTCAGTGATGGCCACTTAGCCAGCCGGTGTTGGGTGCTTTCATCAGCTTTTAAGCAGACTGAGGCTACTGTGCATCTCCACATCCTTCCCACAGGACAAACACTGGTGTGTTATTGTAAATCTGATACAGCCGACGGCACCTGTTTTAAAGCTCGTTCATTAAGAAGCTTCCTTACCCACATACTGCTCCACATCTTTGACGGAGAAAGTGGGAGCTGGTAGTTTGAGTCCCAGGCCCTCCATCTCTGTGACCGCGATGGGGTAGCTGAAGCCGTGTCTCTCCAGGTACCTGGTCGTCACCTGCTCGCCCTTCATCTGCATCATGATCTCCTCGCCACTGAAACAAGATCATAACGAGCTCAGTAAATTTGATGTATGAACATTTTATTAAGACAGACTCACGAAGCCTTTAAAACCCCCTAAAACCATAGAGCGAACGTCTATATTTACTCGTACTGTGAAAAAATGAAGCCAAAATATCCCAGATACGGTCACTCCCATCCTGCGTTGGTGACGTCATTTGGAGCCAGAGTCTGCACAGTAGCGATCTCTGCTATATTGAGTTCCCACCCATACAACCATCCACCAATCCCAAGCAGCGTCACTTATCGGGAGCACTGATTTGCACACACAGCTGTCAATCATTACGTCAAACCAGTGGTGTAATTTAGTTACTACGGGCCCCAGTGCACACAAGTGTGATTGGCCCTAGTGAGCACTACTTAAACTCACACCACCGGCAACCGTTTATAAAAATGCCAAAGAATCTAATTTAGGGAGCTCTGCTCTGTTTGTTTCTCTGTTGTCCTTCCTTACTGCCACCTTCATGTATAAAAGGCATGGCTGCTCGCTGCTTACAGATGTGCTCAACATGTCAGCCTTGACAGATTTTGCGCCTGAACTAGCTACTGTATTGTGTCATCTTGTCACATGATCAAATAGAAACTTGACACTAGATAACATCAGCATATGTGTTACCCAACAATCTTCACTGCATACCTGTATATGACAAAAATATCAGAGAAAAACCCCCACAGGCCCCAGTGCAACCACACTGCCCGCACTGTCTATACTTATGTCTCTGCATCGACCCCCTTTTTATAGCAATAAATAAGTACAAACAAACCTATCACAAAAATAAACACTTGAACAAACATCAGCATGATGAGAACGACCTAAAATGACAGAAACCATATTTGATAAGCAGTAGTGGCATCGCTTCAGAGCCTACACAGATACCTGTAATACATATAGGCCACCCCACCTCCTCACAAATGTACACTACACATCAGGATTACAGTGACTATGACGTTACCGTGCGGAGACTACAAGGTCTGTGATCTGTTGCCTCATTTTCACTGCATGGTTCAGCTTGACTCAACACTTTCAGTACCACTTCCTTTTTTTTCCCCAATGCAAAATCCCCCTCAGTGTAGGTGGGGTTCTCAGCTGACTGCCATAGTGACACCACAGGAAACTGTCATGATGTCATCTTTAATGCAACACTTGCTTAATCCTTTCAATGGCAGCAATGTCTATACTTGGTCAATTGTATGATGTAGCTACTGACGGTAGCGTGGCTTTTCAAAAATGGTGGGTTTGTGCAAGATGTCCCTTTGTACAGAGAGTGTTTTTTGGTGATACCAATAAAGTATCAGGTACTATCCACAACTTTTGCAAGTGGAGAACCAAAAAAATGAGTCCAGCTGAGTTGAGTGGTGCCATACCATGCAGAGGAAAGGCAGCAATGAGGAAATCTTTATCCGATTAAACATACATGAACAAAGTTTGACCTTCAGTGGTTGGATTGGTACACATGTGCGTGTATCTGAATTGATACCCACCTGGCGAAGGCCCTGTTCTGGAGCTCCTTGACAAACACTGGAGTGCCGGCCTGCACCGGCTTCGATCCATCGTCCAGCTCTGTGTAGTCATGCCTGTGGCGGTTGTTGCGCTTTTTCACTGCAGCAAACAAAACATCAGAGGTTCATAGGGTTGTTTGGTTTTAAATGCCATCGCCCTCTTAAAGCTTGCTCTCCCAACAAAGTGGTAAATTACGCACATCAACACCGCTTTTTGTGAGGACATTAATTCACTACTCAACCCCTGAGCTCAGAGATGGAGATGGAGGGGCTGGTCCAATCAAAGTGGAGGGCTTACAACACCATTCAATTAGCCTGCTAATGTCTGCCCTCTGGGCTCACCGAGGTTGACCCATCCCCCCTCCCAAAAAACATCAGACTTGACTAACACCACAGAGAGTGTCCCTTTTCCCCTGTGAGCAGTCAGACATATGACGATGGGGGTGGGAGGGAAAACTGAATGGCAAGCGGGTTAGACATGTAAATGTAAGGCAGAGACAGAGAGTGTGTGATGGATGAGATACGTGTTGGGACAGAGACAGGAAGGAAACACAACACTGATGAGAAACAGCAGTACTCACTCAGGGAGGGTCCGTGTACGACATCACAGTTGGGACAGTGGTAAACATCGATATCCACAGCATGATGCTCTTCTACCTGCACACAGCTAGAGACGGACAGGAGATGCAGTCAGAACAAGTTCACACTTCTTTCAGCATTTTTAAACACAACAGGTTTGAGGAAGCGTTATAAGATAGGACATTTTGCTTTCATAACTTGAATTTAAGTCAAATTTTTAAACCAAACTGACTTAAATTATAGGCTAAATCAATTATCAAAATAGTTGCCAGTTAGTCTAATTATTTCTAGGCTTGTTGAATAAACCCCCCAAAATTGGGATGCTATAAAAGTAGGGAGTTATCAGCTGCAGCATATCTTATTAGTGTCAGATCTTGAACAAAAATCCTGTCCATAAAACATAATTCGGAGTGCTGACTTAATTTGTGAGCAACATTGAGTTCTTTGTCTGACCTGGACAAGTTGGAACAGTTACACTCACAATCACTAATGTCAAGCTGTCAAATGCCATGTGTATTACCGGGGTAGATGTCTGGAGTTATTTGTTCGGGATAAACGAAGACTAAGAAAGAACAGTTTGGGTCTGGAAGATGACCTTTGTTCTGATCAATTTATCCAGCAAGTGTTTAACAACTGCTGCCTCAGTGGTTTCTGAGACAAGAGCAGGAAACTTGAAGCACTTTCAAGCATTTGCATGATAATAAGGTGAGGGCACTAGCATGGTCCTGGCCCTGATTGACGCCACATTCACATCTTATCATTGAGACCACATTTGCGACCAACCAAGTCAGAAAAACTGTTCACATTAGCCTCTAAGTTAGTTAGTAGTTAGCTGAAGATATCTGGCCACTGTAGCTGGCAGTTTCATCCAAATAAAAGCTAATACAAAAACAAAACATAAAATTCAGCAAAGTAAACTGCTTATGAAGTATCTTATTATGGCTATTTAAATTATGAAGCTACGGGGCTAGCACTGTGTTGAACCATCTTGGAATAAAACATGAACACTAGCTAGTGGAGTGCTGCAGGAATGAGTCCTATAATATGAAAATGAGTTAGCATTTCTGCACTTCTGGTTTCCTTGTCTCAAAGTCATTGATTTTTTTTGGTAGATGCCTGAAATAAGGTCTGTGGTTAACACAATCGTAAGAGACTTTCATGTTTTGTTCTACAACATGAAAACACATCCGTAAATACCCCAATCTCCATCAGTCAGCCTTAAATGCGGGCTTAATCCTTTTGCGTTGATGCAGAGCCTATGCTGTACCCTATGTCGTAGCCTGACGTGCACCTCTCCAGAAATGTAACTACACATTGCGGCCACGCAGACCTCCTGTCTATTTTTGTAAGCTGAAACCATTTCCTTCCATGGAAACAAAGCTTTTCATTACTTTAATTTCACAGATAAGAAACAATAAACTATGAAGACAATAAAGCCTCCACAAAAATAGCATTTTAAGTCTTGTGTGTGATTTATCCTGGCTTCATATGAGCAGAGGAAATCTCCACTCGTCCCTAGGCTAATTTATACAACATAAAATGCCATAGGCTTGTGCTAATAACATGAGCATGTTGTATTTGTTTAGAAAACATGTTTAGGATAAGACAGTTGTTTTGTCAGTGAACCTTGTGAGCTGTAATGGAGCCGAATTTTGTACCGTTACCTTTGTTAAATGTTGCTGTTGTCCCTGGCTTCATATGAGTAGAGGAAAAGTCCACTAGCCCCTAGGCTAATGTATACAATGTAAAATGCCATAGGCTTGTGCTAATAACGTTAGCATGTTGTATTTGTGGGGAAAATGTGTCCAGATAAAGACAAGTGTTTGTCTGTGAATGCTGCGGGTTATAATGAAGCCGATTTGTGTACTTGTGTTTGAAATTGTCTCTATTAAAGCCATGTTTAATGTGTGTTTAATGTGTGTTTCGAATCACTAAACTTTACAGAACTTCACAGAAACCCCGCCACCGACCAGTGTTTGGAGGTGTAACTGCAGAGTGACACAGACACACCACCACACAAGTATAAATGTTCACAATGGTGTAGGTTATGGTGTGGGGTCTGCTGCACAAGTTTATATCCCCTCTTTAATGTATCTTGAAAAAGAAGGTTGTTAACAAGTGGCTAAAGTAGATGACACAACATCATCACACCGACCATGGCTTTAATGCCTTTTGGTGTTGAATGTTGAATGCAACCGTGGTGTAGTTTGTTTATAGCATAACATTAGCTTTTTACTTCTGATGATTGCATCGACAAGAATCCTAAAAGTGGTGTTAATTTGTGAAGATTATCTCACTGAGCAAAACAAGCAAGTATCTTAAACTTATATTTGACACACAGCTCATTTTCTGCAATAGTCCTGGGTTTTTCTGTCAAGGAAACGGGGGTGACATGCTGGCCTACAAGGAAACGTCATCCCTGCAGCACTCTCTTGGAATAAGATCAACTTTTCCTGTTCTCCCCCTTCTGCCATCATTATGTAAATGCTAAATAAGGTCAAAACCTTGGCAGAGCATCAACTGCTTCTGCAGATAGTGAGGTTTGTTGTTGGATCTGCAAAAGCATCATTCATACCGCTACCCCCGACTGTCCTGCAGCAGCCAAACCGCAGGCACCAACACACATGCATTCCTCTGTTACATACCAGAGCCCCATTCCAGAGCAGCATGAACAGCAACCGCGTTGCCATTCAGCGTGAACGGACACCAGTGGCTATTTAGAGTTACAAAAACTGCAAGCTGCATGTTTGTGTGACTCAAGCATGTGCACGGGTCATTTTTATAGTTAAGTGGTGTGACGGAGAGGTCACACACAAATCTGTGCTTAACAGGCTCCCATTGTCTTTTTAAAGTACTTTTTGAGATTTGAAGAAAACGTCTGTTTCTAATGAGATCATAGTGTGTGTCCTCACTTGACCTGCAAATAACTGTTTCTAATATTCTTACAGCAATCTGTGGACGTTTCTTTGCTTTGGTTTGTCCATCTCCATGCACAAATATGACCAAAACAAAAACTTAGATGTTTGGATAGGCAACATGTGGTTTGGAAAAAAGTATTTGAAGCCAGTTAACAGATAGGTCACTTACTACTAGCTGGAGCAAATGTAATTATTTCACTTCCCCTGCTTTTGGCTAATTAAGAAGCATGTCGCTAAGCACCATTTGCACTGTGATGGCTGACCCTATGGAAAGTAAACACCATGCAACCACAACAAAACTGCATGCAAACTGACTTTAAACGTCAAATATCCCATCTTCAAACCATTATCAGGACAGTGAAGCTTAGTTTTGCCCTCTAGTATAGCGGCACAGGGTGTAACTGAAGGATTTATGGCTGACAAATCGTCTGTTTTGAAAAGGTGAAGGACTGCAGGAGTTAGGGAGCTGACCGCAGCCTGCTATCAGCTTTGATCTACAAGAAATTGCAGGAAACTGTAAAGGAAATAAAGCCCAGGGCCATTAACTCATCAGGAAGTGGTGAGCTTGTGTGAATGCTGGCCCCAATCACCCTGGTGCACTAACAGGATATCAACAGTAGCTGCCTCTCCCCAGTTTGCTTCATGCAGCCTGTTATTATTGGCCGTGTTTGCAATGCAGAAAATCATATATCACTGTCAAGATTTTTATCAGGACATGCCTTTAGCTCTAACAATCACCTTTAGTAACTTAATAAACAAATATATTTATAGTTACCGATGGAATATTTGATTTGCAGTTAAGTAGGCGTGTTTATGGTAGAGTTATCTTTTATACAAAGTACTTTTTGCCTCCGACAGCTACAGATAGAACTATAAAAATAGGAAATGGCAAAAAAAGAAGTGCTCCTGCTCCTGCACGTGAGCAAGCGGATGACCAACAATAACACTGTATTAAACCGAGCTCATGTATCAGGAATCTTGGTGCACATTTGGCTGTTCGCTGGGGGAAAGCATGAGTCACAGCTCTCTGCCGCTGGGTCGGTGGAGCTGTGTGAGAGCAGTGCAAGCTCAGCTGAGGTGACCTTGTTGTCCTCATCTGACTTGGTACTTTCCTCCTTTATGTAATGCCACAGCGGGAAATCAGGGCACTGTGCCACATACGCCGGCCTGACTCAGCTGATGTGTCACCTGTAATGATTAATACACCACACGGCACTGAGGCTGGTGAAACTGTGTGGAGATAGAGAATGTAAAAAATAAGAGTGGGTGGTAGGGGGGGGGGTCAGCTGAAAGAGAAAGAGGGCCAAGTATTTCCTGCCTTGCACAGGCTTGGTGATGTATTGCATCACTGCAAAGTGTGCAAACAGTTCTTGCACGAACCACATTTGGTCGGAAAGCAATCAGAGCGAGGATAAGATTGGAGACAACTGAGCTGACGTCACTGTAATACTTAATAAGCAGTGTTATCATATGTTGCGGGACTACAACTTAGCATATTGTGATAGAGAGATGACACAGAGTACAGTCAATACGTCTCACAGAGTTAAAAACAAAGCCAGACTGGAGACATTGGGGTTACACTGTGACGGCACTGCAGCAGATTACCAAGCAAAACTTCCTGAATGAGAGGAGATGTGTGTACTTGGCTAAAACCCCTGCCATCAACAGCCCCTCTCCCTACACTTCCTCTCATCAAGGGCCTCCTTCCTGTGTGACTGAGAGGGCTTATTCATTAGTGCATGCACTGTGAGGGGTTCATTGTCCTCCATGATCAGTGCAGAAACACAAAAGCTGGAGGCGGGCATCACCATTATTTTCAGCTCTAAATAACCGCTCTACATGGGGCAGCGACACGCCTACATTAGGGAACTGGCAGATCCCTAATGGATGGGTGGGAGAGATGGAGATAGAGAGGAGATGAGGGCAGTTAAACACACCTGGCTATCTTTATCCACCCCAGAGGAGCACCTGACTCCTACGGCCCTTTTCCTAATGCACTCAACCAAAGCTTACATAAACAGAGCCGGACTTGGACGGCAGTAAGAACCACTGAGCCCTGACAGATGGATAGGGATCTGTCATTTTGGCCTTGCTGGTTAAATCATTTTAGCTAGCTGTGCGTAAAAACGACATAACATCCCCGCAGCAGTTAGAGCTTGAAGGAGCCCTCTCTGTAGTCAGCTGGTAAACAACAAAAGAGGATCACTTTGTTGTTTATGGGGCGTCAGGGAGCCCCGGGGAGTTTTAACGGCTTAATTGTTTTTGGTGCAGGTTGAGCTGAGGCTCCAAGCACTGGGGCTCTACTTTCACACATGTCTTCAACATGGTTGTCTTAAGGCCCCCGGTGCCGCTGTAAAAGCTACAAAGCCTTCAGTCTTGTTACTGTCTGCGGCTGAAAAACATCAGACAACAATCTCGGTCTGAACTCAGCTACACATGGACTGGCTTGGATGCAATCCTCTACGCTTGTCAATGAGCATTTTTCAATAGATCATAAATTACAATGGGTTTGTTGTTCTGAACATAGGATGACTAAAGCAGGGTTTATACATATGCATCAGTCGACAAGGTGCCTACAACATAGGCTCTGTGTAGACGCCTACCCTACACCGTAGCTTACGGTGCATCTCCTCAGAAATATAACTTCATGTCATGGCGACGCAGACCTCCTATTATTATTTTCCCTCACTCGAACAAAGCTTTAATATACTTTATTTCCCAGATAAGACAATAAAGCACCAACAAAATGGCAACTGAATTCTGTGCGTGAGTTATCCTGGCTTCACAGTAGAGGAAAGTCGACTAGCCTTATATATGCCACAGGAAATGTCATAGGCTTATGCTAACAACATTAGCATATTGTTTTGTCAGTGAACATTGTGAGCTATAATCAGGCTGAATTTTGCAACATTACCTTTGTTAAATGTCACTGTTGTTCCCAGCTTCATATGAGTAAAGGAAAACTTAGCTAAATGCTAATTTACGCAATGTAAAATGTCATAGACTTGCAAAAATAATGTTAGCATGTCGTATTTGCAGGGACAACGTATCTTGTGAAAAGGACAAGTGTTTTGTTTGTGAACCTTGTGAGTTATAACGGAGTTGAACTTAGTATTTTTGTTTAATACTATTATTATACTACTACTACTATTATGTGTGTTTAAAGTGTGCTAATTGAATGAATCAAACCTATAAATGCTCACAACAGCGTTGGCCTCTTGCATAGACTCTTCGTAGAGCCTACACACGACTTTAAATCAGCCTTAAGACATTAACTGTAATATTAAGTTGTCCAAGATTACATTTCAGCCAGTCATTGCTGTTTTCCATTGATTTTGATTCAATAAGGCGCAGAGAGATCCGAATCTACTCCCAAATGAAGTGAAATAGAGTGATATTTCTGGGCTGAGTTCATTTTATGGCAGAACAGCTAATCTTTTAATATCATAATTCAATCTGACTGCTAATCAATACACGAGGCTGTTGACCCCTAATCAACATTGATCAAGCTGAATGTAATGCAGTTTCCCTGCCCCCAGAGACAGCCTTGCTAATGAATGTAAACATAGCTTTTAACAGGAGCTACGAGGCTGCTCTTTACTTTGGCCAATTAACTAATAAGACATCTAAACAGACGACCCAAAATGTTGCTTTTCGAGGACAACAGTGGTTAAAAAAAGGAGAATTCTCCTGCTCGTCCATCCACCCACTTAGCGTAAATACTTAAAAAGGCACTCTGTAGAGGCTATCCATCTCTCTTTAGTGTGCTCACAATCTGTGCGACGTTGACGGATGGTGCATTGAACTTGGCTAGCCGGAGCGCCCATCAATCACTCCCTCTGTCCCATTGAGCCCTGCTAGTCTATCAACACCCCCACCATCCATACCTAAAGCAGACAACGGGCTGACTGGAGTGCCTGACACCTACGCCAGGGTAAACCCTGTGATCTGACGTGACCCAGTGAGGATTTCCAGCACAGCGTGGACGTAAATTGGCATCTTGGACACAATCCATTTACAGAAGCAGGTCTTGTAATTAGGTGAGGCTCTAAATGGGAAATAGCAGAGTTCAAACTAACATTTGTAATCCAAACTACAGACTCTAGTTAGTAGTGTGCTTTGGTGGTTAAGGAGTCCTTCAGGGGAGTGGTAGCCAACCTAGGGTCTGAGAGATAAATCTGGGTGGATTGAGAGGATAGAGGAAAACCCAAAATATATTTCAACTTATGTATACGTTTCATTTCTTAATTCATTAATCTTTCTTATTAACTGGTAGATAGTTTAACCGCTTCCTTAAATTTTTGGATTAAACTATTCAAGAAGGGGAATCAGTCTTTGGATGACCAGTATCACAATTCATGGACATATCAAATCTGATGTGCAGCTCCACACAAGCCATAATTTAGTTTACCTGAAATTGCTTAAGCAATAACTCACATGACAATGATTAATCTAGTGACTGCTTACATTTACCACCATTTAACCCTGTAGAGCTCAACAAAGAAAGCCCACAGCTTGAACAGCTCTGACCCTAGAAGTATATTTCCCATTTCTCTACTCCACTGATGTTTCAGAAAATACATATATAAAAAGCTGTAACTTAAGCCTGGCACGAAGACTGCCATGAAACATTTAATTCGGATCAAAAAAATATTGGAAACCAGAAAAGGTACAAGCTTGCGTACATGATTATCGCAAGAGTGAAGAAACCACTAGTTCCATTAACAACTGGGAATGAATGAATTCCTCATGAGTGTGGCGGTGAAGAACCATAATACTTGATTATAATAAATGTAAATTTGTGATCCAGTTAGAATAAAATAGCTAGGTAACGTTATACAAATATTATGTGAGTTAACAGCTGCATAGGATTAGCAGCTAGCTAGTAGGGCTGGGTTTTGTTTAAAAAAAATGATGATACCAGTACTAATATCAAATCCCTTCACTAGGTACCGATACCAATAGAGTACTTCATTCAATACCTATAATATGAATGGAGGAGCATGTAGTGTCACCACACCTTTGAACAATTTGGTGGCATCTCATTTCATCAACTACACCATGCTCAACTTTACCACACCAGACTGTATGAGTCGTAGCTGCTGCTTGAGTGTGCGCCCCGCTCTGGGGATAGTTGTGAAAATCTGTCAGCCATACACAGTGACAGGGCTAACTATTAGCATCACACAGCTGATGTGCGGTTATTAATGGGTTGAAGGACAAAGTAGAGCCATTTCAGCATCAGTGTGAATTTGTTGGGACCATTCAACAGCACGGTGCTGGATGTTAGCTGCTGCTGCAGTGTTAGCTCATGCTAACCAGGTACATGTTAAACTGACTGTTAATGGAGTGTGACTCCAGAAATGGCAGCAACAGAAAGTTTTCTGATCCAGCAGCAGTCGGGACGGTCCGGGTACACACTCCCAGTGCAAGAAAGTTTCACTGGGGACATTCTGATACAACTTGGTTCTGGGCTATTTTGGTTGATATCTTACAACATATCATGTACCAATACCTAGCCCTACTAGCTAGCTAACGTAAACTAGTGGTTGCTCTGTGGTAAAAGTAATGTAAATGACTGTAGAGTTTCAGTGGTAGCATTACTTGCCATCCGTGGTTGTGGTAAACATTTCCATTGTAACTGTGAGCTTCACTAATCAGAGATGTCGCTGTTGCACTACACTGTGGGTAGCACAGTACTTCTTCATGACATTAAACATCTTAAAACAAGGTTGATATCATACAGACTTGTGGCCTCTACAGGAGCATATACCATCATTTCACAATCTTGTAGCTTGTGATGAGTCTATCTTTGATGATTGCAACATTACGCCTCGTAATCAAAATCTCGATTCAGAATATGAATGGGAACTTAACTTCTGGAACGTCACCGCTGAGCTCTGTATGCAACTGCATTTGAGTGATGCATTGATCAACTGCATCAAATTCACACTCAGTTTCACTACCCTACATAAAAACTACAAACTACATATAAACTATAAGTTACATGGAGTGAGGTATTCAGATTTTATATGTGGGAAAAAAAGAGACCTACTTTTACTTGATACTGACAAATATCTTGAGTATCAATATCAAGAAGGAAAAACTTAGATTGGTGTATCCTTACTACATTTCACTTTTACATCAATGACAAAATAATCTCTCATATGTGGGTGTCTAATAGTCCAGGGAGTAGTGTCTGTATATAGTGTGATACAATACTAAACTCGGGGGCCGTGTGTGTCAATACAAGCATCTAAAAGCAAGATAAGACCTTATCTAAACCAAAATTGTTCCTTATGCTTTCCAGTTCACCTCACTGGTCACAACAGATAAACCACACAGTGTTCTGCCAACCATGCCCAAGTCCTCATCTGGTTAAAGACTGTTCTGTGTTCTGAGATACAGGTGATGGAAAACAGGACACTCTCCAGAAACTCAGGCAGTGAGACAAAGTCCCCCACACAAACAACTCAGCTAACGAACTGACAAACAGGCACTGGGAGGTTGAGCTCCTCTCCTTCCACTCCATCGGCGTGCCATCATCCACAGCCAGAGAATATCCCTTTCCTTCTGGCCAGCCTCGTGGGAAAGAGGCAGGAAATGTGGCTGGTTTTGGAGCTTTCCTCTTTATGTGTGTGTGTATCTGCTTATTAGTCATCAATGGGGGAAGCTCCAACATTTGTTCCTTTTCTTGCCGGCACATGACACACAGCCAGCCAGTCTCTTTTGGCTCCCAATACGCCACAAATTCTGGCCGCCAAGTTTTTTGGCAGCGCTCTTAATGTGGTTACGCAATGGCTTCCGTCATTTCAACACGAGCAAAAACAGATTATTGTATTCATAAACAGTTGCCGTGGAGATGCGCCCACACAGGCTGATTCAAGGGACTGAGGAACGGGATGTCTAACTTTTGTCTGAGACGGCCTATGGATTTCCACATTGATTAAAAAAAAAAAGTGACAGTCAAACAAAATCAGGTCTTTCTAGTTAACTCTACTTACATTTATCATACATGTTCTTGATCCTAAAGAAAAAACTTTTTATTTCTTTCTCTGGATCAGAGCCTGACTTCCTGACTTGCTAATAACCACCTCAGCTGGCTTTATAGTGCCAGATAAAGGGGTTAAACCTTATCATTTAATTAAAAGTACAAATAACTAGGTTACTCTGTCACTCCAAAACAGTACAGAACGATCTTGACACCAAAGCGTGGGATGTTCATGACAGTATTGCGTGTGGACTCAAGCAAGCGTGACTGAAATCTGACATTTTACGTTGCCATACATGCTCAGACAGAGAAATAACATTCTGTATTACACAACCGTGAATTTCCCATTATGATTTTGACAGCCATCACCCACCCACACACAGCATGAATCACAAAAAGCATCTACAACCCCACTGGTCCACTTGTAATTTCAGTTATGAGAATACAGCATTATTAAAAACGAGAAAATAGGACAAAACACGTTCATGGGACTCATGTATGCCTGGTGCCTTTAAATAATCCCCCTGATCACCACTAGGAGTCCCCTACCATGTGCCTTCTCTGCCTGAAAGGGGGATTTAAATTTCTCAAGCTGTCAATCAAAAGGCCGACCATAACAAGCTCCTTGTTCTCTCCCATCTGCTTTCTGATAAAGTAAACCACAAAAAAACCACATCAAAATACAAATAAGCGTCAGCTGCATTCACATCTTAAAATCAGCATGTATTAAAACTGAATCCTAACTAATCAGGTGTAACAATAACCCACATATTGTGTCCAGACACACAGAAGTTATGCATGATATCTAGCTTGTGTGAAGAAGTTTAAAATGTTGGCTGCGGTTGCCATTACCTTGAGTAACCTAACTTAGTGAGCCACATAGCGAACCCGGAGCCTCACAGTGGTGTACAACGACTGGTTTAACTGGACCTTAATCCGTTAAATCTCAATAAAACCAACAGTGGATTCATGTCTGAAGTGACTGTAAGGAGCTGGCATACGTGCAGCGTCTCTGTGTCGCGTTGACCCCGCCAAGCTTTTGATCTCTCAGCTTGACTGACACAGCTCGGCAACCCTGATAGATCCGCACATTTAAAACTATTTGCTATCAGCTATATTTGGGGCAATAACGTTTATTATCAACATAGTAACGTAGAGCAGAGGCCGGTGGTGTGTTTTAGGGTCACTGGCAGAACAATGGGGTGAATTAAAGCCATTTTCAGAGAGCGAAGCCCCACTTTCTTTGGCAAAGTCGTGTCAATAGACGGTTTAAAACCCCCGTCGCCCAGCGCTAGCGCTAGCAAGCTAAGTTAGCTACCAGTCAACAACGCTCACAGAGCCGTCGCCTTTCTTTAATAAACAACCAGTGTTTGTCGCTTCCGACGAGCCACACCTGTACAAGACATCATAGCCAACGTACCTGCCGTGAAACCAATCTTTACAGATGTCGCACTCGATCATAAACCGGCTCACATCGTAGGGCTGCCGGCAGACACAGTACAGCGGGGCCGCCGCCATCTTCCTACTGTCCCCAAACAACGCAGGAATGAAGCGGGGCGGGGATTTAACCCATCGTCCGGAAACAGCCGAGGGGAGAGCCGAGCGCACACGAGGATGCTCCGTTCTAGGCAATCCCACCTCTGACGTCAGTTTCCAAATTATTCATTTCCATCTGGTTGTGTAGGCACACACCAACAATAGAAACAAACTTTTTTGTTTCCAACAAAGGAATTACATAATGGTATTATTTTGGGCATTTTGTCAATATTACAATCTGATGATTTATTATCAGAAACATCTGATGATTTGGAGGCTAAATAAAGGAAATGTTATGTTCACAGTGTTCAGCTTTGTTGTTCTTGTTTTTTGTGTATTCTGTGTTTGTACATTTAAAGAAACAAAAAAACAAAAATCTCTGCAAATCTTCTTGTTTTCGTTGTTTATTTTTAAAAAGTATTTATATTATTTTTTATTTTATTTATATTTTAATGTTATTTTATTTTGTTTATTTTATATGATTTTATTTTATTTTTTATCTTAACACTCAAAATCTTCACACAAAATATTCCAGTATAACTAATAACTAATAACATTAACTAATGTGCATTTCACTTTAATGGTCTCCACATACACCACACTTTTTTATGTTCATCATTATTTTTTATTATTTTTTTATCTTTTTAATTTATTCATATTTTATTTAATTTTGTTCTACTTTTTTATTTATTTTTTTGTTTTACTTTTTTCTTTTCTTTTTATTTTACTCTATTTTATTTTATTTTGTTTTACTTCTTTATTTTTATTTTATTTTGCTTTACTTTTATTTTATTTTTATTTATTTTATTTTTATCTTAAACTGTAATTCAAGACTCAAAATCTTCTTTGCGCAAAATATTTCAGTATAATTAATGCTGATGCACAGGCATTTAAAAGTTTCAGTCTTATGTTATAATGAGGCAATAATAAACAATGTTTTAAAAATTCTCGTTTAACTCAACATACAGTGTTCAACTGAGGAGATAAAAATGAGCAAAAATACATAATAGGTTGTTAAGCCATGTGTAAAAAGTGTTTTAGCTGACTGAAACCAGTGTCAAGCACCTACATCCAAATATGCAGCATCAGCACTGACTTATCAGTCACCTAAAAGTGCAGCTGATGTGATGTAAAGAGAAAAAAAAACATAATTGTGTCACATAATCCAGAGCTGCTCTATCAGCAGAATATTTGCACAGTTGCAGAGTTTATCTCCCTTATGTTCTCACTCATCTCCTCAGCAGAGTCCAAGTTCCTCTGATAATATTGTTAACCCGTGGCAGACACTGCCGCACAGCATAACCAAAAGCCAATATCCAGCCCTGGTATGTCTCTGTGGAACGTGTCTGACATGCCCTACGTGCTTGTGTGGAGAATAGCAATGGGACCACCGACCCACAGCTTGATCTGTGAGCTGACAGCACCCATCCCCCCACACGCCCATCTGTGCTGCTCTGCATAGGCAAGCAGGCTGGGTGCATGCAGAGACTCACGAGCACACACTGCATATAAGACACATGTGATTCACCCTGTTCATCTGCAGACCTGAATTGGGTTTTCTCTTTGGTGCATTCACAGCCTGCAGTTGAGTGTAAACATCTCCTTTGTGCTCAGGGTGATAATAGCAGCGTGCACTGGTTGGTTGTGGTCGATCATTATCATGCCTTCACATCAGGTTTTCTCTCTTGTCAATGAAAGCAGTGCAACTTCATGTCTGGTGTGCAGATCCACCACATGCCTTTGAACACCTGGAAGTTAATAATCCCTCATAAGTGGAGGTCAGTGCTTCCTTAAATGTGTTAGTGTCACTACTGATGAACAGCCATGTATCTGGTTGATTCAAACCAGTGTGAATATTAGTTGTATAAAAATTAGGCTTCAGATATGAATCATTTATTTGATCTAGCTCTGACAGATGGCACAGCAGAGGGAGTTACAGCTCCCAGCATACCGACACAACACCACTTTATCCTGTTAAAACAATACTCACAACTTGGATTAATTTTATGGAAAACCCCTTTTGATTCTTTTGATCTGAGGATCCTTAAGGACTAAAGGAATATGGATAATTAAAGAATGGACACATAATTTGTGCTGCCACACCCAGCTAGGAAAAAGGACTGGGCGTTTAATTGTTTTACAGTATGTAATAACTGAAAGATTCTACTGTCTGAATAGATGATACCTGCAACGCAACATCAATGACTAACATTTCACTCACTCCGATTCACATTTTATATCAAAGAAGGGGACCAGAGGGTGTGTTCCAATTATCAGGGTATCACACTGCTCAGCCTCCCTGGAAAGGTTTACTCCAGGGTGCTGGAAAGGAGGCTCTGATCAATTGCCAAACCTCGGATTCAGGAGCAGCAATGCAGAATCGGTCCTGGCTGTGGAACAGTGGACCAGCTCTTTACCCTTGCAAGGCTGCTGGAGGGGTCGTGGGAGTTTGCCCATCCAGTCTACATGTGCTTTATGGACTTGGAGGCTTACAACCGCATCCCTTAGGAAACTTGTGTGTGGGGGGGTACTACAGGATTACAGGGTACCAGTGTCGCTGGTACGATCCTTCCAGTCCCTGTATGACAAAAGTGAGAACTGCATCTGCATACTCTGCGTAGAGTCAAACACATTCTTAGTGGGTGTTGGCCTCCGTCAAGATTGTCCCTTGTCACCGATCCTGTTTGTGCCATTCATGGACGGGATCTCGAGGCGCAGCCAGGAGGAGGAAGGGGTCCGGTTTGGAGACCTCAGAATTGCATCTCTGCTTTTTGCAGATGATGTAGTTCTGTTGGCTCCATCACACCGTGACCTCCAGCATGCACTGGGGCGGTTTGCAGGGGAGTGTGAAGTGGTCGGGATGAGAGTCAGCACCTCCAAATCTGAGCTCATGGTTCTCTGTTGGAAACCTTTGGATTGTCCTCTCCAGGTAAGGGGAGAGTTACTGCCTCAAGTAAGGGAACTCAGGTATCTCAGGGTCTTGTTCATGAGTGAGGGTATGTAGCGTAAGGAGGATCGGTGGTTTGGTGCGGCTTCTGCAGTGATGTGGGCACTGAACCTATGGTCATGAGCTCTGGGTAGTGACCGAAAAAACGAGATTGTGGATACAAGCAGCCGAAATGAGTTTCCTCCGTGGTGTGGCTGGGCTCAGCCTTAGAGATAGGGTGAGGAGCTCGGACATCTGGAGGGAGCTCGGAGTAGAGCCGCTGCTCCTTCACGTCGAAAGGGATCAGTTGAGGTGGTTCGGGCATCTGATCAGGATGCCTCAGAGTGTAATAAAATTAAAACTGTAACATATATTCAAAAAAGAAAGAAAACTAACTGTACTTTGAAAATACAGAAAGTGAAAGTGAACTGTGTGATCTGAACACAATTCTGCTGTGTTGACTGCTGTGGGTTTCTCTGCAAACAGAGACCATAACTATACATATTAACACCCTTCTTGTCTGCCTTTATTCACGCTAATCAGTCAGGTTGTTTCAAAACTGCACAGCTCATTAAAAATATCAAATACCTGAAAGGCACTAGTGATATGAAAGCATTTTTTTTAGGGATGTCCCGATCACACTTTTTCTAGTATCCGATCCGATACTGAGTCCTTTATTTTGAAACCAAGTCCAATACTGAGTCCGATCAGATACTTTGCAAAGCATTAAGAAAAAAAAAAAAAGCAATCAAGTTGTCCCATAAGATTTGTTTTTTATTTAAATATCCAAAAAGCTAATCTGTGGTTCAGCAGCACAAACTGTAAACAAATTCAATATCTTCTTCTTGTCTTCAACAAACAAAATAGGCCTAAGCAGAGGCAACAATGAACAACATAGATGAAAAACCTAGCCATTTTTGTTGTTTTGATTCCTCCGATCTTTTATTACAGATTCCGATTTTGTAAAAATTATGTGATCGGAGCCGATACCCGATCCAAGGATCTGCCAAGTCAGTCTGCAGCCAACCTCGACACAGAAGTGGACAAGGTACACCACAATTTTTCTCCTTTCCTTTCATTTCATTTCATCCTATGTTATTTCATTTAATTTTTAATTTAATTTAATTTAATTTAATTTAATCTTTACAGCCCCTTGAGCTGTAGGAAGATGTGCCACTGCATTTAACCATCACCAACATGACGACCCTCCCAAAATGTTATCTTAAATTGTATTTCCAGACTCAAAACCTTCACACAAAACATTCCAGTATTAACTAATATGTATTAATGAATATAAATTGAGGCACAGGCATTTATAAGTCTATTCTATGATAGTATAGAAGTTTGTATTTATTTATTTATTACATATTAGTCTTTTAGATTGCAATTAAATACGTTTCATTAAAGTGTTGACAGCATTTCGTTGTATATGGAATGTTGTTTGGTTTTACATTTTTTGGTTTATATTATATCACGCTATAATCTCTAACTACATGAGTCTACATGAAGGCGGTACACTTTTAATATTAAGTTAAAGCGCCACCTCCTGGCTGAATACCGACATTGTCCCCTGCGCGTTCTCGGCTTGCGGTGCGCGCACGCTGCGCACTCGCCGACGTCACGCGTTACCCAAGCAAGACAGACGCGTGCCCTCCCCCTGTGTGTGTGTGTGTGTGTCAGCAGCACCATGGATGTGTTACGGTGCACTGGTATTCGGACATCATTGAGACAGCAGCAGCGAGTAACTGAGCAGTGATGGAGCCTGTGCCGACACCTGACATCTGAGTACATGACAACAGGTGAGATTAGTATACAGTAATAAAGCAGTGCCGCTTCACGGAGGCACGTGACAGTCGGTCCGTTGATATCTTTATTTATTTCAGAGGCTACAGTGTTGGACTTTGCAGCATCATCTCTATATCGACTGTGTAGTAACAGTATTGCAGAGCTTGTGCAGACATGTAAAGTGTACTAATATGTTATATAAGGGTATTTACAGTGGTTATGTTGAGTGCATGCTATATTCAACATGTCTGCTGATACACAATATTGCTCAGATATATATAATATATAAAGACATCAATGTTAAAACCATTAGTGTGATATATGGGTGCGACTTTAGTAACAACCTAATGTGTGATTATCACATTTTTAATGGACATAAAATAAATGTATTTAAATTAAGTAAATAAATTATAATGAAAACAGAATAATATTTATTATTATTATTTTAACAGATTTAATATATTTATAATAATAATATCATAATTGATATATTATTATTTTAATAATTATTATAATATATTAATAATTATATTATTTTACAAATTTAAAATATTTATAATAATACTATAATCATTAATATATTATAATATTAGTAAAATAATATTATTATTAATATTACTATTTTAATAATTATAATATATTAATATTATATTATTATTATTTTTACAAATTTAAAATATTTATAATAATAATAGAATCATTAATATATTATAATAATGAGTAAAATATTATTATTATTATTATTATTGCAAATTTAAAATAATTATAATATTAATAGAATCATTAATATATTATAATAATTATTAAAATAATAATAATAATAATAGTTATTATTATTATCATGGTCCAGATCTTTCTAATGATTAAAAAAAAAAAAATTAAAAATCTTAACATAAATCCCTCTTAATGTTGTTTTATTTTTGTGAGGTAAAACCATTCTTTAAATATGTAGGAACCCTAATTATTAGTATTTTTTTCATCATAACCTGAGCTCGGTGGGCAGACACTTTCTACACGAGGTCAGTTTGAGTGAGGTAATAAAAAAATGAAGAGGCAGAGACAGTGGCACACGGACAAAAGACAAGTCAGTTAAGTGAACTTTGGATCCTGATATCATTTTGCATCTAAACAATATAACACAGTGCTGCAGGTGTTTGCTTTTAGCCTGTGGCCCTCTGTTAAGTTTCAGTATGGGCTAAGTTTGGGCACCCCTGTTATAGAGAGTTTGTAACCCTTTATTAGTCCAGATTCAACTGTTATGCTTTATTCTTTAGATCAAGGGGTGTCAAACTAACCGAGCCGGCCCGCCAACGGGTCCGATCTGGCCCACTAGATGACAAGGCTAAGAGGTGCAAGATTTTAGGAGCAAGTTAAACGGTGACTAGCTGCTTCATGTTTTCACCCTGACCAGAATATAGTTGTCTAACTGTACTTACAGATATTAAACATTGTGCAAAATGTTGTCAACCAGCAGCTTCAATACAAAAGAATCTGTAACAGACTTCAAACTGGGGTCCTGAATGCAACACTGATGGATGCTCTGTGTTTTATTGGTGACGGAGGAGGTGGAGAGCTGAACCCTGAACCTGAAGATGAGGCGTCTGTCACGGAGGAAGGCCCTGAGCTTGGTGAGGGAGCTGGACGCCTTCCCCAAAGTGTCAGAGAGCTACGTGGAGACCTCGGCGTCAGGAGGAACAGGTGGGTGAACACTGACTGAAAACATACACAACAATACAGGAAATACATCAGGAACAGTAACCACCCTGTGTGTCTCATCCACAGTGTCGCTGATAGCGTTTGGGGCCATGGCTCTTCTGGCCATCTTGGAGTTCTTTGTTTATAGAGACACGTGGATGAAGTATGAATATGAGGTTGACAAGGATTTCTCCAGGTGAGCTCACTTTCACAAACATACTTGTATTTACAGTATATGACAGGAAACAACTGCAAAACTGATATGATTCTTTTCATTTACAGTAAACTGAGAATAAACATCGACATCACAGTCGCCATGAAATGCCAGCGTGAGTATCCCCGCTTCTTTGTCATCCATGTCGATAAATGTCTGTGTACATATGTCAGTTGCATTTTGTGTCTGTGGCTGCAGATGTTGGCGCAGATATTCTGGACCTGGCTGAGACCATGATCACATCAAACGGCCTCCAGTACGAGCCTGTGAGTGAAGCATGTCTCCAAACATTAGCTCTAAGTTCATTAAGGGTCAAATTGAATTTTGTTTCCAGCTGCTTTCAGAGATGCATCTCTCGTCCTTGTTTGTTTCAGGTTATTTTTGAGCTGACTCCACAGCAGAGACTGTGGCAAAGGTACGGTCTCATGAGATTATACAGGGAGACACTGTGACAAAGACAAGAACTATAAATGTCTCGTAATGTCTAAAATTATCTTATCTAACTCAAAGGCTTCTGCGTAGTCAAGTGTAGTGTTTCATGTTTTAATTTCAGTTGAAATCAGGGGGAAGCAACCTGCAGCTCTTTAGCCACTCTCCACTGGCTCCCTGTGGCTCTGACTAAAAAAAACAAAACATAAAAATGAATAACGGCTACTTTTAACATTTTAATTTTTATTTATCATTGTTGTAGGTCTAGAGAAATTCTTACATTCTACAACTGTAAAAAATGCGTGCATTCAATGTAATGAATATTAAAAGGAAAAACAACATTTCGTCAGCTAAAATGTGTGTCATACATCTGCGGCCTGGTGCCTTTTTTCCTCTAAATTTGGCCAAACCTCAACAGCAGTGGCTAATCTTTAGCCTCCTTAGCCAGGCTAGCAATGGATTCCAAATCCATACAAGTAAAAGTCTCAGAGGAAAGTACAGATTTGTTCACTGCCAACGCTGCAAAGTTAAAGTACCAACAAATCAGAGGAGAGGAGCCATTTTGTAAACACATTGTTTTTACTGTTGATAGGCTAATTTGAGGCTTAATCGGCATTATTACCATAAGGCTCATACATGTTTTTTGGCTCCTGACAGATCCTTAAAAAAATGTTTTTAGTCAAAAATGGCTCTTTTGATAGTAAAGGTTGCCGACCCCTGGTTAAATGTTGCACTGTTTTCTTGTAGGATGTGAAACCATATTAGATTTAATTGGATTATTTTTCAATTCTGATTGTCATTTTAAGATCTTAATACAGAATACTCAACCCACAAACTGATTATTTGCATGTTACGTTGAATTTGTGAGGAAAACTTTGTTTTTGTCATATGCCTCCATGATGAACGAAGAATCCAAAAACTGAGAAAATCCTTGATGAATTGAAGTCATTGGGGTTCATGTTTAATAACAGCACAACTAGTCTCATTTAAGTTTAAGTTTATATTAAGTTTAAGTTTATTTACTTTATTAATCCCCCCTGAGGGGAAATTCAATGTTTTCACTCTTGCTTGTCAATTACACACAGGTCCGAAAGACACACACATGCACAAACAGGACCTATACATCCACAAAGTGGAGAGATGTCAGAGTGAGGGGGCTGCCCTTTGGTCAGGTGCCCCAAGCGGTTGGGGGGTTCGGTGCCTTGCTCAAGGGCACCTCGGCAGTGCCCAGGAAGTGAACTGGCACCTCTCCAGCCACCAGTTTTGGTCCGGACGGGGACTCGAACAGCAACCCTCCAGTTCCCAACCCAAGTCCCTATGGACTGAGCTACTGCCGCCCCCAGTATCCAGTCGTATGCTCAGTACTTCACAAACAGACAGACATTATCAACGGGGAACTGAGTGGAAAGTAAAACTTATCTATTGTCGCTGTCTGATGACACATATCTCCACGTCTATTACATCATCTATTCAACACGTATCTCCACTGGCTGTCAGAAGTGTCCATCAAAGCACGTAGAAAGTCAAAATCGTCAAAAGTGGAGATACATGTTTTTCATCGGACAGCGTATGGCAAGCCGTTTTAACATTTAATCGCTAGACTGGATATTCATTACTGATATCTGCAACATAATTTTTCCTAGTCAAAACTCTTATTCAAGATATCTGTAATTAGATTTTGACTAGTCAAAACTCTAATTACAGATATCTGTAATTCAGTTTTGACTAGTAAGATTCAAACTATTTTTGCCATTCATGTGTATGGGGTTTGTCATTACAGATATCTCCAATGTAGTTGCGGATATCTGCAACTGAATTGTGGATATCTGTAATTCCAGTTTGAGATATCTACAATTTAATTTTGACTAGTCATAATTCAAGTTCAAGATATCTTTAATTATTATCAATTGAAGATATCTACATGGTCCTTCCTAGATATCTTGAATTGAGTTTCAGATAGTCAGAATGACGTTGTAGATATCTTGAATTCGAATTATGACTAGTCAAAATGACGTTACAGATATCTGTAATTCAGTTTTGACTTGTCAAAATGACATTACCGATATCTGTAATTCAGTTTTGACTAGTCAGAATGATGTTACAGATATCTTAAATTAAAATTCATACTAGTCACAATGACATTACTAGATATCTATAATGGTAATTCCGGATAGTCAGACTTAGTGATTAAATGTTAAAACGGCTTGCCATAGCAGCGACACTATGCTCTCTTCAAAACCAGACTCCATTGACAAAAACAGTAATTTTACCTCACTGAACACAGGAGCTGCTGGTCTACTGCTGCTTTGTTCGATTGTTTGTTTGTGAAATTGTGTGACCTTGGTGAATCTGAACTAATGCTTTAAAACACCAAAGTCACACAATAACACCAACTAACTAACTGATCGAGGCAGTAGTAGACCAGCAGCTCCTGTGTTCAGTGAGGTAAAGAGGTGAAGAGATCATAGATAAGTTTCACCTTTAGTTCAGTTCTCCGTCAGAAAGGGTTGTCTGTTTGTGAAGTACTGAGCATACTAGTGGGTAAATGGGAATTGGATTATACTGCACAAGTTAGTTTGGAAAGGGATGATTTTATGTAGTTTTGCTGCTGTTAAACTTAACTTGAATTCATCAAGAATTTTCTGTTTTTGGATTCTTCGTTCATCATGGACGCATGCAAGAAAAGCAAAGGAAAGGAAAGAAATTCGACGTAACAAATGATCATCCTGTGCATCAACTTTTAAAAAACCTTTAAAAAGGGACAAAAAGGTGTTAAAACTTGCAGGTACACTGAAGATTTTTTTGTGACCATTGAAAGTTGAAACTTAAGTTCTAAAAACTATGTGGGAATACTTGGAGATTTTGAGCCTGAAATTTCCTTGTCCTGTGAAAGACTGTGTTAGTAGTCGTTTCTGAGGCACTCAGGTGTCAGCAGTCAAACTTGCATCGCTACATTCCAGATGTAGTTTGTCTCACATGTCACCAACCTGTCTTTTGCCCTCAGGACGCTGCTTCTCATACAGAACAGGCTGAGAGAGGAACATGCTCTCCAGGAAGTCCTTTACAAAACTCTCCTCAAAGGAGGTCCCACTGCCCTGCCCCCACGGTCAGATACTGTGACATACATGCAAACATGCTATTCTCTAAACTATCTCATGTTTATTTCTTCATTAATATTACAAAATGCAAAGAAAGTTTGGTTCTCTACACCAAAGGCGTAGGTTTATATCAACACTGGGGCGAGACACATGGAACGTGGTGTTTGCCCAGCAAATTTTAAGCATCAGACATTTAATTTCCTGCATTCTGGTCATGTTTTATGCACCAATTTGTGCCTTCTCTGCATCCGTTTATGATGGAAATGTCATAAATATATGTTCAATAATTGTGTGTGTGTGTGTGTAGGGAGGATGGCTCTGTGGAGCCGATTGATGCTTGCAGGATACACGGGCACGTCTACGTCAACAAGGTGGCAGGAAATCTACACATCACAGTGGGAAAGTAAGAACATAGAGGAATGGTGAAAAAGGTGCTGGCAGATGTAACTGGAGGTCATTCAATAATTCCCGACCACGATCCAGCTGTAGAATTTGTGTAATTTAAAAATGAACATAATTACAGAGAGCCTCCTCTAATACCTCTTTTGTCTTCCTCAGGCCCATTCACCATCCCCAGGGTCATGCCCACATCGCAGCTTTTGTGAGCCACGAGAGTATGTAACTGTTTCTCTAATTATGCTTGCAGCTGTTGTCTTTGATTTTTTTTTTAATAGTAATCTGCTCAGGGTGCAAACAAAATTATGACTGCTAAATTTGGAAGAAAAAAAAGGGAGAGACGACAGATGTTTGTTCTTCCTCTGGGGCAATTTACCGAGTATGAAAGCCAGTTTTTACATCATTGATATTATTAAATGTTGCATTTTTAGACATGTTATTTGTAATCACACTCAGTTTTCTTCCTCATTCATATTTTATTTTATGACTGATCCGTAGAGGAGCTTTAAAGCTGGTGTAGGCAGTTTTATTTTGGTGTCGCTGGGCAAAAATCCTATTACAAACTTTGTGCATAAGTGAACTGAGAGAACGCTAGACAAGTTCTGCACCTCCTCTTGGTTCTGTTTTAGGCTTTAGAAAATCTAGGCTGTGACGGGAGACTTTGGCCAATCACAGGTCATTTCAGAGCGAGAGTGTTCCTATTGGCTGTTCTACAGATGCAGATGCGAGTTCACGTCCCATCGGTGAAATCCTGATTCAATGACTGAGAATCCTGAAGAGCAGTGGTTCCCAAGTGTTCCCACAGTTTAATATATTCAGCATCATACATGCGTTTGTCGTTGAGCTAGTTTGCTGTCTCTGTTAAGTAGCTGTCGGTTAGTCACTCACTCTACAGCAGGAAGTGGCACTTCAAAATAAAAACTCTGTGCCGGAAGTTCACTGTACTTCAAAATAAAGTGTGCTTTCACAAACTTGACACATTTCAGAGTCATTTGCGTTCCATTAAGAGTGGACCCGCAATCCACTTTTAGACCACGACCCACCAGTTGGGAACCACTGCTTTAGAGAAAGTTGTTATTCCAGCATTAGCAACAACTGCCAACACTGCAAAGCAACCCAAAAAACGACGACGGACTAAACAAAAACAGAGTCTAAAAGAGAGTCTGACAGTAAACAGTACTGGCAAAGTGTTTCAGAGATGGATAGAAAATGTTGCTAATAGTTAAGCTTTCTGCTAACCGGAGACAAAGGCTTCAGGTTCACATTTATGTAGCTAATGTTAGCTGGACCTTCGAATCACAGTGTGTTCGCCTCACTCTCCACCACTACAGACCACCTCACCGGAGGAGAGCAGGCAGCGACTCCAGAGACAGACCAGCTGCAGTAACTTGAATCCAGCCAGCGCAAACCCCAGCTGTGACCCCAACTCCTCGCTGGATCGGCAAACTTTCTGTTGCTGCCTTAACACTGGTTAGACCTGCTGCTGCTGGCCACCAGCCAGCCGTGCTACCCAGTGCTTGTGGTATTACGTAGAAATATAATCAGGTGGTGGCAACTGTCTTCTTTAAGGCGCATCCTTACGCCTTAAATTGCATGAGATAGTACCATTACGGGGCGTCGGTGGCTTAGTGGTAGAGCAGGCGCCCCATGTACAAGGCTGTTGCCGCAGCAGCGTTCGAATCCAGCTTGTGGCCCTTTGCTGCATGTCATCCCCTCTCTCTCTCTCTCCCCCCTTTCACGCTTACCTGCCTTGTCCATTAAAGGCAAAATGGCTCAAAAAATATCTTAAAAAAGAAATAGTACCATTACATTACAATGCTAGGGGGTTTGTGATGGCTAAATTCGAACTGCTACAGCCGCCAAACAAAAGCCTGTCTCTGCAGCTGCTGACTCTCCTCAGGGGAAGCAGCCCACAGCGGCGGGGAGTGAGGCGGAGAGACTGTGGGGTGGTTCAGAAAAAGAAAAAGAGGGGGAAAGACTCTACAGGGAAACCTCAAAAGTACTTAGGACAGAGTTTTTTTTCTGCCTAATCCAGCTCTAAACATCAGCCATTCACAGGCGTACAAGTGCAGAGTTAATTTTTCTCAGGTTCACTCAGATTGAACCGGAGCTTCCTCTCATCTTTATATTACAGCTTACAACTTTTCCCATCGAATAGACCATTTATCTTTTGGGGAGGAGATACCGGGCATCATCAGTCCTCTGGACGGCACCGAGAAAATCACCTATAACAGTGAGTTACTGCTGTGTTTCCAGGTAAAGGAGCGGATAAAACATATGATGGAGGTTTCTGCAGAGTTAATGACGCGTTCTTGAATCATGAGTTGACTCAGACTGTCCTCAGCTCACCTTGGACGATCACTGCTAAGTAGTTATTATTGGAGAAAGGCTTCCTTTACAGATAGTAAAATAGAGTACTAAAAGTACTAATAGAGTTTTCATTGTGAGTGTCTCAGCTGCACTTACACATATTACTCCTTCTTGAAATTGATGTAAAAACCTAAAATATTGCAATTTCTCACACATTGTTCCTTGGTGTGTTTTGCGACAGATAACCAGATGTTCCAGTACTTTATCACAGTGGTCCCAACCAGACTGAACACGTACAAGATATCTGCAGACACACACCAGTTCTCTGTGACTGAGCGGGTCAGTGATTAATGCCCAACACCGAAACACCGACAGAGAAGAGTTTAAGAGAAACCTGGAGCAACACTAACCGCAATAGTTTTTGTCTCCTAGGAGCGAGTGATCAACCACGCAGCAGGCAGTCACGGTGTGTCCGGCATCTTCGTCAAGTACGACACCAGCTCTCTGATGGTGACAGTCAGCGAGCAGCATATGCCACTGTGGCAGTTCCTGGTGCGACTGTGCGGTATTATCGGGGGAATCTTCTCCACGACAGGTAAGTCTAGGTTTCACCTGCAAACACATGTATTTATTTTTTTACAGGGATAATACAGATAAACACTGTCACATAGGGAGGAAGAAATGCAACTAAGTAATGCAAACGTAGCATCTTGCTGAACCTAATTTGAAGCCTTGGGTTCTGGGATTTTAAATTTAAAGCATAACAACTACAATAAATACACTTTGTAAAGGAAGTAACTTCATGAAGAATGAATGAAGGTGAAGAATCCCATGATTCCTGCAGTCATGCAAAAACTGGAAAAGTCATGGAATTTCACAGTCACATTTTGCAGACCTGGAAAAGTCATGAAATTAGTAAAAATCATTGAAAGTTTTAGAAAAGTCTTGAATTTTGTTGTGTATAATGGAATTATTACAGTAATCTCCTGTGGATGACCCTCCATGTTATGTAACATAACGGCAAAATAAATTTCTGTCGCTGTTGACATGACGTAGCTCTAATATGCGTCAATGTCTGACAATGTTTTGTTTACTGTCGCTTACGTTTTGTCATTTTCTCTCAAGGTTTATCTCTCTTATCCTGTATGCCAGCTTGCTGAAATTATGTTTGAATAGTTTTTGAATTAGGGACATGAAAAAACTTTTCATGGGTCCTTGAAAAGTCATGGAAAAGTTTGGAAATTTTGTTCTTGAAATGGGAACCCTGGAATCCAAAGACAGAAAATTCTTGATGAATTGGAATCATCAGGGTCCGCGTCTATCAGCAGCAAAACTATATCAAAACATGTGTTTATAAACTCTCACATAACTCATGCAGTATAATCCAAGTCTCATTTAACCAGTTGTATGCTTATTGAATCATGTGGATTAAACTACACGAAAATTGGTGTTTTGATATAGTTTTGCTATTATTAAACGTGGACCCCTATGACTTTAGTTCATCACAGCTTTAATGTTTTTGGATTCTTTGTTCACTGCATAGGAATGCTAGAAAAAGAAAAAGTTTTCTTCACAAATTCAATGTAACACGGGATGAGTAATCAAATATAGAAATGGTCATTTGGGGGTGAAGTATTCCTTTAATCTATTCAGTGCCATCTATCTTTAAAGGCATGCTCCATGGGCTTGTTGGCTTCTTTTTTGACGTCATCTGCTGTCGCCTTAAACTGGGAGTCTACAGGCCCAGAGAGGTGAGTCTTTACCACATTCAGCATACGTTTCCTTGTCTAATAAACAGACGTCTCCATTGCTGTAGTGTCAAAAGGAATTGTTTCTCAGTCTAAACTTCATCATGAGGCAGATAAAATAAACTTACCTGTGCTGAATCTATTCTAGGACGTGCAGCTTCACAACCAGATGAACAATCTAAACAATCACCAGACTCCTTTGTTGGCTGAAGACGTCCCTCAGGAGTAGCTGCTTTAAAGCGACCAGGCTTTTGGCCATCATCAACCATCTTCAGTATGTCATAGTTTTTTGTTTTTTTTTTCTAAAAAAGGCGAAGCTGTCTGTTAAACACTGTGCTTTTGACTTGAAATAAAGTTCACATCAAATCGTTGCACTTTAGGAAAAGGTGTTCCCTGTGACTGCAGTCATACTTGTGTTGTTAAACATTATTTCCTGTCTGTGATTTCTTCTGAAATGTCGTTGGATTTCTGTTTCATTTTGCTGTACTACTGATTGTTTGGTTGTTGTCTGACTCCATTAAAATTTAAACATCCACAAATTTAAACGTACCAGCGAGGTTTGTTTCAAAGCATTAATGTGTAGGGAACATTTAAATCTTCAGTTTGTTCTTTCTTTTATTGAATTCCTCTTGAAGTATGGTTTCTTTTCTTCCTCCAACCAATTTGATTTTTCGTCTTATCTTTGGAGATTTTTTTTCTTTGTGAGAGGATACTTAGGTGTGACAATAGGTAGCTCAGGCTATCACAAGCACACCATCAAGCAAGGGGGGCATATTGGGCGAGGTATCAATGTCTGAATTTGCTGAGTCATCAAAGTCTTCTTGAATAGCAATAGGGTGAGGACCTCCAACATCCGGAGGGAGCTCGGAGTAGAGCCGCTGCTCCTTTGCGTTGAAAGGGGCCAGTTGAGGTGGTTCAGGCATCTGATCAGGATGCTTCCTGGCCGCCTCCTGTTAGGTGTTTCAGGCATGTCCCACTGCTAGGAGACCCTGAGGCTGACCCAGAACATGCTGGAGGGATTACATGTATCATCTGGCCTGGGAACTCCTTGGGGTCCCCCAGGAGGAGCTGGAAGCATTGCTGGAGAGAGGGACATCTGGGCTGCTTTGCTTGGCCTGCTGCCCTTGTGACCCTGCTGCCCCTGTGATAAGCGGTTTCAGCAATAAGGCCTTTTGCCATCAGAGAAAGCTCTCTGTATTTCACTGTATACTGGAGCTTTGGTGTCTGTCTGTGGCGCATCAGAACTGATGATGTAACTCCAGTTCTATGAGTATGTGCTCCGCCCTCTAACGACTTCCAATAAACCAACAGCGAAGCCCGTTAGAAGGCGGGGCACGTACGAAATAGAACTTAGGGAAACTTAAGGGAAGGATTAATGAAGCAGCTGTGTAGCTTTTCCTTGTTGGAGACACAGACATGGATGTCACATTACTGCGTGCCCTTATTTGCACGGGAAGACTTGAAGGGAGAACACCTGGGGGACAGGGAAAATGCAGCGAGCTCACCTGCAGACATACATCATGACAGTGTTTGTGAAACACTCATTGCTAGAGGAGGGAATCAAAAGTTCCACCCTGCAGCAAAAATGTGGCTGGTAACTTTGAGGTTTCATAAAGTTACACGGTGAGGTAGAAGTTAGGTTTAATGGACTGCAGCACACTTCAGGTTTTTCTCTTCTAGTTTATTTCAGTTTTGCCAAGCAGACTTTGAATGAAGTGTTGTCAGAGCAGGGAATAAAGGTGGTCAAACATGTTGTAAATGACACCAGAAAGTAGTAAGATGAAGTCATTGGTTACGTGTTGCTGTTGTTTGTACATACAGTAACAGTAGCTCCAACCTGCGCTTTCCTGTACCAACAGAGCTCTGCATTTGGTTTTCCCAACAGCAAAGACAGCACTTTGTCGTGAAACACACATACAGAAGAGCAAAACTCTGTAACGACATCATTACAATAACTCTGCAAGAACAATGCTGATGACACCATTTCAACATACAGGCCTATGAGACTGCAGACATTTGGTTCATCATCCCTCTCTGAAATCAGGAGGACAGTTACCATGATTACACCACAGACATGGGCTTTGCATAAACATTTATTTAATTGTGTCCCTTTTTCTCCCATATAGATTCATAACTGTTATGTATTTGTATTCTGTCAAAGAGTCAAGCTTCGCAACACATACAATACTGTACACAGTTTTCTCATTTGTTTAGTAAAAATCAGACTTGCCTGTCACACCTTTAACACTTTTGGTAGACTCAGTGGGAAGCTCTGTGGTGGAATCCTGTGAAGATGCTCACCAAGCAAAAATCAACAGTCAAATACAGTTTTTGGTAGTCTATAAGAATAATATGTGGTTTAACTATTTACAGATCTTCCAAACTGGGGTCGAGGATGTGATATAGGGAGGGACTTAAATCCCTTGTTTTTAACCTAGCACTTTTGTGAGTTAGGTCCAGACTAACATAAAGTAGGTCACAGTTTGTCTTGCTTAAAAATAGTAGTCCATCTCTCCGTCAGGTAAGGTATGGCAAACCTCAAGGCTCCATACTTGGTCCACTACTTTTCACAATATTCTTCTGTTCACCAGCATGAATCTTCACCTTTATGCAGATGACACTCAACTCTATATTGCAATGAAGTGTAATGACTGCTCCAAGCTCTTTCCTGTTTACTAGCTGTTTGAAAAAGCCTTTTCTTTACATATAGATGATGCTTAAGCTGTCTTTTTCTAGTTTAATTGGAAAGAGTATAGAAATCTCCACAGTAGCCTTGCTGCTTTGACTTCTTTGGGGCCCATTTTTATGGTCTTCCTCAATAGATAATCTTTCTTAGACATATTTAACAGACCTCATGACCTCTTCAGTATCCTGAGGCCTGCCTCAAGAACTAAAAGAAACCTTAAGTCAATACTGCCTTCACCTTAACATGGCATTAGGGTTGCAGTGATATACCAGTTTCAAGGTATACAATGATATTAGAAATGACAGTTATCTGCAATATTGGGGGGAAAAAAGCAACTGGACGGTGAATTTCCCCTTTATATTAGTTATTTAAAAAGGGGAGACTTTTTACACATACTTCCATTATCAAAATGATTTCAGTTATAGTAATAAAACGTTTGTTCAACCAAAAATAATCCTTCCAATTTTATTCCTTTAAGGGCATTCTTACAAATAATAATATTAATTCTGTAATACCGTGATATTTTCTGAGACGGTTATGTTACCATGAAAATCTCATATTGTTGCAACCCTACATGGCAAACACCTCAAGTTTGGTTGTTTCCTTCAGCACCGCCTGCTGTTATCTGCAGGGTGCTCTGATGGCTTCTTCTAGCCCCAGTTTGTGCCTCATGTATTTGAATTACATTTGAGTAGCAGCAGTAGCCATCAGTTTCTCTCATGAAACAGACTCTGTGACATTTTACTAAACTTTTTGTTAGAGATGGGAATTCAGAACCAGTTCCAAATTATCCGATTCATCAACCTCTGAGCTTACCAATTCCTTTTATCGATGCAAGCAGGTTTTTTTTGTTTTTTTTTACGTTAAACTCAAACGTCTACACTGCTGGAAACTTGCAACAAGAAAGGGTCATGGCAAAGAAGAAGAAATGGTCAAAGTGTGGCTTCATTTTTAGAACAAGATGACAACAGTGCTGTTTGTACTTGTATTAATTTTAAGTAAGGAAGCAGCAGCAATATGCTGAGATATCTTTCTACATAATGTGGGCTTGAATTCCAGGAATGCCATGTAAGTGTCACTCTACGCTCAAGTGCCACTGCTCCTCAACCGAGCAGCACGTCCATTACAAGTCAGTAAGGAAATCGATAATCGGACCAAAAGGCAGAATCGATAATGGAATTGGTATCAATGAAATCTATTCAAGTTCCATCTTACTAACTGCTGTTCTGAAGGCATTTCTGGAAACCTCAAGAGCTTCTCTAACCATATGAATGAAAACACCTTGTGTCTGCTGCACAATAAAACAGATTTTAGACCCATTTCCCGGAGTCGTAAGTCGTTTCTTACCCAGGTGACCAGCGGGCTGCCATCTTTGTTTGTATTGGGAAACATTATTTTATCTTTTCTAATTCGCAGCAGTTGGAATATTTGTTCATCCAGATGGTTTGTCGTTGAGGTTTCTGGAAATACCCTCAGAAAAAGGCTGTTAAACAATCTCCTGGGTTACCACCGTGACTCAAATGTAACAGGCACAGACTGGGGCTTGGTCTCCTCCATCTTTCAAGTGACCCCACCCCCTGGTCTACCAAACTACTTCTACTACTCCACAAGCTTGGTCCCCCAACCTCACATACCTACAATCTTGGACATTTGAACAACTGATTGGACCCATTCCTAGGGATTTTTATTTGGATTTACTATATTAGCATTGGACCGTGTAGAATCCAATCGTTTCATTTCATCCCCATCTCCTAAAAATTACATTTATATACAACAAATTTAAATAAAGCACCTTTTAAGGGAAATATAATGCTGAGAAAAAGTCTTTTTCTATTAGCATAAACAAACGTTGCGAGTTAATGTACCTGGCAAGTCGCAAAAATGTTAATGAATGTATCAGCAAAGGGTTTACTGACAATGTGTTCCCTCAATCGTAGTAACTGCAGCATTCAATTGAATTTTTATTAACATTAAACTGCAATCACCATCTTTTCCTGACCTTAGCCAGAGTGCTTTTGTTGCCTAAGCCTAAGATAGAAGTCTGGACACAAACCTACCTATCTATGTTACCTCAAAGAAACGTCGTCTCTGAATATAACGCAGGCAGTGATTACGTTGCCACGACGTTGTTAAGAAAGCAGTTTATAACATACAAATGTAATTTCTAGCAGACAGGGTTGTGTTTCTGATGTGTCCAACTATTTTAACTTAATATTCATTTGGAATATTTTGACCTATGGCTCCTTTTCCATCCCTCGCCATCTCTGGAGAGGGGGTGGTCCCTTTTTGAAGTGCCTTTTGGAGTTTCTGGGGGAGTTTGTCTTCTTATAAAAAGGTGATTGGGAACTGTTTGGAGACATTGTACAGTATGTGATACTGGGCTATACAAATAAACTTGACTCTGATGTACTCTTATTTATATATAATACACTGCCAAGGTCTACCACGTATATCAGACTAGCCTTTGACGCAAGTATAAAGATGTAAAAGTAGTAAACTTAGTTTCAGTACAAACTGCTGTACAAACAGGCAAAAAGTGGATGAGCATTCAAACAAACAAGGTTCATGTTCAACGACATACTGACACTATCGTTCGTGATAGTGAGTAAGTGATAACCTCGACGGCAGGAAAGGTGGCAGATCCGTACATTTCGGTAAATATGTAGTGATACTGTTGTCTTGAGTGGTCAGAATTTAGCTTTTTACGAGTCTCAGTGTGAGGATTGGCCTTGAGACAGATAACCAGCAGCTAGTTTTTGGGTGTAATCTTAAAAAGGCAGTAGATAACACTTAATGCAAGACAGACAGATATCCAGATCACCTGCGTATTAAAGAAAGGAAGTGGATACCCCCACGGTAAAAAACAGAGAACCAAAATAATCTTATAGAAATCGTCCTCCAGTGAAGCACTGCCGTATTTCAAGTATGAAAAAAAATCATCACAAGGCAAGGCAATGTAGATTCAAGAGAATGGAAACGATGGTGTGGAAAAAGAAAATGGAGGTCACACAGAAGGCTTATTGTTGCATATATAATTGGCCACTTTGAGAAGAAAATGGAAGGTACAAAATGAATGACAACACTTGTTTTGTTTTTGTTTGGACGGGGTCTGGTGACTGGACAGTGCAGGTACTGATGACAGATTTCCCAAACTAAACAAATAATTCATGGCTAGTAGACCTCTTTTCTTCCCTCTGAGTGCTTCACACAACTGCAGCCTCCCACCTGTAGAGAGCCCCCAGCTAATCCACACCGAGAGGAGGGTTTAGAGCGTCCTTTGTGGATGGTCAGAGTCTCAGATGTTACGTCCTGCTGACAGCTAAAAGGCGAGGGCTGCTGTCTCTGGTTTGAGGCGGCCAGGAAGACTCAGTTGGTTATGGTGCTGGACGCGCGGAAGTAGGAGAGGAACTTGAAACAGAGGCTGACCACAAAGTACCAGATGTTTCTGGCCATCTGGGAGCGGGCGATAAACACCCTCCAGATGAAAACCACCAGCAGGGTGTTGAAGGTGTAGCGGATGTTCCTCAGTCTGGGAGAGAGGACAGACAGGACATAAAGTAGGGATTTAAAAACACAGAGATAATGATGATGAAGATGTGCACGGCATTCGAGCTTCTAAACACAATAAGTTATCTGCATTTTCTTCAGAAATGATTTTGAATACACTTTCCTCTTATTGTTAGGGGATGTTTGAAAGAGGTGACCCAGATTAGTCCATTATTTGATTCGATCGCAGCAGCCTGGTTTGACTGCCAATCTCACAGCTGAATCAATTTTACATAGAGTAGTCATGACATATATCCTATTTTGGTACTTATAAACAGGTCTCTGTTGAAATCAGTGGAGGGAGGTGTGTAGAAACAGCTGTTTATGGCTTGGAGCTTACATCTCTCTCTCTCTCTCTCTCTCTCTCTCTCTCTCTCTCTCTAAGAGAAAGGCGAACATTCTATTTACAACAACAGAAGGAAAACAGGAACCGAACTAAGTGACGTGTTCTGTCTGTTTATCCAAGTATTGATCTCTTCTGCTCCCTTTCAGTACTGTGGACAGCACCGCTGCTGCACCCACACACACTCCTGACACAAAACAAACAGTGCTGGATGGACCACTTACTATTATAAAATAAGCTCTTATAGAAGTCAAGAGGACAAACTGTATAATTGGGTGTTTCAGCTCTATTAGATTTGACTGTGTATATCGGGGTAACCCCTAATGTTTAATAGTGAGTAGTTTAGAGTGATTTAAGATGTAATTTCTCTGGTTTCATCAAAATCGTCAGTGCCTTCATAGGTTAGTTATGTGATTAAAAAAAAACCTAATTTGTCTGCTGTTTAATGCTGTTCAAATTTCACGTTTTCATGTTATAAAGTTGACTTTTGTGCAAACTAGTATCTGTCTTGCCTCTTAAAAGGGTAAATATAAAGGAGGATTATCTCAAACCTTAAAGGAAAACATTCAATGCTGCATTAAAATGACAAGAAAGCCAGTGTTACTCATTTTATAGACATGCATTGCAAATGTAGAGACAGTAAATTATCCATTGAACTAAATGAACCCACACAGATGTGATCTTTATTCTTTCTAAACTTTGATCAGTATTGTGACGTCAGGAATATGAGTTTATATAGTGACTTTGCTGTTATAATATTACTGTTAATATTCAGTTTTAATCCTGTTCTGAATTATTATTATTTTTTAAATAATTCCTTATAAAATTGACAGTATCAGTTCTCTGAAAATCTCTTTCACATTCTAGCAAAAATTGGTATTGTAACTGAAATATCCCCAATTGAATCAATATTGATTCGGATTGGAAATCGAATCGGAAATCAAATCCAATCTGGACGTTGTGATCGATTCAGGAAATCAGTGGTGATAACCAGCCCTGGTAACTTAAATTACTTTGGCGTATGATAGTGTTGTCAAATCACCAAAGTCCTGAAAATCCTATTTAATTCCTTTTTAAGAAAATGTCATGAATCATCTATGTAGTATTCTCTCATTGACTTACTTCCTCAGATGCTGCCTGGCAGCAGGAATGTCGGACATGTCTTCATTCAGGACGTACTTCTTGGTGCCGATGCAGTAGTTCTCGATGTACTCGGGCCAGTTCAGCTGGCGCACATCGAAGTTAAATGTCTGTAAGATAGAAAAGATGGTAAGAAGAGCGCTGAGACAAAAGCAAAGCTACTGAAAGTGAAGTTCCACTCTGCCCCACTAGATGGAGCAACAGACCCCTTCATACTATTAAAACGGAGAGTAGAGGGAACATTTCCTAAAGTGGTCGCTCTTTCCTCTGTATTAGAGAAATGGAAGAAGCTATAATGTCTTCAGTGGTGGGGTAAGGTTTTTAGATTTCTCATTCAAGTAAACTGGATCAAACAATCTGATTGGGAGGTAGAATATTTGCGTGTACATGGATAAGCGTACCTTCCTGTCCTCAGGTGTCAGCTGGCTCATCAGCATGGTCAGGTTCTCAGAGTTCCACTCCCAGTCCTGGCTGCTGAAGTACTCCAGCAGGCTGATGGCCTTGTGCAGACGATTGAAGATGCGCATCATCCTGGAGCGGGAGACGGTTGGTCAGAGGTTACCACACAGCTAAACTTTCCTTTAGATCTTAAATTTGACTGACAGCTGTGAGTCTTACTGCGGCTTCTGTCCAGAGAGACGCAGGATGAGGTCGTAGATGAGGGCAGGGAACTTGTGGCTGACCAGGATCCAGTACTGGTTGATCAGATAGTTGGAGGTGATGTTGGCGTTGGGCCTGCGGAAAGCCTGCTCCAGTGGATTCCTCTTGAAGGATGACATCACGTGGTGCTCTGCAAAAGGTGAACGCAGGACACAGTTTTTTATCTCTGAGATAAAAGGCAAAGAGATAATTAACATCTAGTCCAAAGAGCAGTCTTGCAGCACAGGACACAAAACTATAACATGAGTATAAAAGTATCAAGTAGTCCATTGTAGTTTGGAACAATTAAAAGTCTTTGTGGGGGGAGTTAAAAAGTCTTTTCCCATGGCCTTTCAAATGAATCTAGTGCCACTGGTACCATGTTATGTTAGCTTGTAGTTTAGGTTAAATTTAAATTCACTGTGCAGTGGATACAACATTTTTTAATCCAGATGGTTCGGAGAGACTCTGTGGATTTTGGAAACACCTTCTGAGCAGTGACAGTTTAAGATTACCAGGTATCTCTTTCTGAAAAATCAGGCACTTCGCTCCGTGACTTCAATGTGCTGCCAATATATGAGACGCACAGATTAGGGGCAGCACTGCTCTGAAAGTCAGCGGGGGAAGTGGGGATCTCATGGTGCAATGAGGAGAATAAAAAATACATATTAGTCGAAACAAACTGCAGCTTCTATACAAGGATCACGTCTTCCAGGAATCACGGCCAGCCTGAGTCATAACATGATTTTCCAGCTCTGCTTCTCGGGGGAATATCAGGCGGAAAGCAGCTACACAATGACTTCCCCACTGGGCAGCACCGCCGCCCCCACTCCTCCTCCTCCTCCTCCTCCTCCTCTTCTCCTGAATCCAGCCGCAGCCATCCACAGACACAGAGAGCAGCCATGTGACTACAGACATTACATCACACACGGCACGCAAACTAGGCCTTTGCACCGTGCGTTTCCATGGCAACAGATGTGTGGCGGTTGCACGGGGGCCCGAAATGACCAGATCCGAGGTGACAGCCAGCTGTGGCTGGGCCCCCCCTGCAGCCCGGAGTATCGCCGCTAACCTTGAGCTGCCCTCCGAGGTCTGGCTGTGTGGTGATGAAAAAATTCAGCCAACAGTACCCACAATTCTTTGCCAGCAACAAACAGCTTTTTGAATTTCATAACCAGGAAAAAAATAATCTTATATCGTTGTTTTGTTTCCTCTCATCACTGTGTTTTAGATTAGCTTCATTCCTGCTCCTCATTCGGGCCGGTGAGATTAGAGCACACGCTTCCTCTTTCATAACAGTGAGTTGCCGTGATGAGACCTAATCCCGCCACGAGCCATCTGGTAGCAATTTCCTCGGTGAAGTGTGCATGTTTGCTAATCTGAGAGGAAATGGGGAGAGAGAGGGTCCCTTGTGTCATCCCGCCTGCCTGACATCCACAGCCCTCTAATCCCACTGTATCTGACGACCTCTGGGACAGAAACAACGGGAGCTTCTACTCTGCGTGTGTAATTTCATCGCTGCTGTCGTGACCTCGGTTGTCACACAACATGACAGCTCTGAGCACGAGCATCAGTTCATACTGACTGCACCTAAACACATCTGCATGAAAATTACATCTTTAAATTGTCTTTAAAATGTGCATGCGATCGTAATCAGTCAGAAATCAGGCCTCTCTTTGGTTGAGAATGTTCTTATTTTTTTGCATTACAACATTAACAAGGCTGTGTTCTGAATCACATACTGCCTGCTAAATTAACGATTAAAGCCCAGTTCAGACCAAACATCTGCAACGAGACGAGTTGAAACATGCACCTGCTTCCAATGCTCCGTTCTACCAACGTTCTAAAAACTCACACCAATGCAACTAGATGAGACAGTGTATCATCTCTATGCAACAACTCTCTGTACTTCCGTTCTGATTTGCAGCTTTTCAGGCTTATTTTGTGGCTGAATATAATTTGTAGCTTCTTAAAATATGAATGAGAATAGTGATAGTGAGACACTGGCTACAGCTGCATCTGTAGTAGTGATGAAACGGCAAAAAAAAAAACCAAGCATCAGATGGACTGTATTCATAATAAATAAGCCTCAATAATATAAGTAAGCAGCGCCAATTAACCAGTTAATGAGAATGTGTGTTTGTGTACGCATACAGCGAGCAGCATCAGCGACCCACCGTCTGACACCAGCACACCGTGAGGACAGAAACAGAGGGCTCAGCAGGGACGGAGCACCTGCCGCAGCAAGGGAACGCGTTTGCGGTCATTTTGACTTGACCAGCGGACTTCACTACAAGCTGATTGGCTGTTAAAACAGATGACGTGCTTGAAATTTGTTCACTATTAAGTGAGAATGCTGCTGCTGCGAAACAGGCTGAAATGTAACCACTCGCAGCATGATCGCACCGCCAATTTAAAAGTGCCTGTTTTTGCCACTGACAGGCTCCGATTGTGATATTAATTGTCTGACAGTTTATGGAAAGGATCCCCACAGTAGAGCTTAGATTTATATACCCTACATGCAAAATTCATGTGCATAATAGCCTTATTTGTTTGAGCTTTTTTGTTTATTGCAACCTGAGCATTTGCACTGTATAATTCATTTGTTTGAACACCTGTTTTATTACATAATCATGCTTCCGTGTTGCGCCATTCATTAAGATCCTATATTTCTGTCATTCAAATGACAAGAATTGTGGTTTACTACTCTTAATTATAACAGCCAAAAATGTCGGGTTTAAATCGGGCTCGGGCCCATAATTACAGTTAATTTGATGGGCTGGGCAAGTCCCGGACATAACGTGCACAGGCTCGGGCTGGGTTGGGCTGGATTTTTTGGGCCCGATCTAAGCTCTACCCCACAGAGATAGACCTTTTTATTAAAGAGTAACATACATTTTGTATACCAGAAACAGCCCTGAAATCGCTACCACCAAACCCACCAGACTCCATTTAAAAAAACAGTGATTTTATCATCCTAAAACACACTTCACTCAAGTTGACGGAAACAAAATAAAATTCACAAAAGCTGTTTTGGTTCATCTTTCCACTGTTCAACAATTACCAACTCTGGTTTGGTTAAAATTGACCCTTAATTCACCCAGTTGAATATGAAAATATGCTGACTCTATACATGCTAAAATTATTGTTTATTTAAATGGAGTCTGGCAGGCTTGGCAATGGCAATTTTGGGGCCGTTTCCTGTCAAAAAAAAAAAGGATTTTATTTTCTAATAAAAAGGCCTATCTCTGTAGGGATCTTTTCAATAATGTCAGACACTTACAATAACAATCGGAGCCTATCAGTGACAAAAGTAGGCACTTTTAGTGGACGTGACGGTTCAAACTGGAACAGTTTAAATATATATTGCTGCCATTAGTCATGTAGACACAAAAACATGGAAAAATAGGGTCTGGGTTGAAAAACACCAAACTTTTCCTTTAAGGAATCACCCAAGTTGGTAGGAGTCATTCTCCTGGAAACACTTAATCTGCATCAAACTTCATGGTACTTTTTACTTTCTCAATGTAAGTTATTTTTAATGCAAATTAATGTTACCTTGCCTCTTTAAATCTAAAAGGAAATGGTTAGATGTTGCATAAAAATGCAAAAAAGCTCATATCATTAATTTTAAGAGTAGAAAAAGCAAAGATGGCTGAGGGGCAGAGCACAAAACTAAAAAACAGAATTGGGAGGGTGTTCAATGGCCAAAACCTGAAAATCATTGTGGTTATGATTTCAAACTAAAAACCTGTTTTGTCCTCGCTCTGAAGAATGAGATAGTACACCTGAAGCTGCCTATAAATGAAAGGAAAAGGTGTTGAGTATCCCACTAACACCCTCCACATGTGATACCCATCTTCTGTCTGTTTCCAGCAGGTGGCAGACGCTCTCCACAAGAGCCCCGACCACAAGCAGCTCAACTTAACTACATCACAGAGAGGTTATGTCACAACACAGGAGTATTGATTTGTGATGATGAACGGGACAGCAATATTGCGGGATGCCAAGCAGGCGGAGACAAAACAGCTCTATAAATATCCGCCTGCAGTGACAGGTTTGTATTACCTTTTAGCAAGACAACAAACAATGTACCTACCAATCTCTCCCCAGTGGAACGGGTTGATGCCACCGGTCGTGCAGTTGTACACCAGAGCTGCTTTAGGTCTGCAAGGAGTGGGAGAAGGAGGCCATAATAATGACAATAAAAATACATATTCATTGATATTTCCTGGACTGTGTGAGGAGGAAGCTGTGAGACTAGAAGAGCTTTAAAACACAGGTCATTCTGGAGGTGATATTACTCTGAGACGACACATGCAGACCTTCAATATACACTCACTGGCCACTTTATTAGGTACACCTGTTCAACTGCTCGTTAACGCAAATGGCTAATTAACCAATGGCAGCAACTCAATGCATTTAGACATATAGACATGGTGAGGACGACCTGCTGAAGTTCAAACCGAGCATCAGAATGGGGAAGAAAGGTGATTTAAGTGACTTTCAACGTGGCATGGTTGTTGGTGCCAGACGCTAGTGCTAGTCTGTCAGAAACTGCTGATCTGCTGGGATTTTCACACACAACCATCTCTAGGGTTTACAGAGGATGGTCCCAAAAAGAGAAAATATCCAGTGAGCGGCAGTTCTCTTGGTGAAAATGCCTTGTTGATGCCAGAGGTCAGAGGAGAATGGCCAGACTGGTTCAAGATGATAGAAAGGCAACAGTAACTCAAATAACCACTGGTTACAACCAAGGTCTGCAGAAGACCACCAGTGTACCCATCTTCTGATGGCTACTTCCAGCAGGATAACGCACCATGTCACAAAGCTCAGATCATCTCAAACTGGTTTCTTGAACATGACAAAGAGTTCACTGTACTCCAATGGCCTCCACAGTCACCAGATCTCAGTCCAATAGAGCACCTTTGGGATGTCATCATGTCAATATGGAGCAACATCTCTGAGGAATGTTTCCAGCACCTCATTGAATCTATGACACCAAGAATTAAGGCAGCACTGAAGGCAAAAGGGGTCCCACCTGGTACTAGCAAGGTGTACCTAATAAAGTGGCCTGTGAGTGTACATATGGGCTGAGAAACTAAGGGATAATACATTAGCCCCTTAAATTCAGAAGAGTGGAGTCACAAGTTTCAAACCCAGTTTTTAGGTTTATCGTATCCATTATAATCTCATATCAAACAGGAGTTGTCTGCTCAGCTTTTCCCTCCATATTCTCTCCAGCATGAAAACTGACTCCAGCCCATTCTGGCGAATTAGTGAGTGAGACATTTCCAAGGAAAACTCTTGTCATGACCCACAAATAGTCCACTCCTTTGCACTGATTTGACTTTCTGACTCATTTTTTTTTTTTTATTGTTTCCGTTCGGCTGGCTGGATGTGTTTAAGCATTCGCAAGACGAGTCCCTTGGGCAAGACTTAAGACAGAGGGCAGTAGGGCATTTGCCGTAAGGGCTCCACAACTGTAGAGCAACTTTCCATTGGGAATCTGACGAGCCACCTCATTGTCCTCCTTCAAAACCTTTTTAAAAACCCATTTTTTTGCTTTTGAATAGAGTTGTTTGTTTTATGCTATTAGTAGTAGTATTAGTAGTAGTAGACAGCTCAGAGTGTGATAGAGTTCCTCTCCAGCTCCTCTCTTTAAACCTGTGGTTAAACTTTACCAAAGGCACAAACATCTAGTCTGAGATTTAACACAGTTTGGACTCTTGGACTCTCATCATGAGTTACCTTTCTTGTAAAACCTTTTTATTACTTCAGACTTAAAGCAATAAAGATGTTATGTTATGTTGTATGTCTGTCCAACAGAATGCACATTAGACTGACATCAAGTATGCCTCGGCACACCAGTCAAGTTTACATCCATGTCACGTAAGATCTATCAACCAACACAGTTTCAAGATGTGCACTCAAGATTAGTGTCACCAATTTAGTATCTGATCAAATGTTTCCCTTTCTGTTCCTGAGATATGATGTTGAATAATGGCTGGAAAAGTGTTTTATGCAGAACATTATGATGTCACAGTGAAGTTGACCTTTGACCTTTTGGATATAAAATGTCATCACTTCAGTATTTTATCCTCTTAGACATTTGTGTGAAATTTTGTCATAATCAGCATATGAATTCTTGAGTTATGGCCAAATACATATGTTGTGAGGTCACAGTGACCTTGACCTTTGACCACAGAAGGTCAAAGGCCCACAGTTTATTCTTCAGTACAAGTGAATGTCTGTGTCAAAATTCCCTTAAGGTGTTCTTGAGATACCATGTTCACAAGAATGAGACAGATATAAGGTCACACTGACCTTGATCTTAGACCACCAAAATCCAATCAGTTTATTGTCGAGTCCAAGTGGATGTTTGTGCCAAATTTGAAGAAATTCCCTCAAGCTGTTCTTGAGATATCGCATTCACAAGAATGAGATGGATGCAAGGTCACAGCAACCTTGACTTTTGGCCCTTTACCATCAAAATCTAAGCAGTTCATCCTCAAGTCCAAGTGAATGTTTGTGCCGAATTTGAAGAAATTCCCTGACAGATACTACAGTACTACTCCGTTGGCATTACACTGTCGGGGCCTTGCTATTATGACCGCTCACTCTTCAGCTATCAAATCAAATGCCTCCCATTACACACCGCCTACATCTCCTTTCTCAATCAGAAATACGCAGCAACTCTGCAGCTAGAAACTCTTGAAATGGCTTTTCATCTGGACTTTGAGACGAGGGACCCAGGTTCACAGATTTCAGCACTGGGTGTGGCACTGACCTGTGCACAGCGGTGTACCAGCCAGCAGCCAGGGTGAGGTTGATGACCACGTCCACGGGGATCAGGTCAGCCACTGCGTCGTTGTTGGCTCTCATGGTGCGCAAGATCCCCTTTCCAGCCTGATTACAGAGGAACACACAAGTCGTAAGACTCCAGACTTTTATGTGGTGAAATGTTTTCAGGTTTAAAAGGAGAGTTCACCTGAAAATCCAAGAAACATATATTTCCTTCTACCTGAAGTGCTGTTTATCTGTCTAGATTGTTTAGGTTTGAGTTGTCGAGTGTTGGAGGTATCGGCCATAGAGATGTCTGCTTTCTCTCAAATATAATATCCCATTTTTCCCAGTTCTTTTTAAATGTATTCTCCTTAACTCTCAAAACGTATGTCAACTTTTCCATCACTAAAATTTCTTGGACAATTTCTAGCCAGTGTTCCTGTTTTGGGGGATTTACCCTGATCCAGTACTTCTGTGAAAACGCAATAAAAACGCAAGTGAAAGAAAGAGGAAAACTATGTATTTAGGATTTCTGGGTGAACTGTCCATTAAGAGCATCATTTGTTACTTACAGCTATAAAGACTCCACTTGGCCCGTTGAAGTTGTCGATCCAACCCTGAGGATGAGAACATAGAACGTGTAAATCCTCAGAGCTTCTCTTGAGTCAGATTAAGTCACAGATCCTGACAGCAGCACACACTGTATGTAGTTGTGTACACGTTCTTGTGTGCTGAATCATCTGTTGAAGGTTCTGTTACTTCCTGTGGTGGGAGACCAGGGGACGCTAGGAAGCAGTGATTGTCAACTTCAATTAGAGCACATTAAATATGGATGAAACCACTGGTTATAGACTGCCGCAGTTTCCAACATGTGGGACTGGAGAGCCATTATGTGGTCGAGGCCGAGGCTTGTCCTGAGTCTAATAATACGCTCTGGCACAGATGAAGCGCATGAGAGGTGGTTTTAGCAGCACTACAATCTGTTAATGGCTCCATGCCCGGCCAAAGTGGCACACAGATCTTTGAATTCATATTCTGCATCGTATATGTTGGTTAAACGGTCGATTTCTGGAGACATGGAGTCACAAACTGACAGAGCTAGATACATATTGTGGTTACAAAAGCACCACACATTAACACAAACATATAAATAGGCAGTACCATCCCCCTCCCCCCCCTTGCCTCACAGCGCCTACTGGCACGAGCTGCCAAGGCGATTGCATGGCCAAGCGTGAGCGAGGCCTTTTGAAGAGTCGCTGCCAGGCCGGGCTTACAACTGAAGGCTGAGCACAGAGCCAGGGACTGCTGTCAGAGTCCCAGCGTGCACACGAGGCCTACATTTCTCTGACGCCAGATAAACAAGGACTTCCCTGGGTTTTTGTGCTATTTCATTTATGCAGCATCATCTCTGAATCTCCACGAGTATATGTTTCATCATAAGGTTCTGAACGACCTTCAGTATCTCAAGAGTAGCTCTCATCTGAATGCATACAGCAGTAAAATAATGACACTGATGACCATGATTCAAAACCTCTCACAATCTCAAGAGAGCTTCAAGGAGTATTTTTTCTATGATCTCTAAGTTGATTTATGGGCATTTATTAACGATGGGCATCGCAGATAAAAGCATCTTCAGAAAGTGTAATGCCGGCCTTTTCAAGCAATTTCACTGTCGCAGACAAACGTCCAGTATCACAGTAAAATCAGGAGATTTATCTCAAATGGTGCATCAATCATTTGGCTCAAGTTTAAGTTGGTCATAAAACTCAGTCTGAGCTGTCTTACGTCTGTCTTTTTCTCACCTTGATGTTCTAGCAAAATCAAACATCCATCCAAAGCACCCCAGACGCCCCTCTCCCCAGCAACGCTTTCCAGCTCCTCCTGGGGCACCCCAAGGTGTTCCCAGGCCAGATGAGATATGTAGTCCCTCCAGTGTGTTCTGGGTCTGCCCCTGGGCCTCCTACCACCTCTAACAGGAGGCACCCAGGAGGATCCTGATCAGATGCCCAAACCACCTCAACTGACCCCTTCAACACAAAGGAGCAGCGTCTCTACTCTGAGCTCCCTCCAGATGTCCGAGCTCCTCACCCTATCTTTAAGGCTGAGCCCAGCCACCCCACGGAGGACACTCAATTCAGCTGCTTGTATCTGCAACCTCATTCGTTCGGTCACTACCCAGAGCTCATGACCATAGGTGAGGGTTGGGACGTAGATGGACCAGTAAATCGAAAGCTTTGCAAAATCAAACATAAGTAATATTATCGTAAGTTTCTAATCTTGGGACATGCAAATAGTGAAGAATAGCTGCAGCACTGAACAGGAAGCAGCAAACTGGTAGACAATGAACATGGAGGGGACTCTGGGAGGTGCAAAAATATCAACAAGTCTTGGTTCCCTTGTGCTGTGGAGAAGGAGGAAAAACTGGTGGAGTTGTGGAGTGAACAGTATTTAATTCGGCGTGTATCTGATCCACCAATCAGCAGTTATTTTAGTGAGAAATCTCAATTTCTGAAAAGGTGTTACGGTGTCCTCCCACTAAAATAGCGCACCTAACCAATGGACGCTGGTGGCGAGGCAAAAAAAAAAAATCCAAAATGTAAAGTTGGTATGCAACGGCAGTTTATTCGTATGGATTCTATTGATACAAAATTGACAAGAATACTGTGAACGTGACGCCTTTTATCTTGTGTTTCTTGGGTTAAGTGTTCTTGCAGACACGTAAGGAATTATTAATATGTCATAGTTCTTACAAGACGTTTGAACTATTATTTTCCACCAGGAGCAGGATGGGAAATAATCTCTGAAGAAATCAAGTTGTAGTCTCGACAATAGTGACCCAGCAAGATCCCCAGTCTTATTGTGTGTCACTAAAAACTCAGATTCTAAGCTAAATTCTACTACTAAATTCTGACCCTGTCACTGTAGATGTGACAGGGTCAGAATTTAGTCTTTAAAATGTCTTTTCAAAGTCTTGCTGTGTAGTCAGCATAAATCACACTAAATCCAGAGAGTAGGAAGATCGTACTCCTCACATTCTCCATCTTTAGTCTTCTATTGTACGTATCTGTACATGGTTTTCAAACACTTACGTTCAGCCTGGTGTCCTTCTTTTCACCTGTTATGTCTATTTCTGTAGATGTACAGTTCACTGAAGGGAACAAAAACCAGGGTCACACTTGTTGAAAGCAACAGGGTTGAAAAATGAAAGTTTGGACTAACTGTTCCTCTCAACTGCCGATCACAAAATTGCTATGTTATGTAAAGATCACAGCTGAAACAGCGGCTGATATTTCCTATTTGCTCCCTGCAGGAAGTGCAAAGTGATTCAAATCCTCAGCTATGTGAAATGCAAATGTTGAAGTTGTCGGGGCGCCTGCAGCACCCGCAGCTTGGCTGAAAGCAGCTTAAATCTTGGAAGTGATGCAAAGTTCAACTTTCACAGTTTAAATCTTCTGGCCTTTACATGAACTTCTCTGCACTCCTCAACTTCACACAATCAATGTCACATTCAGCACGTCAGGGATTCTCCGTCCTCAGTGTCCCGTTTTAGCCCTCCGCTCCACCCTCAGCTCTCCAACCCCAGCAGCTGTTTTGAGTCGACTGCAGGTGACTTGGTTGAATCACATGTCTGCAGCCAAAGGTTTCTACAGTCAGCTAAAATTAAACTAAAAACTTCAACTGAGTGTGAAAAAAACATTTAAGCTAACTGAAATAAAAATTAAAAACTAGACTTCAGAATTAAAAATGGAAACTAGCTGAAATTATACTATGTAGCTACAAAACTAAACTAAAAAATATACAGGTAATGTCTGCAGTTTTAGTCTTTGTCAATCTGGTTTACTGAGACTGGGATGTTGACTGTGAGACAACTGCTTCACAAAGTGTGTGTTTGTATTGTAACACATATTCTGAATTTCTTATATTTTGTCGCTGATAAACTAAATCTGATATTGAAACTAATAAAAACTGAGAACAAAAAATAGATCAAAAAATAGATGCCAGTTGGCCACTGGTGAGCATCTGCTGCCCTAGTCCCTGCAATGTGTCCTGCACTGTTGGCTTTTTTTTTTGTTTTTTTTCTCCCGTCGTCAGAGACAGCGGAGCCTGACGGTGAATGAAATCACTGTGACTGGCAGTTCAGCTCAGCGCACAAGATGAGAAATGAAAGTGAGGAAAGTAAACAAATAGCTAAAGTCAAGAGGGAGTGAGACCAAAGCTTGTTACATAATTTAAGATTAACTTTTTAATCACTGAGCTCTGGAGCTGAAACATTTTGTGATGGTTTGTGTTATTTTCACTGGCTAACGGTGAATATACTCTGTTCTTTCAACACTGGATTTTGTTGTTAACGTGTGTGTTTTTTGTACAACATTTGCCGAAGGTTTCATGGCCACAAAGACCTAAAAACACAAGTTTACTAGCAAAGTGGGATATTTGGGAATCCACCATGTTGCGCTAGCCCTGTTACTAATGAATTTGGGGGTGCAGAGTTTCTGCATGAGTGCTAACAGGGGGATGTATTTGTTTGGGTGCTGAGCTCATTTCCTTTATCTTTTTTTGTATAACCTAAACCTACTGGTGGATGAGTTATTTATGAGAATATGCTAAGTAAAAAGGGGTAGGTATAATCAGCTTGACCTTCAGCCCTACATCCTTTAAGTCTATATTTTTGGATTCTCTCTCTCTCTCTTTTTTACTTTTAAAGCCTTGTTGTTATTTATTGTTATTAAGGACTGAAATAAAATACTATATATACTACTATTGTCAGTTTTTCTCCAGAATCCCTGACTCCACCTTTAACCCGTGTGCTTTAATGCTTGATCGCTTCAGATAAACCCCAGAGTGGCGCGGCGCTGACCTGCGAAGGATCACGTCAATCACTGTCTTATTTCCATTTGTTTTACTGTGACAGGACACATGATGAGCAGGGGATCAAGACAATGTGACCCGAGTCACTCAAACATGCTGGTTATCATTTACCACACAGCCAGACGTATATCTCTCTAGCTCTGTGAGAGTAAAACACTCAGCGGACTCACAGGGAATGGCTCCTGCCAGCTGGCGCCCACTATGGAGGGTCTGATGATGGCGATGTTGAGCTTGTCTTGTTCCTGCTGCACCACGTACTCGGCCAGGGCTTTGGTGTAGGTGTACGTGTTGGGCCTGTCGCCAATGAGCCGCGGCGTGATGTCGCGCACGATGCCGTCATCCATCCACCTGAGGACAGACAAGAAGTGCTTGGTCAGAGAAACAATGTTCTTCGATGTTGAACTTTAAAGCCATTACATACAGAGCAGTGTCAGTTACAAGTGAAACAGCAGTTTCTGTTTCTTATCTTCTGTTGCGTCAGACCGTCCACACTGATCCCATCAGATACAGACACAACTTGGTGATTCATCTCTTAAAAATCCAAAATGTTCCACAGCTTTATTCTAACAAATGATAAATAAATGTTAAGACAAGTCATTGGTGTTTAAGACTCAGAGAGATGTGTTGTTTGGAAAGTCTGAAAGCAGTGAAGAGCTCTTTTTAAAATCTCCCCACATCTCCACTCCACGTTTTTAATTAAACTGGCACTACTGGTATTTACAGGAGCCCTGAGAGGCAAGTGAGAAATTAAAAAAACAATCTGGAGATACATTTTCTAAGTCTGATCTAAATTGTTTTCTCTCGTGTGTATGACTTAAGAACAGGTGGGATAAAGTTTGTTGCCAGGATTATCTTTCCAAGTTCCGTGTTTTTACTTTTCATCTGTGAAACCACTGAAAAAAAAGTTTTGCAAGGATCAACTTTCTAGGCTACTTTTTTTGGTCTTTGAAAACAGGTGAAAAAAGGTTTGGTAGGCAATTTTTTTTTTCCATTTCTGAAGTGTTTGTTGTTGTAATACTCATTTCAGCCACAAGAGGCTGGAGTGCACCACTTCCATGTTTTAAATGGGAATCATTCATGTTTTCTTTCAAGTGAGTTTTAATTTCTTCATGCACTCTGTCATGTCTTTCTTTTGGCTAGAGATGTATTTTAATCAGCACCAATCTACCTTTTTAAAAACTTTATTAGTAAAACATCCCAGGCATAAGGGGGGAAAAGTCCCCATCACCATGACTTAGGGCCCGTCCCAATACCCCCCCCTAGCCCTACCCCTTGGCCCTACCCCTACATTTGCACGTTCCCGCAAGGGGTAGGGGTGTCCCAATTCCTTTTTGCGTGTAGGGGTAGAGGGCATAACGAGGGGTAGTGGGTATGAAACTAGCCCTTCGGAGCGAGGGATTTCAGATGCTGACTTGCCAGCGAGGGGTAGACGCCGCCATGGCTACCACCGAGCAAGAGACGGGGAAAAAAGTTCATACATAGTTACCGTCGTCAGGTTGCTTGTTAGCTAGCTAGCTAGCTAGCTTGCACTATCTAGTGTCTGTCATCTGTCCTGTTCTGCAAAATTGTCGGATTTTTCACATTACGATAACACGCCAGCTAGTATAACTATGCTACCTTGTAATGTTAGCTGGTTAGCTAGCTATCTAGCTAGCTAGCAGAAGTCCCCTGTCATCTGTCATTCATCAAACGAAACATGATGAATACAAACGTGATCGGTAGGATGAACTCAACTGGAGACTCCATTGTAGATGCCGGTTGGAAATGTAGATGGCTCGCAGCTTCCTATTTAAAATAGTTACGTATGCGTGAACGTAACAGACGCTGTGACGTAGGGAGTGGTGTCCCAATTCCTAGGGAAAGATTTCAACCCCTACCCCTTGTTGCTTCATTTCGAGGGCCAAGGGGTAGTGGGCAATGGCTAGAGGTAGGGCCAAGGGCTAAGGGGTAGTGGACAAGGGGAGGTATTGGGATTGGTTTAAGTAACTGTAACAGTGTTTTTCACTTGTTAGCTAGTGAGCTAACAGCTAACATCTGTATAGCTAACACTTACAGCAGATTAGCATGAAATAAATTTCTATCCTAAAGAAAGACACAACAGTAATGATACATGTCTATGTGTGTTGAGTGTGCAGAGAAATGAAAAGTCACCTAGGAAAAAAACATCAGTGCTTTTGGTCCTGTTCAGAACATGGGGTAGTGGTGCACTTCAGCCCCTTGTGGCTAAAATGGGTATTACAACTAGACAAAAAAGTGACTTTTTAAATGCATGTCAAGGATTAAAAAAAACAACAACTGAGGAATGTAGAAAGATCCTGGTAAAACCCCTTTTTACTCTGCTTAATACTGCCACCAAAAAAAAAAAACAAAAAAAGGATATGGCCAAAAAAAACAAAAAAACAAAAGCAAAACCAACTTTTTTCTCATGGCAAACCTTTTGTTTTTTCTCCAGCTGTTTCACAGATGAAAAAATAAAAATTAAGTAATATATAAAGATTATTCAGGCAAAACCATAATTTCCACCTCTTCTTAAATCCTAAACACAGGAGAGGAAATAATTTAGACCAAACTTCTTCAAACCAAAATTCTTTCACTCCTGTCCTCTCAGGGCTTCCGTAACTATTCAACACAAACACCAGGACATTCAGCTTCCTGTCTGCTACACATAAAAGCAATGTTTAGTTTTCTGTAGCCCACATATGCTTCATTATTGCCAGTGAATTTCAGGACTGGGTCAGCCTGATAATGAGACTGAATTTCCATTTCAATGTACTTCTTTGTATTGAATTCAGTGAATAATTCAATGAGGGTATTAATTAGTGAAACCAGGCTAAGACTGGATATCAGTTCTTAGAAGTGTTGAGAATCAAAAAGTTGTTCAGATTCTTCTTTGGTCTTATTTAGCTTTAAAAAACAACAACAAGCTATTTCCTGACCTTTCTGGGGAATCAGGAAAACACTGTTGACATCTTTTCGTAAATGAAAAATGGTTTGTTGAGAGAACATGTTTATATTCCCCAGACCAAGAAACAAATATTGCTTTAGTATCAGTTTTGAAAAAGGTGGACACAACTTTGCTTTCCAGGTGTGGCTGCGAACTCGTCTCATGAACTCTTTAAAGTTATGATTAGCTTTCATAAACAGAGTGTGTGTTCATCATGTCCTGCATGATATGAATCACACTGAACAGGAATTGATTCCATGTCCTCCGGGCACAAAAACCAGGCCTTCATCCACTCACTCCAGAGACTCGATGAGCTTCTTGGGCTCCACGGGCGGCGGGTAGATGACCTCGTCGATGTGCTTGCGGTTGCAGTTTGCATAGGCGGTGGAGATGTGAACGAAGGCCTCGAGGTGGTGCATCTGCTGGGCCAAGCTGAGGAGCTGCTGCGTGGCGATCACATTCAGCTGCAGGGCGTGTCTGCCGGAGAGAACAGAGATACACAACGTCAAATAGTGTGTGGGAGGAACGGGTGTGTGAGCGAGAGGTTTGTGTGCACTCGAGATTAAACGTGTGTGTCAGGGAAAAGGCTTTGAGGGTGTGTGTGCGCTTGCCAGGCTGCTAATAGTATCTGTGTCTGAGGGTTTGCATGCGAGAACGTTGGTGTTTGCTGACTGCTGAGCGTTTTCCATACAAATGAGAATTTGCAGACTCGTGGAAATCTGCAGAACATGATTATAAGCCGGAGCAGAACGACACGACAGGATGGTGAGACAAGAAAAAAGAACAGGAGGGAGAGAGGACGAGACAGAACCAGAGGGGGGAAAACATCTGCTCTCCTCATAAATGTGTTAGTCTCATCATTATTTTCACTCAACGCAGCTTTCAGCTCGCACTGCCACTCATTCAGCCATGAGCACTTCAGCTAACACTCGACGCGTGTGAGTACATGCAGGGCTGCACAATTAATGGATTTCAGCTCACACTTTCACACAAACTTTTAGCAGAGAAATCTGATGCTGTTTCTCCTAAAGGACAGAAGCTGTTGTACGTTGCTCAAACCGTAAAGCCAGTTTTGACCTATCCAAGTAACTGACGAGACAATTCTGCCAAATTAACGGAGAGATGTGGTGCATCAAACCAAGCGTTCCTAATTTCTCCATAAAATGCATCAATAAATGACAAGACCACATTAAACCGTGTGATGAAGTGTGCGTACTGAGACGGAGGAGGAAACAAATCAAAGATGTTCGTGAGAGAGACAAGAAAAAGAGCAAAGAAAGTCACAGGGCGGCCCCGTGATAGTCGACCAAGGTCATCAGTCGGTAAGATTTCATTGGTTGCTTAGTTGCAGAAAAAAAATTGTACAGCATGTGTACAGTCCCTAATTTCCAGGACTGGTACCTGCGGTTATTCCACAGGCTAGTTAATAACATGTCGGGCAGGAAATCCAAAGTGTGGGATCATTTTGAGAAGGTGAAGGACGAACCCAAGGTGATATGTAAACTCATCTTCATTGGTCGACTACAAACATGACGTATCATCTGAAACATGGAAGTAGCTACATGCCCATTAGCCCACAGCGTCATTAACAGGCGGCTCGCTCAGTGTGTGACGTGCACTTGGAGATAAAATATAGGCCTATATTAATGAAGGTTCATTAGTATGGTTTTGTGTTTCTCTGTAATGTAGCACAGTGTTAACAATGTTACTGATATTATTCTTTCTCACACCTTCAACTCAAACCATTGTGTTGCCCCGCCCAAAATATATCATTTAATAATCGTTAACATCATAAACATGCGGGCGACTAGACGACTAATGGCCCTACATGACGACTATTGGTCGACTAGGAAAATTCTTTGAGGAAGCAAGGAAGATGAGGCACATTTATCCAACTCTTGTCCTGACCATAACTCTGATTACAGAAGCAGAATCATTCTAAAATGTTTTCCTAAAAGAATTGAGAGAAACATAAATGTCAGTTCTGGTTTAATCCTGAATGTTGGAGCTCTAACCTCCTGCGGATAAACACACACCAACACATCCCGTTTCTCTGCATCAGTGTGTAAACCTTCTGCATCCAGCAGTGGATCTGTGTCAGCTCCGGAGTGGAACAGCAATATACAGAGTCCATTTTCTGCCCGAGGCGACAGTAAGAAAAACTGAGGGTCAGTTTAAAGAGACACTGCAAGATAGAGTGCTCCTCTGGCTCTGTGTGGGCGGTGCTTGCGAGGTGTGTGTGCGCGCGACAGGAGGAGGGAGCGTGTGTTGGTGGGCGATGGGTCCACCGGCATGAATCAGATGCGGTCAGGTGGTGCCGGCTTTTTAGCAGCTCGCACCGATAAATACAAGCAAAGTGGTGACAGTAATAGGGAGAGTGGCGCTGGTGGTTATTAGAGGACGAGCTGTGTGTGTGGGCACGCCGTCTTCCCACCAGCTTCTGGGATCACATACAGGGCATCACGCCGGCAGGAAAAGATGGGCTGTGCCCCCTTCCTGCATCTGACTCATCGCCCATCTGCTTTTGCTGCTATGATTCAGATGCAACAACTAGAGAGCTGTGTGGCTCTGATCTGAACTACAAGGCGCTGCCTCAAAGGATCATTTTATAACAACTTTCCTACATGTTGGGTCCCATTTTTGTAGTTTTTAACCATCGTTTCTGACACTACTATTGTACTCTGCAGATTAATTACTGAAATGTAGGAACATTGCTGCAATAAAGTCAGACAGGATGTAATAAAACTGCTCTATTTCTCATTACATTTCTCATCTTTGCCATTTTCTTGTGTTATACTGGAGAGTTCTTTCTCCTTGGGCCTATAAAACTTAATGAAAATAACAATTTTACAAGAAAAAAGTGACTCTTTTGGGGTTTCTGTCGGATTGACCATGATAAAAAAGGGTTTATGGAGGGGGATTTAAAGGGTGACTTCAGTTTTTTCAACCTGGACCCTACTTTTCCAACATTTTGTGTCTAAGTGACTAATGGGAACAACAGCTTTTGAAATTGGTCCAGTGCTGAGTGAGAAGGCTGCAGCTGGCAGCCTTGAAACAGGCTGCAATGTAACCACTTGGGGCAACTGTGCACCATCAATGTACATCCGCTAAAAGTGTTTGTTTTTGCCATTGACAGGCTCAGATTATTATTCTGAGTGTCTGACAACTTTATGGAAAGATACACCTTTTTGTTAAAGAGTAACATTCTATTTTTTTAACCAGAAACAGCCCTGAAATTGTTATCACCAAACTCCATTTAAATAAACAGTAATTTTAACAGCATAGGTCCTGGTTCATCTTTCCTCTGTTCCAACAATCACCAACTCTGGTTTGGTTAAAATTAACCCTTAATTCACACAGTTAGATGTGAAAATATGTTGGCTCTATACACGGTAAAATTACTGTTTATTTAAATGGAGTTTGGTGGGTTTGAAGATAGCGATTTCGGGGCTGTTTCTCTTTGACAAAAAGGCGCATCTCTGTAGGGATCCTTTACATAATGTTGTCAGATACTTTGAATAATAATCTGAGCCTGTCAGTGTCAAAAACAAACACTTTTAGTGGATGTACATTTGAGTGGTTACACTGCAGCCTGTTTGCAGCCATCTTGCTCAATATTGAACCAGATTGAAAAATCATTGTTCCCATTAGTCACGTAGACAAAAAGACATGTCCATCTTTGTTTTCACTTTCCACTGAAGCCCCCGAGCAGTCCCGTGCAGTTCAGTTTGGTACGCAGATCTGGTAAAAGGTGGAGCTGTGAATACTGCAGTCTGTTTTATATGACATACACTTTTAGTAATAAGTGGATCTTTAAGCGTTTATATATATTAATTTTAGCCAGGTTATGTGAGCTGCATATATTCTAATCCTCACTCAGAGAGAAAAAAGGCATCGTGGAGCGTTGTTCCTGTGGGCTCCGGCAACAGTAAACCCCTGAGCTTGCCTGAGAAGGACTGAATGCACAAACCCGCTATTTTTAAATACCCCATGGAGAGAGACTCTCACTGCAGCCTGTTTTATTTTGTTCTGAAAATGTTGGCGTGCAGCCTCGTTCTGTGGACGATAAACAAGGTGCAAACTTCTTTCTGTGTCCCACCAGTGGTAAGGAAATACAATGAGTACTGGACGGAGCAGTGAGTGGCAACAACCCCGCCCACATTGAAGGATACGGTTTGCAGTGGAAACGCTAGGGTCTAGGTACCATGTCTGAAGGGTTACTTTTGGTTCCAAAGGTACCATACTGCAAGTGTTTGGTGGAAACCAGTCGCATTTCTTGCCCTGTTAGACTCATGGTAAGTACAATGTTATTTTTTATGAAATGATGGCCAAAGCCACCAAAATAACATCCGTGTTTTATAAACAGGAATTACCCTTTAAGTGTGGATAAAGACCTGAAGAGGATAAAGACCAGCCGAGGTGTCAGCCCTGAACTGAAACCTTTAACAGAGCCGTCTGATTTATGCCCCGGCGCCGCTTACAAGGCTACCGGCCGCTACACATGAGTAATGACGGCAAGAGGTGACAGATGTGGGAGGGGAGCGGGAGAAAGAGTGAACACGGGAGTGAGAGCTGGATGAAGAGAAAAAGAGTTGAAGGCCACTCAGAGAGAAAGATGGAGGGTGAAGCAGCAGAGAGGGATAGAGAGGAGTCAGAGAGCCACAGATGGACCAGAGAGAGATGTGAGAGCAGTAACAGATCAATATAAAGCTGTGGAGGAGGAGTGCACTGCAGCAGCTTTACACTAACTGAGCGGTCACTCAAACCTAATCGAGGTCCCGCCTCCAGCAGCAGTCAAACACCACCTCTGAAGTGAGGTAATCCACCTCCACATATGCACGCATATTAAGGCTTCAACCATTTGAGAAAATAATCTAATTTCATTTTTTAGACCAACTGCTGTCAGGTGTGTATTTATCTCGTTACAGACACTTCCTCCCTCTCGACCTCCCTCTGACCCTCCAGGCCCTCATGAGTCTGGCGCGGCTGCCGGTGGACACCTCGTCTCCACGCTGATTGCGTTACACGTGCGTCTGCAAGTGTGACGGGTCACAGGTACCCAGACTGTGCTCCAGACTTTGAGTCTCCCGTTACGTCTCACTTAGTCGTCTGGACCCAGGGGGTGTGCGGGTCAGGGAGGACACCTGGCTGTGGGTGGCTGACCTCCCACCGTCCCTCATGCCCCTTTTACTATCCTTCAAAAGTCATCAGAGTGCAGGAAACAAAGTCTCTGAACATTGAATTTTTCTGGGAGAGGAGTCCCCCCATCATCACAAACTTACGTCATGTGGTTGCTTGGTAGATACTTTACTCATCCTGAGGAAAATAAGGCACCCCGTAGCTTATTATCTGAAACTTTGGCCACCTTCTGACATTATAAAACCATATATATGACAGAAAATGAGGAAAAGCATCGTGGATCTCTTTCGCCATGGTGCAGCTAATCTTTATGTAATAACAGCCTGCATCAACACTTGTGTATTTACACTGTGGGACAAAGTTGAGACATGTTTGTATATTTGAACATAGTCTTAAGTTTGTAGGCAGTGTAAACACACGCCTTTCCTGCTGTCTGTCAGCTCAGTATCGGCATGGCGCTCTGATGCACTGACCTCAGACCAAACTCAGCGTAGTCTAAACTATGCTGTGTCTGACAGCAGTACTTCCACAGACACACATTAAAGCTAAAGGCCAGGCGTGTTTTTAAATCGTCTGCTGTAACTGTGGCTGGCTGTGGTGCAGCTGCCTGGTAACAGAGAGCTAAAGCAGACACCAGCCTCTCTGAGGTTTGACAGGGAGACAAACTGAGGACGATATGGTTTTTTTAAAAAAGCGCAAAAATGTGTAAAGTGGATTTTTATGGAGAATGAAATGTGCCAAAAGTTGGGTGAGCATTCTTACCGATTATCTCTCTCTCAAACTCAGTAGTGACTAAGTTTTGAACAAAGTTCGAGCACTGGTTGGATGAAACGGATGTTATTTTGTAGAAGTGCGTCACTGAATCGCATCTGTGAAGGGGCTAAGATGATCGCATCCACTGGGTGTTGCATTTCCATCACTGCCAATCGCAGCTAATCAGAGATAGAGCCGATAAATACCCGTGGCTGCTGCAGAGTCAGATTGTTGATTGAAATCTCTCCCACTAAATACAAACGCCAGATGTTAGTGGATGTTCATGGGTTTTTGTCCAGAGGGGAAGAGGCTTCAGAGACTCCTCGGCTCTGATTGTTTTCACTCAAGTGCGATAAAATGTGATTTTTTTCCACAGATCATCTGGCTCATGTTCTGCTGTGTGGATACACTGACAGTTTCAGCAAATATAAAGTTATTTTTGAAAGGCAGCAGCAGCAGCAGACGTCTGTCTGGAGAGACAGGTCCCTGCGCACAGTGTGTTCAATGTGTAACAGGATGGAGTGACGCTGATTATATGACAAAAACCTACAGCACCGAACAGCTGAAGCACCAGCACATCACCGACAGAAGGAAAAATAACTGGGTCGCCATTATATATAATGCACTGTCACCAGCAGGCCCCAGTAAGAGCGCAGGAGCCTGAGGGTGTAGCAGATGAGTGATGACACAGCGTCACCACTGTTATATTTAACAAGCTGGGAGTCATCAGTGGATTCAGGCCATATACAAACCTTCATAAGGAACATGGATACCCTTTAAAACCCCTACATGTCTCACTATTATCTCCGATAACGTCTGACTTCACGCAAGCTTTTCGTACGCAGTGTTGCTCTCTGAATAAAGAAGGAACCATCCATTGTTTGACTGCTTGTCACACTGAACTGTAGGTGACTTTATGGTTTTGCAAACAGTTTGTTTCCCCACATCCTCACCAGCACTTCCTCTTTGCTTTAAATCAAATAACAGTGCAGTGTGTTCAGTGAGCTGCAGATCCTCTGGACGTTTTACAACAGGAAGTTCCTGCCACGCAGGGAACATTTACTCAATAATAACGAATTGTTGGGTTTGTCTTTTGGTAAACGATGTGGTTCAGGGGAGTGCAAAAAAGCTGCAAGTGGCAAACAGTTTGAAATCATATCAGAGTTTAAAAAAAATATCTTTGGAAGAAAGCAGTGAAAAATCAGAGTGTGTATACAAAGTATATTTCGTGTTAAAGGGAATACTTCACCCACCAGATGACCCTTAGTATATCAGTTACTCATACCATTTTACGTTGAATTTGTAAAGACAACTTTGTTTTTATCAAATGCCTCTATGGTGAACGAAAAATCCAAAAACTGAGAATGTTCTTGATGACTCAAAGTCATAGGGGTCCACTTTTAACAACAGCAAAACTATATCCAAACATCTGTTTCCAAACTCTCACGCAACTCATGCAATATAATCCAAGTCTCATTTATCCAGTTGCATGCTCAGAACTCACCAAACAGGAACTCTTTCCAACAAGAAACTGAATGTAAACTAAATCTCATCCCGTAATGGAAAAAATACAGCTCCCTTTTGTGGATTATGTCAAAAGGTTCGACTTCTCACCTGACAGACACTAGAGGATATATTCGGGATAGGATATGTTCTTCTTTTACATTTCTCTTTCCTCTGGCTCTCTCCACTTCATGTCATTTTGTTTATCTATCTATCTTTTATTATTTTTATTTACTTCCACATTTCCTCATTTTCCTTTCTGTCAAACGTGGGGGAATAAAAACTTAATCAATGCTTTCTTTTAGCCAGACTCCATTGACAAAAACAGTAATTTTACCCCACTGAACACAGGAGCTGCTGGTCTACCACTGCCTCGATTAGTACGTTTTTTACTGTTATTGTGCAACCTTGGTGTTTTCAATAGTTAGTTTGGATTCACCAAAGTCACTCAATAACACAAACTAACTAACTAATTGAGGCAATGGTAGACCAGCAGCTCCTGTGTTAAGCGAGGTAAAATAACTGTTTTTGTCAATGTAGTCTGGCTTTGACGAGAGCATAGATAAGTTTCCCTTTTAGTTCAGTTCCCTGTTGTAAAGTGGTGTCTGTTTGGGATACACTGAGCATACGACTGGATAAATGAGACTTGGATTATACTGCATGAGTTGTGTTTTGATGTAGTTTAGCTGTTCATAAATGTGGACCCCTATGACTTCAATACACCAAGAATTTTCTTTGTTTTTTGGATTCTCCATTCACTCTGGAAGCATGCAAGAAAAACAGTGTTTTCTTAATAAATTCAGTGTAGGTTAAGTAACTGATACACAAATGGTCATTTTGTGGTTGAAGTATCCCTTTAATGCATTAAGTTGGGGGTTGTGATCCTCACTTGAGTGGCTCGTCAAACCGGATGGTGGCGGCGCAATGGAAGACGATGTTGATGCAGGCGGAGAGCTTCTCAACATCCTCTGGGCTGATGGCGAGGCCGGGCTGCGTCAGCTCGCTGCTGATGGGGATGATCTTCTGGTGGAAGTCGGGGTTGTCCTCCCGCACTCGGTCGAAAAGCTGCCAGACAGAAAACACACGAGACAGATAAGTTTATACGCCAACATCACAGCGTTCAAATAATGCAGGACAATAAATCGAGAAGCTTAAATGCCACTTGTAATTATTCCCATATTGCACAAGAGCTGGAGGGCAGATCAACCATAAAAGCTGACTCAAGCGTTGACAGCTAAACACTAAAATAGCCTGACAAGGAATGCAAATGATCTCAAGTCAGCACAGACAGCGAGTGTGTTGCTTTGCATAAAACCCCTCAGGCAGAAATCACCCACATGTTTCAGTAAAGTTTCATCACCAGATTTGTTTCTGATCTCAAGTGTCCCCTTTCATTTCATGAAAACAATAAATTACATGAAACATGTCAGAGAATAGAGAGCCATCACTGTGTAAACAACACTATGGCAAAATACATACAGTACGAATTATGGCACCACCTTTATTAGTTCTTCCTGCTATAGTGTAGGCAACTGGACTTGCTTGAGTTGCTACAATAACACACTTGATGACTGATAATTTTCCCCAACACCCTAATTATTAGCTACCACAACACACCAGTATTAAAACACAATAGGTTCCCTGTGATAAAATCTGCTCCTGGAAAAAAAAGAAAAAAAAAAGTTTAGAAGAGAAGAGAAATTTTTAAGTAATACTTCAAAACTTCATTTTTCTTGCGTGCCTCCATGGTGAACACAGAATCCACAAATGGAAAAAATTCCTGATGATGTGAAGTAAAAGGCGACTGTGTTCAACAAAAGCAGGACTATTTAAAACAGTTACTTTGTTTGTGTTATTGTGCAGCTTTAGTAGATCCAAACTAACCCCTGAAAACATCAAAGCCACACAATAACACAAAAGAACAAACTCATTGAGGCAGAGGTAGACCAGCAGCTCCTGTGTTCAGCGAGGTAAAATGACTGTTTTTATCAATGGAGTCTGGCTTTGAAGAGAGCGTGGATAAGTTTCACTTTTGATTATATTGCACAAGTTGTGTGAGAGTTTGTAAACTGATGTTTTGATATATTTTTGCCTTTGTTAAACACAGTCACCTTAAACTTACCTTTATCAAGAATACCTTCAGTTTTTGGATTCTTCGTTCATCGTGAAGGAATGAAAGAAAAACAGTTTTCCTCAGGAATTCAAGATAACACAGGGTGAGTAACTGACACACAAATGATCTCTACAAAGCCGTGGTAGACCAGCAGCTCCTGTGTAGAGAGGTTAAATTAGTGGTTTTGTCAGTGGAGTCTGGCTTTGAAGAGATTGCAGTTAAGTTTCCCTTTTAGTTCAGTTCCCTGTCGTAAAGTTTGTGAAGTATTCATTATACGACTTGATAAATGAGACTTGGATTCTGCTGCACAAGTTGAGAGTTTGTCAACAGATGTTTTGATATAGTTTTGCTGTTGTTAAAAAGCTGATTCCTTTGACATTATTTCATCCAAAAAATTTCTCTGTTTTTGGATTCTCCGTTTAACCTGAAGGCATGCATGTCTTCTTCATGAATTCAAAGTAACATGGGGTGAGTAATTGATAGACAAATGTTATTTTGAGGGTGAAGTAATGAAAGCATTTGTTGCACAGCCTTTAAGCCAAAACAATAAATCAATAAATGTTCTATTAATCACTTTTCATTAGAGTTTAAGATCACACATTCAGTTCAAAGAAAATGTGACTGTGTCAGTATTTGCTCTTCTATATGAGGGCTGTAGGCGTGACGAAGGGGTTAGGTTGTAGTACAGAGGAAGTGTTGCTGCTGTGGACGAATGGACGAACAGGTTTTATTTGTCAGTGCCATGAGTCAAAGGCATACTCCCTGATAAATGCCTAAGAAAAGCAACGCGCTCCCTGCTGTATACATACCACTATCTGTGCGGAATGTGCCACACATATATGCGACATAGAGACTGAACATTTGTTCCTCTACACGACAGATTCTGCGTGACACACCACATGCAACCCCAAACAAAGCCCCGCTTGTGTGATATTATTCCACCTGTTTACACTGCTGCTTGCTCACTGAGGGCTGCGGACGACATTCCAACATGGAGGGAGGAAGAAGTCGTCTAGATTTACCAGCTCGTGTCTCACACAGCCCCTCACTGCCTGACACCCTGGTGCACCCTGCAGAGCGCCTAGCACTGCATCAGAGTCCCCTGCAGGACTTCACCACAGCGTTACACTGGGAGACACTAACCAAAGGAAGCAGAGAAAGTCAGTCAGATGTCCTATTGCGTCATGCGTGGTGTTGCCAACATGGCTGACAGTGTGGCAGCTGTGTGCACAGAGACGTTTTACACACAGAAGAAGAAGAGGGTGAATGAGAGGGGAAGTGAAGGGATTGGCATCAAAGTGTGTGTGCTCGCTCTGTTATGAAATTGCAGCCCTGTGTGTGTATGTGTGTGTGTCAGCTGTCCGAGTAAGCAGAGCAGATGTTGAATTAAACAGCTTCAAACAGCTGTTTATATTCATGTCCTGTATCCCCATCAGTCTTCGGCTGCTCTCCAAATACATGCTGCCCATATTAGGCACAAGTCCCCATGTACAGTATGTAATGTCATGACCCAGAACTGTTCCCAACTGGAGGAGGGGGGATGCATGCGGTATTTTCTGCATGACAGTGCAGCGCTGCTGTCATTATGTAATGCAAAAATCATAGTGTTTTCCCTCCGTCTGCTCGAGGCCAACAGCTGGCAGTAACAGAGACCTACATTCAGTTGAAGAAGAGATTTAATGTGCAGATTTCTCACAAAAAAAATCTTTCCAAAAATACCAAATCAGTTACTCCACAAACTGCTCCCTCTTTACTGTGTGATTCACCGAGCGGCTGATGTCATGTAATGACCTCGATCCAACCTCCTCATGAGGGTGTGTAGCTTGGCAACAAAAACAAAACCACCCAGGTTTTTGGCAGCGTCCCATCACTTCCGTGGTTTGTATGACAAGGAAGTTTTTGAGTTCGCCGTGGAGACAAAGGTAAACTCTTCTAATAGCTGTGATGTTTATGAGCCCTGTCACATGTCGTAACTGTCAGACACGCATCAGGCAAAAGAACAGTCTGTGAAGGCCTTTTGGGGAACAGCCAGGCTGATGCACTTCACCAGACAAATGTTTCACTGAGTCTAATGCTGCTTTTCATGAGGAATGTATTCAATGTCACACGTGCAACTGAGACAAAAAACACTTTAGTAATTTAACACCAGACAGAGCATAAAGAACCTCCTCATCACTGCAACAAGACGAGCTGGTTCGACTGAAGAGGAACTCTTAAGTACAATATGTTTCGGAAAAGATGCTTGTACTTGTCATGGTGGATGATGCATCATCCCACAGGATATTGCAATAAACAACACGATAATCATTCCAAGACCATCTTATGCCACTGATAATAATAATAATATAATACCATCATAATGGAAAAACACACTTTCAAAGAGCAATCAACTTTCAAATCTTAATATTCAGACACTGGAATGTGAACTGAATAATTAAAATATCTTCTCTGCAGAAGCAGACTTGCCAGACTGTGACCTGCGGTTGACCCCACCTGTCAGAGGTGTCATGCTGCCCCAGCTATCCTATACCACATGTTTTTCTCCTGTCGTTTCATTGCTCCATTTTGGTCATCTATATGTGAAACTCTTTCACAGATGTACGGTTAAAATAAAAGAATTGAAATAAAATAAAATAAAATAAAATAAAATAAAATAATAAAAACAGTTAAAATAAAATAATTAAAATATCTTTAATGAATGAAGCATAAAAAAATAAAACCAAACAACCACAACAATAAATAAAATGGACTCCCGGGCTGTTAACAAAAGTTGCACTTCAATAAACACTAAACATTTTGCACAGAGGTTAAAGAGAGTCAGTCCTTGACAGCTGGCCAAGATGTTGGGGACATTCTTATAGAAACAAACAACCACGTAAACACAAGACGATCTTGATCATTTCTGCATTTCGGCCTAGTTACTATAATGTTTACAACAGGTCAATAAGACCCCTCTACGTGATGATTTTATACCTGCTAATACAAAGCGTGTCCGGCACTATCACATCTTGATCTGATGTTTTCTACCAAATACTGCTGCACTGTATAAATTCACCCTCATGTCTACCTTTAAGTGAGTAAAGCCAGTCCAGTGTTGATGTCTAACAGCTCAACAGCTCTCCAGTATAAATATAACAGCCTTTAAATGCCCAAGTGATTTTGGTGATCACAGCAATGCTAAGGTTAATGACAACAAAAAAAACCCCAAAACATTTATATCATAATTGGACTTCTGGGGTGGAATCTGAGTTTAAATCAATTTCCATTTCCATTTGCAGTAATTATATTTAGCAGTATGGCTCTGTTCTGGGGCCTCTCTGCTTTTCCTTGGGCCTACGTAGAAAGCCTCTTCCATGCGCAGACATGGAAAGCCACAAAGCAGAGGGAGCAGACCTCTCTGCCCTTCCATGTGCAAACGAAGAAAGTCTAACGGCCTATTTCCACTAGATGCGTGTTGGTTGCATCTGCGCTCCGGCATGGCAGCGGAGCTGATAGGATTCAATTCTAGTCAATGTGTGTGTTTCCACTGGCTGCGGCTGTGCTGCGTTCCGGCTCCGTCTCAGCTCTGGCACTCCGGAGCCCTGCGCAACAGATACGCAGGACTTCTATTTTGCCGGAGCACAACGCAGCAATTCAGCACAGAGCAGATCGTGCGGGGCAGGAAGTCATGCACAGAAACAAAATAAAACATCCAGGTTAATTTTCAAAATAAAATACATAGTGTTCCGGCGGAGCTGCACCGCTCCGCACAGCAAATGCAGCCGGTGGGTGTTGACGGATGGCGGAGCACGCAGCGGATAACCAGCACTGCCGTTCCGCAACGGACACGCATCCAGTGGAAATCCGGCGTAAGGCACAGAGAGCACACCTCCCTGCCCTTCCATGCGCCTACATGGAAAGCATAAGGCGGAGAGAGCACTCCTCTCTGCCCTTCCTCGGGAACAGAACAGAGCAGCATCAATGACAAACAGAAATGACATTGATAAGTCAGACACAGCGTAAAAACGAGGAGCTGGGGCAGAGGCAGGTTGCAAAGCGGCTTGCAGAGAAAGCAGCAACAGTAGGCAGGCCAGAGCAGTTTAAATAGGGCCCTGAATGAGTTTCACCAATTGGGCTGAGCTCGACATTGTGGCCTGCTTGAACTAATGCTGTGCTCAATTAACGACAGAGGGAGAGACAGAGTCATTTTTTTAATCTTGCTTTCTTGTTTACAGTGTTTTATATAACGTATTATTTTTAGACCTGAGCTCCACTTTGCTCACAAACACCACCTTTTGGTTGATGGTGCACACAACAACTCCTTGAGGAATTAAAATGCGAATCAACTCAAGCGCCCCTTGCTGGTACCAAGATAATGATGCCACACAGGGGCATTACGGTGTCTGGAAACAAAGTGGCAAAAGAAAATGAGAGACATTTGTTCAATGCTATCACTATTAAACCCAAAGTATTAGTGCACACTCACCCATGACACACTACCAAACTAAAATAGCAGCATGACTGTTCATCAGCTGCAGACACTCAGCCAAAACAGATATTTGTGTAGCACCTCTGAGCCAAAGCTATATTATAGAAAGACCCAGAAGGGATACAGTGCATCAGGGTCAGCAGGGTGAATGAGGCCGTAGAATGTGGGTTTCAGAGCGCTCTTTGTTATGGGCACAAGCAGAGAATGGCATTGTGGGATTGTTTTGTAAAGGGCTCTTTTCTTGTGCCAGCCTTCCATCGCTCGCATTTACCATCACACCCTTCTGCGACCCACGGGGATCACTGAGCAAACTGCCTTGTACAGGAACACAATAGTCCACCAGTTCACATTTCCTCAACACGCTGAAGGGAAAAACATCACCGCAGCCATCCCTGCAGCGTAACCACAAGTGTTTCAGTAGTGCATCTTGTGGTCAGTCATAACCTCGAACAAGCCCAGATAAAGGTCATCCATAAAGTCAGTTCTGTCAATGACTCTCCCCTGTTTAACTTGAAGAGGTGGCTTGTACATGCAGCCAACACTGGTCCTTTCTCTGCGCCGAACACTGATATTTTTCAAGACCCCGAGGGCAATAAATCTTCCATCAAGAGTGCTTGAAGCAGCCGCTCTGCGGACTTTCACAGAAACCCAACACTAATGGCACTTTCCTTTCAGCCCGGCAACCCGAGATGCCATTCACACAGCCTCTCTCCTCGCTAACTGCCCTTTAACTGGGCTCCACTCTTTTCACAGCCCCTTCACGCAGACCTTTCCCCTGGAGCGAAGGCATGACGGAGAGAGAGACAGAGCAGGAAAAGAAGAACACAAGTTGTGGGGGAAGTGTTTTGTGTTTCTGCATTGTGCAAAATGTTTGATAGCAAAATGGTTTCTGGAGAGTCCTTGTGTATGAGGGAGGTCAGAATAGGACGCGGTGTGAAGCAGAGCTAATGATGGCTGTGATCTTCACACTTTCTGAGGTGTAGCATGACTCCCTGACAGACTGGAGGTCACAGCTGCAGAGTCTTGATTCAATCTGAAATGATTTTGATAACTGATTAATACTTTAAAGTCAGAAACAGCTGTTCCCGCTTTTCACATTGAAGACTTTTCCTTGTTTTAATATTCTTATTATCACCGCCAGGCATAAACCTGGAGGAATGGTGCGCTTGGTCGTGTGTCTAGAAGTTTCAGTTCTGTGACCTCACCTCTGGATGCCAATAAATTCTGCTCTCTAGACCCTAGCATCTTGACAAAGACACAAAACTCAGGTTCATCTGACACACACAGAAGCAGTTTCCTGTTAGTTTTGGGGTGAATGCCTTAATTACTCAAGTTGAAAAACACTATCACTATGAATGTCTCTCCCTTACTTTCCTTGCAGCATCCGCACGAGTCTGAAAGGTAAATCCACCGTTGGTCCTTTCCCTGCCGAGTACGCCGGATGCTGCCAATCGGACACGAACAGGCTGGAAAATGTGCTGTAGCTGGGGAAGGTCTGCCAAAGTGTGTCAGACAGAAACGATTAACGTCTGCACCCTCAGCAGTGACCTCCATTTCCTGACATGCACCATCTAAATTAGTCAAATAATGGGATGTGAGCAGGATCACTGACAAAAAAGGGGGGAAAAATGATTTTTTTTCCAAAAGTTATTAACAATGACTAAAACTCCTCCAGCACTGTCGACAACGTGCGTCGGCACTAAAGCACACATGGTTGAGGAAGTGCGCAGGTCTCTTTTTCATCTGCAGAACTGACAACGCTGCATACTTAAGTTTGAATGGAAATACAAGGAGTCTCATGGGAAGCTGTGAAGAAGGACAGAAGTGGCTCACCCCCAGGGCTGTCAGCATATTAAGGAGAATAAGGGTTCATCTCCTCTCCTCTTCACCCGTCAGTGTCCCAGGGGCATAAAAACAGATTTAACCAGGCCGTGTCACTACAATTTTCAACAAAAGTCCCCAAACCTTCAGTCTGAGGTGGAAACTTTGCCTGCCGGATTGTTTTAGAAACACTGATTTAAAAGCAATTAGCTTTATGCATTGAGAAGCTTCTAGGTGCTGAGAAAAACCTGATTAAAGTCGGAGAAGACGGTAAACTAAACCACACAATTTGATTTGCATGAGGGACCAAGTGTTCTGGTTTATCTCAAGCAAAGTGCCGTCTACCAACAGTGTTATATTTCACGAGTGGTCCACTTAAAGAGACACAATGCCGCCCATCTCTTTATTCAGCTGTTTCAGACCTGAATCGCTCAGCTTCTTAAGAGCTTAGGGGAGCGATCAGGCGTTGCGAGAAGCAGCTCATCACAGCAAACTAATGAAAATGGAGGGTCTTCTCATGTCTGGCTCTGGGCTATCATTGTACACAGATCAATATGAACAGAGTAATAAGGTTTACAGTGACAACAAACGTAGTGCTTCTGGGCTCGATGTTCGGTATGTCGGTGGCATCGCATTCCAGTCTTTCAGACAGACAGTGACCTCATGCCGAGCCAAGGAGACTTTTATTACCCTCCAAGAGCAAACAGACAGGAAGAAAACTTGAGTTTATGATGGCTGCTGCAGGTTTTTCTGTCCTTATACCGCAAGGCAGGCTCGGACTGGCAATCTGGGTATACCGGCAAATGCCAGATGGGCCGGCCCACCTAGCGGGCTGCAAGGCCATCATCAGCAACATGAGAAAAAATTGATGTTGGAACAGCCCATTTGATGAGGGTTTACATGGTTCCAAAAATTGTCAGTAGGCTACCTATACTGTCAGGCAGATGAAGCAGTACAGACGGTCATCACCTTCCCCAACCGCTTCATGTGGATCCATCAATAGTGGTGTCTCAATTCAGGGGCTGCAGCCTTTGAAGGACGCGGCCTTCGCGGTATACGTCGGCCACCGCCATCCTTCGATTACCGTATCAGCCAAACCAAACGGTCTCCTAAATGGGACAGTCTAGATTGGAGGATTTCCTGGTTGCATCACCAGTTTTTCTCACCCAACCCGTTCTGTTCCTGTTACTTAACAGCCAGCTGCACTTGATGAAAGAAGGAGTAAGCTAGAAGTTTGTTCCCCTACATCATGGACCCAGAGATTGTTATTATATAGTTATTTTTAATTAATACTTGAGGAGATTCACCGCCAGAGAAACTGCCGCTTGATATATTTCAGGCTGTTGGACCGTTTTCAGGTATATTTACTAAATTAAGACTGTTTAAGCTGTGTGCTTTTAGCTAACAGTAATGTTAATAGCCATAAAACTAGTTAAAAATTGTTAGTTAACTTAATATATAATCGTCACCGGCGACTGGGCCATGAAGGATTCATCTGTTGCATCTTCCAAATTCTGGGAAATTTGGCATTTCTCGCCCGAATTTGAAGGAGCCTTCGAAATGGGACAGCCTTGGTTGCGCCAATGTGACGCAATCGGTCTTCAAATGCAGCCTTCGAGGGATGCAGCCCCTGAATTGAGACACAGCTCATGTGATGTTAGAGCAAAGATACTACAGTAAAACTGTAATGTTTGTTCCTTATTGTGCCACTGGTTTTAATCTGCTAGCTGAAAGTCTGACATCAGTGGAGTGTAAGATCACATCAGTTGTTCCCAGATCTCGTGAGAACATGTTGCTAAAACAGAGACATGTCTCGAACAAAGTTAATTTTCTCTTAATTTGTCTGGGGAAAAAAAAGAAAAAGAAAAAAGCCAATTCAGTGTCAGAATGTTTAGGGGGAGTCGAGGCTTGTGAAAACTCGCTCCAATATTTACTTTCGGGACAAGGGGTCGAAGGAATCAGTCATAATCTGTACTCACATTCACTTTTCCCATTGGAGTGAATGGACTCAAGACCGCCGCTAGTCTCCTAAAAGGGTGGGGCAGTGGCTAAAACCAATGTGATGCAGATACAGGACATGAATCAAAAGTGGCCCGTCTCTGTTTGGCTGAATCCAAATGTCCAGACTTCCCCACACTTGCAGACTGGCGGTAGTCACGAATTATGGTTGGCACGACCTGACTGATGCAATCATCTCAATTTCTATTGCTCCAGGTAATTTACTGGGTCCATGAGTTTGCTTTGAAGTCACAAGTTTTTTGTAAAGTCAAGTCTCAGAGCAGCCTGGTCCACGTCTAGTCTTAAGTCCTCATTTCTGAGATGATCTGCAGGCCCTGAGGTGTCATGGTTCTTCTGAACAGTGCGGTGCAGGGGTGTGAACAACATTAAGGTCTAAAGCACAGCGCTGCGGCCGTCAAACCAAAGATCACACAAAAAACTGTGATGAAATCTTTGCCACCAAAGACACACATGGTATTGTGGAGTCCTGACACGAAGGAAACACACTTTACAGGCAACCGCAATGGAAACCGACTGATTTTCTGTATCAGATTGGTATCAGAGTTTATCATCTGAAGACAGAGCGGCTGCAGGTTGTAATCTTGATGAACATGATCCTCTCTGATATGGAGAGCAGCTTCTCGTCTGTCCTGCCACCAGGCCTCCGAAACCTCCACCGATCTTCTGCCCGCTTTTTCGGACATTAACAGCGTTTCATTCATCCTGACCTGATAGAAAACACCCACACATACAAACACAATCAAATCTGTCTGGATCGTTCGTGGAGGACAGTCTGAGGAAGCTGTGTAGCAAGTTGGGTGAGAAAAACAGAGTGATGGACTTCGGAATTCCTGTAGCTTGAAGCATCTGAAGATTTTCAGTATGTGTTCATTTGGGTGACATTTTGCAGGTGAAGGCCAGTGGGGTATTGACATTTCAGGCCCCTTTGTCTGTACCCAGCAGGCCTGATAAGTAATCAATCCATGAGCACCACAATCAGGACTATTACCCCAAAGTTTTAGCTGAGAAACGTTGGCATAGGACTGTTATGTAATGGTAGGAATGATAAAAATAAAATGAGGTAGGTTAGATTAAAACTTTCTAAAGAGGACCACTACATCCCATCTCAGAGGGCTTTGTGCCACATGTATCTGTGGAGCCATATGGATGTGGGGAGAGAGAGCCGGTTGGCAGACTCTACACATGCTGTGGAGGCACTGGGCTGTGCTACAACAGTCCCCTGAAGGACTAAGTCTTCATCACGCATGTCTCCTCTCCCTTAATGACTTCACCAGCGACGTTTAATGTGCTAATTTGTTTCATAAACTGGAGTTAATTTGCGGCCTAATTATACGCCAAAGCATTGGTTCCCCCTTGCCGTTCTCTCCAGGGAGGAGTTGCAGGGTTATTGGTTGCCTCTCAGTCTGCTCTCCTGCTGCACTGCATGCCAACCGGCCACAGATGAGCAGTGGATGCCTCGCAATGTGCCCGTCTGGCAGCTGCAGCCTATCCTCAGAGCCCCTGTCTCTGAGCGAGACTGAGCACATCAAGTGCCCTGAGTCACCTCATTCGCTCTCGTCCCTAAAAGTTGCTGTTTGAACAGAGCTTGATGCGCTTTAAACACGCTGCCACACATCAACTGCAGGATTTAGCTCACGGAGGCCTCAGCGAGTGCAGGACTGAGTGGCAGGTAAGCATAAGAGTGGTCTGCTCTTGCTTAGACATGTGCCTGCGCTGGCAGCTGGCATTAACAATCCAAGCAGCTCCACAAGTGGAAACACATACAGTAGAGCAGCCTGTCAGAGCCTGCAGCTGCAGGAATCAATAAATCTTGAATATTTATACTGCTGCAAAGATCACCTGGCTGCAAACACGAGGAAATCAATACAACAATGTAGTCATGTTGGATCAGAGTGCGATAAAGGACTGAATGCCACAGAGCAGGGGGCCATACCTAGGGTTGGGTACCGTTCATAATTGAACTGATACGGTACCAGTACCGGTACCAAACAGTACCTTATTTCGGTACTTTTTACCCTATGGGCCCTAGGTGTTTTTGGGGTATTTTTACTGCCTTTACTTTTAAGTTCATATCACAGTCATTATAAAGGCTACATACACATGCTATATCTTGTTTTTTTTTCAGGACAATCTGAGCTAACCAGATTTGCCATCATTTCATGTTCTTCTATGTGCCTGTATTTTATATTAATTTTTATATCAATGAAAAAAACAAATCTGTGTGCCTAAATTCTTACATTTTTACATGTATCTCAGCATAGCAAGTTGGAAAATGACATATTCTGCCATACATGAAGAGGGGAGACTCTCTGGAATCTGGCAATATAAGAACCATGACGCTGGGACATTCTGTCACTTCACAGCTGTCCAAAACATGTGGTTTGTGCCAGGCAGACATGTTTGCCAGTATTTTTTCATTATTGCAAGAAATTCCATTGACTCATTCACAAGTCAAAAATGTGTTTTATCTGAAAGAAACATGCAATATTTACATCTAAGATCATAGAAAAATAGTCAACCAAGTGCAATAATGTCCTTCAAGATAATATTTGTTTTTCAGTTTCAGTTATATACTGGGGGAGACATTTTGGGCATTGGTGGGGGGGCACGTGTCCCCCTCAATGTATACGGTGACTACGGCCCTGTCAGCATGCATAATTAGGCTGCAGTTGTCTGGGTGCGCAAAGGTGAAGTGGCTGGTCTTGTCATACAAAGTTTGATTGAGTGTCAACTGGACAATATGGAGATATTTGCATCTTGAAAGCCGGACTACAAATGTGGACAGACAGGGAGAAACACACGCAAGCCTAAGATGTGGTAAGATACGAATTCCTCACTATATGAAGTGACTGACAACAAGATCTGTATAATGGATTGTAAAGAAATTTGTCAGGTTTTTATTTTGTAGACAATTGATCTGTATTTATAGCGTGATGGGATGACAGCACAATGATGTGTGTGGTCCTACGCTTTCATGTGATATGTGTGGCATTTCTGTGCGAGCCTGTGTTCGCGAGTAATCCATCCAAGAGTAATGTGTGTGCAAAGTTGTATGAAAGCTCTGTTATACATCATTTTATTGTAATTTTTCGCTGTGAAAACATTGGATTACCGACAAGTGCTTGGCCTTGTCGGAAAGCTACAATTCTGCTGTTTCTGCTGATATGTGTGGCTTCTCGCTATGACGCACAGTCGCGGAGAAAATCCACAGAGAAGAACGGGTGTGAATTTGGACACACTATGCGTCGTTCAGGCCCATAGTCTAAACTTCTCAGTTTCAACATTTTATTGAGAACATTTAGGAACAGTGCTGCACGTTAACCTTTGTCTGCACATGTTTTTGTCACCATTGTTGCTGAGTCTGAGGTGCGAGTCATGCGCTCTCGCTCCGCCTCCACCTCAGGTACCGAAATTTGGCACCGTTTCATTTTAAGTGAATCGGTACTCGGTAGTACCGTCGTGAATCAGTACCAAGTACAAAAAGTACCGAGTTTCGGTACCCAACCCTAGCCGTACCTCAACACAGAGTCACACGCTTTGTGAACCAACCAATAATTACAGGGCGGAGGGAGGGCTGCTTTCAGTCATGGATCTGAAACTGCACAAAAGGCTGAAAAAAGGAAAAAGTGCAACTGTGCCTGTGCATATATAAACCTCATTGTACTGTCTGTTACCTCGCATCCATGTGTGTCTAAAATGCACCACTATTAAAAACTGAGCAGCTGCAAGCCTCTTAAACACGCACCATCTTTCACAGAACAAAGGAAGACATTGCTTAACTCAAAGATGAATATCTGCACTTAAGTGATGGCACATGGCATCGTATTGTGTAGCTAACTTGAACTAATGTCCACCTTATGAAGCTCACAAGTTTTGAATCACTTCAATAACTGCACAAACACACCCTATCTTTTTTTAAACTCATACCAACCCTTTATGAAGATCCAGGTGTGGCTTATTTCCTTTGCATCAGCAGTGACATCATCATGAGGTGACTTCAGCTGGACAGATATGTCAGGCATGAAGCGCTTGTGACACAGCCTCTCAATGGTGTGATCCTTGATTCAGATCTAAGCTTCAAGTCCCACATTAACAAGGTGACGAAAACATTTTTCCAACTCACAAACATCGCCATGGTCATTTCTAAATAAAAAAGATGCTGAGAAATTGATTCATGCCTTTATTTCAAGCTGTTTCGACTAAAAACTCCGTAGCTCGCATATTAACCAGAACCAAGAGGAGAGAGCACATCAGGCCAGTCTGAGCTGCTCTGCACTGACTTCCTGTTACATTTAGAACTGATGTAAGGTCCTCAAAGGTATACAAAGCCCTCAATGGACTGGGACAGAGCTACATTGCTGACTCTCTTGTTAACTATTTGCCTCAAAGATCACTGCAATCATCTGCTGCTGGTTTACTGGAGGTCCCCAGCAACAGCCGTAAGATCAGTGATGTAGCCTTTGTCAGTTACGTCCCAAAGCTATGTAACAAACTATCTATAGATATCAGAGAAGCTAGCTCGCTAAATATTTAATAGAAAGCTAAAAAAAAAACGTATCTGTTCACTTCAGCCTTTAAGAGGCTAGCGGAGTAAAAAGTTGCATGACGTGTCAATACTCCAGTAAAGTACGAGTGCTTAGTTCCTCCACATTCCACCACTGGAGATACAGTCTGTGTTTAAACACAGTCATCAGCAGCCATCTCTCCATCTTACAGTCCATGCAGACCATGAATCAGTTAAGGGTGTGCTGACATCATGCCAACGTGAGGAGTGTAAAAAAGGAGGAACACCAACGTGAGTCAACATGGCTTAAAAAAATACTACTACACTTGATACCTGATTTTGTGTGTTCATGTCTGTGATTTGTCTTTTTCTGTCAGCTGTTTTACAGATATTATAATTAAAAGAGAATTGGAATAATGCAGTGGAGCTGACTTCTGTTTACTAAAGCAGCAGCTACACATCTGCTCTAATAAAAGACTTGTTGAACTTCTCACCTGCTCGGCTCCGCTCTGCTCCGCTCCATTAGACCACACGTTTGAACAAATATGGAGAGTAAACACTGGCAACCAGCGACAGTACATTAGTAATACAGGTAAAACAGGAAGGCTTTGTTTAGTCAGACAATGTTGTGAAAGGAGGCAGTGGTGGGTGTAAAGTATTTGCTCAGAGAGAGTTGGATGCAGGGGTGCTACCAGATATTTTGGAGCCCCTAAACTGGGACTCCTGAGTTTCAAGCAGGAAATTAATCTACATTTAAAATGCATATCCATATCAAAACTTCCAGAATGGGATGTGACACCTAATAATTATGTCACAATAACAGACAAAATATAGAACTCATAAAATCATCTCAATTAAAAAATGTCCACCACAAGCTTTGTTTAAACTTTCAACCACATCTTATGGTCTTTATCATTAAATATTTTGTTTAATACTTAAAAAAAAATAGAAGACAGACAATCAGCAATTCCTCATATTTAGAAAAAGCTGGAATCGGCACATAGTGGGACCTTTTTTGTTCGATAAATTAATTACTGTGCAGGCTTTTTTGGCACTTCAAAGATTGTTCTCCACCGTTGGAGGAGCCAAATAAAAAACTCATTTTCCTGAACTGTAGAAATTAATGATAACTGTAATCGTCAGGGGAATTTCTATTAAGTTTGAGTTACTATTTGGATCTTTATAAAACAGAAAAAGGTAATAGGAGTGAAATATTCTGATTATTTTTACAGTGAAAATGTTCAGCTCTCTTTACTATGAGGATGATGTATTGCAGTGGTTCTCAACCAGAGGTTCAGGGACCCCAGTGGCCCTTGAGATAGTTCCACTGGGTCCCTAGAAAAGTGGGGAACAGTTTGTTTTCAGTGACTAGTCTGATTACAGGTTTCACCACCTCCACGGTTATCCCCTCAAGTGTAATTAACAACTATGGAATTCTAGCATTAATCATATCTGCAAACCAAAACCTCAGATGGAGGTCCCTGAAGCAAAGTCTAATCAAATGAAGGGCAACGACCTCATGTATTTCAATTTAAGGATCCTTGACATGACGGAGATTGAGAACAATTCTTGTGCTGCCTGGTCTTTGTGTTGGAAAAGTTAATAAAAATCATAAATAACGTAAATTAATTTTTGATTCATCTTCTGTCAATCAAAAATGTTTGCAATACTACACACTTTTAATCATAATCCAGCCAGCACCAAGCAGCAACCTCCGGGGCTGAAAAATGAAGTCAACACAGTAGTGCCAAAAACTGCAGTTCCTCTAATGGCCACTTGAGGCTGGCTCCAAGAGCAAGTCGATCCCCATAGACCCCCATGTTAAAATGCCCACTACATAACCATATTTACAGCCTGGTACAAAATACAGTTAGGGTCTCTATAACTTTTATAACATTTCATTGTTATCAAGCAAGACATCCACTGCATTTTCGGCAACAACTGTGCAACCAAAAGCAGGTGTTTTTTTTTTTTATCAAGACATAGGCTGCATTTCCAGTGGCAACTATGTCACAGAAAATTTCTGTTTTTTAAGCATTTCAGGCTGATAGTGTGCCACCAAAAGCGTGTCTAGAGAGATGTTGGCTGCATTTCCAGCGGTGATCGTGCCACCAAAAGCAGGTATTTTTAAGCAAGACATGGGCTGCATTGTCAGCGCAGACTGTGCCACCAACAACGCTAAAGTTACGCGTAATTAAGGGTGTCGCCACTTTGAGTGACAGGTGTGTGCTGTCCCTTAACGTGTCACTACCACAGCAATGTTGGTTTGGTTATGTAACCACAGTGTAACCCCAGATTCAAAGAGTATAGGCGTCGCCATAGCTATTTCAGTGTGTTCAGTGTTCATTCTGGTTGCCTAAATAAGTCCTGAAAGTCTTATCTGTACTAAAAGACCCTCTAAAGAGTCGGATGTTCAGTGTTTCTGGTAAGCAGATTTTGTTTTAAGCCTGTTTCTCCTGGCAAATTTAGCATTATCACAGTTAACCATAGCTGTAAATGCACCTCGCTAACCAAGCTAGCAGCTAGCATTAGGGTTTGCTCCGCCCTCTCATACATATATGGTCAGTTCTGGCTCCAAAAATCCAAGATGGCAACAGCCACAATGCCCAAGGCTTCAAAACAGGAGTCCACAAACCAATGGGTGACATCACAGTGGGTACACCCATTATTTATTTTTTTTACACACTATACACGCACAAGATATATCATTTCGTATAACCATCTGTGTTACAGCTGTCACTGAAAAGCCTCTAAAGCAATCATCAATAGTCATTCTACTGTATACCATTAAACCACTCCCTCATCCAGGATCCTGCTCTGTAGGCAAATTCCACAAGATCCCATCCTACTCAAAGCCATTCCACCTCCCACATCTCCACCAAAATGCCTGAGCTCATCCTTTGCAGCTTCAGCCGTATGAAGATGCTGCGCGGCCTGTTACCGTGTTCAAAAGCCCGCTGGTGGGTGGAAATAGCATGCCACAGAGCAGGAGAGAGGCCCTGTGTACCCAGAGGCCTACTTGTATCAAGTGCCTGACATGCCATTCAGCGCCTGGCACCGCACCAGGGCCTGCAGGCATCTAAACATTTCCACTGAATCAAAGTAGCCTCCGCACAGACAGACAGCCTTAAATGTCAGAGTCGGTGCGGTGGAGATGCACACAGACAATGAGATTCCTATCGGTTTGTCCCTTCTCCTGCTCGGGGCAGCTCCCCTGATTGCATCCCTTGACAAAAACACCACGGGACAGATCTGATGGTCGTTACCTAGCAACAGGTGGTAAGAAAGATACTGGCCTGGCTTGAAGGATGAGAGGAGAGGCTACTCAAGAGACAAAACCACCGTTCTCCCTCATGAATTATGCCGATTCTAAATAGAATAATACTGACCTGAGGACTCGCCATGAATACCAATTGGTACTTGAGGCTCGGTCATGGAAATTTAATGACATCACTTCTGAATGTGGACCGAGCGTGAGTGAGTCTGTCACTGGCAGAGCATCAGGCGGTGTTCTGATAGCGGATGCCATTAGAGTGATGCCAAATCCAATGGAAAACTGTTTGAGGGGGTAGATACTGCAAACACTAGCAGTAGATAAATCATGCGTCGATATCTGTGAGGATGAAGTGGGTTAAATACTCGCTAACTGACATGCAACGGGAACTTTGGTTTATGGACTTTTAATTATCTGTGTGACACTGTTGTGGGATGCAGAGCTGTCAGCTAAACCTTTTATCCTCTCCTCTTCTGTTACAGCTTTGAGAAGCTCACCAGCATCTGCTTTGTTGCAGACATGACAGCAAATACTGTACAGACGCAGGTTAATAGGAACTGTTTGATTATCACTGCTTCTTTTCTGCCTTAAAAGCTGCAGCAGAGGAGGAACACGCATTTTAAAAAGGTGTTTATATAATATAAAGTCCTCTCTCTGTCGCCCACTCTCCCCATTTCTGATGTAAAGAAATTACAGGGTGTTAAGCAGCACTTTAACAGAACTGTTGTGTGAGAGTGAACTAATTACATGGTGAGAGGTATTCTGTGAATCCTGAATGGCCGAGCATTACGTTTTACCTTGGGGGAGTAAAGAAAAGGGCAAATAAAACAGCTCAGTAGCTGGAAGAAAGTTTTGGCAGCGTACATTTCTGCAAACTATTGATACGTCACATTTCATATCATAAACATCTCTAAAGTTATGTGGTTGTTGACGTAAAGAATAGGAGTTGAATTTGTCATCAGGAGATGGAGGGGGAGATAGATAGCGTGACACCTGGGTGAGACGGCTTCCAAACTGCAGACCACTGCAGAGTCAGACCACCGTTCAAGATCAAACAACAAGACATCAGCAGCATTTCTAGCAGTGCTTGTGCCAACAAAAGTGGGTGTTTTCAGAAAAACGCTGGCAGCATTTACACCAGCAATTTTGCTACCAAAAGCAGATGTTTTTTGGCAAGACATTGACTACATTTCCAGCAGCAAACATGCAACCAAAAGTGGGTGTTTTTCAATGAGACATCTGAATAATTACCAGCTACGATTGTGCCACCAAAAGTGGATGTTTCTTAGCAAGACACTGACTGCGTTTCCACCGGCGATTGTGCAAACCAAAAGCAGGTGTTTTTAGCAAGACATTGGCAGCATATATGCCACCAAAAGCAGGGTTTTTTAGCGAGACATTTGCAGCATTTCCAGCAGCAATTGTGCTAGTAAAAGTGGGTGCTTTTTAGTGAGACATCCACTGCATTTCTGGCAGTGATAATGCAACCAAAAGCAGGTGTTTTTAGCAAAACATCAGCCACATTTCCAGCGGAGGTTGTATCACCAGAAGCAGGTGTTTATAGTTAGACATAGGCAGCATTTCCAGCGGTGAATGTGTCATAGAAAACTGCTGTTTTTTAGCGAGACATTGGTGGCATTTCCAGCGGAAATCATGCCACCAAAAGCAGGCCTTTTAAGAGAGACATAGGTGGCATTTCCAGCGGTCACTGTGCCACCAATAGTGGATGTTTTTAGAAAGATGTTGGCAGCATATACATCAGCAATTGTGCCACCAAAAGCAGATGTGTCTTAGCAAGACAGCAGTGATTGTGCAACCAAATACACGTTTATAGCAAGACATCAGCTGCATTCCCAGCGGTGACTGTGTAACCAAAAGCAGGTGTTTTTTGTAAGACATAGGTCGCATTTCCAGCTGTGACTGTGTCACAGAAAACGTCTGTTTTTTGTGAGATATTGGTGCATTTCCAGAAGCTACTGTGCCACCAGAAGCATGTTTTTTAGACAGATGTCAGCTGCATTTCCAGCTGTGATTGTGCCCCCAAAACATGATCTTTACCTTATCATAACCAAGTGGTTTTGGTGCCTCACCATAATCATGTTAAGTCATGTTAAGAAACATTTCAACATATCCGCTACATCATAACATACAAACGTTATATATGTTTTGCAGAAATGTACAATGCCAACAGAGATCGTGGAGACTGGGTTGAACAAACACAAGTGCTCTTCTAAATTAAGGGACAAATTCTCAAACTGCTGCTCGGCTGCTATCACAGCAGTGAGTAGAGTAATGAATGCAGTACCAAGGTTCAATGGGAGTGGTAAAAATAGATGCTACTTAAAAGGAAGACAGAGAAAGAGAAAGAGAAAGGGGAATACAGCGAAAGTGTGATTTTCTTAGGTGTACTGACAGTTTGAGGCCAACAACACCCGGGCAGAGCAGAGCAGAGCAGCAGCTGCTTCCAAGCACATCAATACACACCCAGTGTCAATGCTTCGGTCCTCATTAAGTCCAACATAGTTGGGAGGTTTTTGTTGAGTCATGCTTTGCTGCTTGGCTTGATACAGCTGACGCCACATATTTTGGAACTCATGCCCAGCCTCCCCCCCTTACCTCCCTCTGGTTTTGTCTCCTCCACCTCTTTCCTTTCTCGCCCCACCATCTCTTTATCTGATCTTCTCTTCTTTACCTCCTCTCCATCCTAAAACCTTCCCACCATTATTATCCACCCTCCTCATTCTCACCACACCCCGGATGATTTCAATGAGATAGCTCCCAGTTCAGTTAACCTTGTAGTACTCTTGATCAGACTCCTCATTTTGCTCTCCGACTGTCTCTCTGCTGAAACTCAAAGACAAACTATTAGACTCTTCTGGGGTCATTAGGTTCACTTCACCATGGCAACAGCAGCTGCTGCTGTAATTCACAGGCAAATTTCTATTGCTCTGCAAACATACTTACAGCCACAATGCCATTTCGACAACCCTGGTTTTGAATGATGATTTGAATCAACAGCCCACTTGTCAAAACGTCCAAACACACCGAGTGTCACCTGGTGTGATGGCCTCAGAGGCACTTACTCAGCTAATGGCTCTTTTCGCTGCTCATCCACATTAACTGACTGCTGTGTTTTAAACGAGGACGAGAGTGTTTTAGCCATTTTGATCTGTCATTTCCCACCTGTTCAAACTGCAGTGAAAGACGGCAGAAGATGTCATGTTTCTAGGGTTATACATGTATCTGATTCAAGCAGCAGACCAAGTCTGAAGGAATAAGGCAGACTGACATGTCTTTGCAGTCCACAGTACAGACTTTCCGTCACCTATGTTTCCAGTACAGTTTGGTTAACAGGTATCTAACAGAGTAGCAGGAGTTGGAAGAGGAGCTAGTTGTGGGTGCATTTACTTCCTATTTCAAAGTTTCTCTAACCAATATCCTCAGTTTTCTTCAACACACTGCTCCGAAAAATATAAGGATACTATAGGGTTATACTTTGACCACTACACTGAAAACAAACCAAGCAGTGGTGAGCTGCCATGCCATGGCTATTAAAGGCTGCGGTGGTCACTCAGAGCTGCAGCCGTTTGATTCTGCGACGAGGTACAGCCGAACTAAAAGTTGGGGATAGTTTAATTTTTGGCAGTGAATTGCGGCCAGAGAATACCCACAGTCAATCAGTCAACAAAATCCTGAAACTCTGGTCACATGTTGACCTGTGTTACAAAGAATTTCTTCCCGTCTGAAACACATGAACACACCTCCCGGTTGCTGTAAGTCACACTTTACCTCGGCTTGGTTTGATTTCGGTGTTACTTTTAATTATTTCAGCTTTGTTTTTGAGAAATCACATTTTTTGGTGAGGCGGATGGCTGTAAGTGTTTTCCATTGGATACACATGGGCTTTGGCCACTGCTGAGAAGCTGAATCACAGCTGTGGTGAATTCAAAACATGACGCCATCATTGCAGAATTCATCCAAAATAGGAAAAAAAATAAAAAGTCCAACAAGCCTCAATAACGTGTGCAGATTCTACCCAATGAGACAATGGCTAATGGGGATGGTTCTGTCTGACTGGCCAGAGAGTTCAACGCTTGGCACGTATCGGACAAAGCTGCGACTACAGAGGGAATGTAACTGAACTGTATTCAAAGTGCAACACTGCACTGTGAATTTATCATGCAAGTTGATATCTTGATGACCATAAAAAAGAAAGATATATTTTGCAGCCCTATCAGGAGTCATACTTTACCTCTCTACCTGTGTGTTATGCACTTAACCTTGGAAGTACCTGGATTAATTATATGACGAGGCATTGTTTTTGAAGTGAAAAGACATCGGTCTAATGTACTGATGTATTCCATGTTTGTATTCATGCTACTTTTAATTGTGTTAATAGTCTGAAAGTTCTACAGTGGGTAACTTTGAAAGGTTGAATCAACCATATAAAGTCAACACAATCAGCTCTTACCTTGCACGTCATCATGTCACTGACCCTCTGCTGCATGGACTGCCCAGCTTTAGGTCTGACCAGCAGGTAGAGGGCTTTGACCTCGGGGCAGGACCGCAGCAGCTTCTCCACCAGCACCTTCCCCATGAAGCCTGTGGCTCCCGTGATCAGCACGTTCTTGCCGGCGTAGAATTCCGGTATGGACGCCATGCTGCTGCCCGCTGTGCCGCTGCAGATGTCTGACAGTCTGGTCTGTCCGTCTGCTGCCTGCTCCTCTAACCCGCCGAGCTCCCGGTTTTCAGACAGCTCCTGCACAGGGAGGAGGATGTGAACGTGAGGACTGGCGGCCACATGATTTAAATACAGTATCAGGAAGTACTTGTGATGCTCGTGTGTGAATACATGGCGAGCTAAAGTGTTGAAGAGGTTCGGTGAGAAGCCAAATCTAAAACTGTGAATCACACTAATGTGGCAGGGTTGTAAAAAGGAGATTTGCATGAATGAAATGTTGCCTTTAATGGCTTCAGTTTGATATATTACAGGAGGAAAAACACATTTTAACAAATTCAGAATGTGCATCGGTGGCGTTATCGCTCTGTTCTGACCTTCAAACTGCCTGAAGAAACATCCAACTAGTATGTAAATTAGATGAATATTCATACAGGCGGAAATAGAGAGGGCAATGTTCAGGGGCAATTTGACATGGGCTTGTGTGTGTGTGTGTGTCTGTGGTGAGTTTACAACCAAAGGCTGTGCTCCAGGGGAGAGGTAAAATTCACAGCACAGCAAGCAAATATTATTTTCATAATTAAATCAATTATTAAAATCATCTTTTCTGGTCACATATGGATCCAAAGAGCACCTGTATTGAAACCTGCATGTGTCAAGCAGCACTCCTAAGCCAACCTACTTCATAAAGCAATGAATCGTTCGAAAAATTCAGCATGAGCATCTTCAGCGTCTTCTACAACTTTACACACCACAGCCGCTCCTGTAGATTAGAGGTTAAAAAGTTGACTACGAGCTGCAGCGTCCCTAAGATAGGGCTGACCGGAGATGTTTGCTGCATCTCTCTCTTACTCATTTCCTGTTACCTCTCCACAGTCTGGAAATTTTTAGGAGTTCAAACGCCAAAGGGCTGAAACCCTTTTGTTTATGCACTGATTTATTCTTCATAATCTTTGTCCCGAATGTTTTTGCAACTTCCCGTGAGATGGTAAATCGTAGACGCATGAAATTCTCAACAATGATCGGAAGTTGTGTGCCAACGCTGCCAAAAAATGTGACCCCAACCATATTGATGGGAACGCTATGATTGAAAAGTCAAATTTTGAAATTTGAAAACACGAAACTTGGTACAGACATCCATCTATTTCCATCAGGGTTGCCCACATACCTCATTTGATTCGGTTCAATCGAACTCAAGTCTGTTTGCCCCCTCAGTGTGGTTTGTTTGGGCAGGTGTGAACACAGCAGTCACACCCAGGTGCGCACCAAAACAACCTGACTGAGACCTTCTTGAAGAGGTGGTCTTGGTCCGGTAACAACAGAACTCTGGTGCTGTTCGTTGGTGGTGAGAACGTGTTCCTGACCGTGTATTTCCTCCAACATGAGCACTCTGCTTTTAGTGTAGAGTGTCAGATTGGATTTACGACAGATCCATCTGAGGCTAGATCTTACAAGCTACTTTATGTGTGCAACCATGTGTCCCTGCTGTCCAGCGCTGGGTGTAACCTGTGTAACAGCAGCAACAGAAAGTTTGCGGATCTGGCGCACAATTTGGCCAAAAATCAAGTGTTTTTCCAAACATCACCAAACTTGGCAAATATTTTTAATTAAGCAGTTAAAACATGAGGCCATAAAGTTCTCGAAACAGACTAATTAGGGGTGACAGCGCTGTGTGAGTGTGATGAGCGTCTCCCGGACTGTCAGAAAACCTGTTACTTATCTCAAATGCAAGAGTCGGAACTGTCAGAGGTCATTTTCCTTTTGCAGTTTGCAACTTCTAACAGTCTGTGCTGGCTTGAACCCCAGAAAGATATTTTTTGTAGTATTTTTTTGGGTGTCCTTGTGACTTTGAGTTTTGACTATTGTAAAACGACAGTTAAACTGCTATTGTGCTAAATGTTAATTTCAGTATTAAAGACGTGATTTTGAATATATTTGTCATTATCAGGATGCACATTTCTGCAGAGAATTTTATTTCAACCATATAACCCCTCTTGTAAAGGAATATTCACAGAAGCTACCTTTTAAGGCCCCCAGAGTCAAACATGAACACACACGTCACCTCTGGCGTGGGACAACGTGACCTCACAGCTCTACTATCTCTGCCCTCCACAATCAGTCGACCCAAACCACAGCAGCACTGGATGTATGGCTACAATCACCCTATATGATGATATTCCTCTGGACTATCTTCCATTTGCTCCTGAAGTTAAGACAAGAACACTTTAAGCTTGTTTTGGAGACATTGCTCGACATCTCCAGCCGTCACTGCGTCTGTTCGTGTAATCTCTCTGTCATTCCACAAGGTCTCACACTGTAGTTTCTCAGAAGGCAGCTTGTTGTGTTGACTCAGGGTTATCCTTGCATGATAATGAGATTTGCATGGCGACAGATCCAAGCCCACATTAGCCGGGGACCATTGCTGGTTAGCAACAACATTTACACAACAATCTCTTCCCATTGAAACGCAGTCAAAATCAAGAATGAGCCAGACAATGGCTCACACACCTGCCTCAGCCGGCTAAAACACACATTTACACAAGATATAGTGACCCACGCTTGCACTCTGTCATTCTTTCAATGATTTTTGGCGTGTTTCTGCTGCCCTCATTCTACTGCAACTTAATTGGATCAATTGCTGCTCTAATGGTGGCGGTGTAATGGACTGTGTGTGCTTATTTGGGCCAATTCAGTACAATAAATCAGGAGCTGCATTTGCTGCTTTTGTTGTGGCAGGTGTCCAGGTCCTAAAGGGTCCTGATGAGGACAAAGACACCAGACAGAGGCTGATGAGGCTTCAGCTGCTGGTCATTAGCTTATAGGTACTGACTCTGCTCCCAGTGTTCATGAACTGCACACTGAGCATCTGGAGGCAACAACCAAAGCAACAGTTTGCTCTTTAGCGAGCAGATTACATTTTGCAGTTGACTTGGCGACAGTGCCTCCTGATGGGTCAAAATTTGGGGCATCTGTGGGTTAAACTGTCAATTCACCTGAATTACAAAAAAAAAAAAAAAATAGTTTCCTCTTACTCCAAATAGTATGTCACCATGGTGATGGTTTTGGTTTTAGGTGCCCAGGCTGGGAGATCTGAGTTATTTACACACCTTCCTACATTTTTCATTGGGGTGACTTAAAATCTTTGGGTGGCACCAAAACCAAAAGACATAACTGAATTTCGGGAATTCGATTTTGCTGTATACAGGTTAGTTAAAATTTTTGTCAATATGAGAGTTAAGAACTGCATACTTATAGACTTTGGTTTCTTATATTACTGTTATGGTTACTTATTATCTGATTTACATCGACAAATACCGGCATAGTTAACATTTAGAGTTGCACAACAATCCTGTGTTAATGCGAAATGAGCTGGTTGTCCTTTTCCTTACAAAGACAAATGTACAGTTTTAATTTAAAGGAGTACATTGATTATAGACAAAGAAACATTTACAGTTAACAAGCCATTTCAAGTTTAGGGGACTCCTTGGTTCCCATAGAAGCCATTTTTATTCAGATATCTTTAAGTGAGAGTTCAAGGGACCCCTTTAGAAAGTTGCCATGCCAGTTTTTCCCTCGCCAAAATTTTGCCTAAATTTGGAGCGTTTTTTAGCCTAATAAGCTAGCACGACATGGTTAGTACCAAGGGCTGTCCTTGTTTGTCTACTTGCATAAGATACCACTACTTTCACACTAGCTTAAAAAAATGAGCATGCCACAGTCTCTTAAAGACAGTAATGTCCGCCTCCAATTATTTAGGCAGGGGCATATCAGGGTGGCCATGGCTCCCCCAGCCCCCCTTTGGGAGTACCACTGTCTAGGGCGGCAACTAATGATTACTTTCTACATTATTTAACGTGGAGAAAACAATAATTTGGTGTATAAAACATCAGATGACAGTAAAAAAAAAAGCTTCCCCAGAGTCTAATTTGATAATTTTAAATGTTTTTGTTTCGTCCAATCAACATTTTTTTTTAAACTGAAATCATTCAATTTACGATAAGCCAAGCAAACGCAGAAAACTTTTACATTAAAGAAGACGGACCCATCAAATGTTTAGTATCTTTACTTGATCAACTCTCCGATTGACTGTTGCAACTCTCTGACAACTGTCAAGTGTTTGTTCTATGGATTATCCATAGTAATAAAGAAAGTGTTTCTAAAATGACAAACTGCTCTTCAAATCTTTCAAAAGCATTTTCCTTGTGAATGAAATTTTGCTCAATTGTATTGTACTGCTGTGGCAGCAAAAAGAGATGCACTTCAAAACCTCCACTAGTGTAGAAAGCGAGAAGTTTTTCCATAATTTGGCTGAATGCTGTGACAACTGACTTCCAGCTACATTAATACAATCTAATGCTATTCACTGTATTTACTGTAACGTCCTCAGAGGGAGAGGCTGCTCATTGTGCCTTCAAGGTCCATCAAACCCCCACAGAGACAACAAAACTACAGCAGGCATTTATAGCCACTTGAGGAAATGAGTGGGTGCACAGGAAGTTTATCACTGCTGGATTACAGCTGCAGGCCGATCAGTCACTACTGTGCACTCAGGTCAGACTGTTTCAGACAAAGAGGAGCATGTTCAAATCATGTGAAATCTAACTCAGCAGCTTCTGCTGTTGAATGAAGAATCCCAAAAAGTTTTATTCAATAATTCAGTGTCACACGAGGTGAGTAATTGATACACAAATAATAATTTGGGGGGTGAATTATTCCTTTAAGTACATTTTGATGTGATTACTTTCATACTGTTATTTAAGACAGACTTTGTATGCAGGGCTTCTACTAGTTGTAGAGTATTTTTGCAATGTGGTGTTACTAGTTTCACCTGGGTAAAAGATCTGAGTTCCTCTTCCACCACTGCAAAGCCAGTTTGGTTTGTGGTTATAAAAACCACATGAGTAATGTCGGTATTTTTCACAGAAGCAGTGCAGCTTATCTGTAACCATACGGCTTTATGAGAAGAGGACATCGTTATTGTGGATTTTATTGCAGTTTTTAGTTTTATTTGGCGGTTATAGTGCGCTGCTGAACATTCACAGTCTGAGACTTTGTCTGTATTTCCCTTCAGTCAGTCACTGACTGTAACCCACATCAATCTGAGCCGTCATGTGACTTCAGCTGTGTTTTCTCTCTGAGGCTCGCTGCAGCTTTGTGTCTCTCTGATCAAAGCACCGTGCTGGATGTGTGTGCTAAAAGCTCACAACCACGCTGCCAGTGTTGCTGTTCATTTGTGCGTAACCATGGCAACGATGCACTGATACATCACAGGCCTCTTTAAGACTGGATGACAGCTTCCTGTCTCTGGTTGGCATCATCTTTTCCTCCGAAACCAATCACAGAAGCGGGGCACGTTCAGTCCCGTCTAACATTTGCCAACTTGACTGTTTAAAAAAAAAAAAAAAAAAAAAAAAAAAATAGGGGCTGATGGGATGCCTACTTGTAAAATTCTGCACTTGGCAACAATAGCACAACATTTAGCCAAGGCTGACGCTCGATCAGCGCTTTTAGTGACTCAGTGGAGCTTGTGATTTGTACACAAGATGAGTTTTTTCCCCGCTGTCTGCTTCTTTCATCCTCTCTCCTGGGCTGCAGATTCCCGGCATGTCTGCCCAAAGACAGAAGACGGAAACCAAATCCTCCTGAGCCAAACGTGGCCCAGATAACAAAACAACAATCTTGTATTTACTTGCTTTCCTTCCATCCGGCCGTCTGAGCTTGCATTATTGAATTACACTCCTTAAAACACACAGAAAAAAGATGTGCATGTTTGATTTAGTCTTCCGCTGGTTTGCAGTGGAAAAGAGGCGTCACAGAAACTGAGGCCTGGTTTTGGAGCTGGAAGCAAAGCCCACTGAGCTTTGCATTTAAACCAATTCTGATGATCTTAATCCTTTTTATTTGGATCTATAACCTACAGACGTGCAGATTTACTGCTCTGTACGCACAGACACCAAAATAAAAAGGGTCAAGTCAAGGTCCTCTGCTGAGGCCCCCTGACATTCCAGCTTTGTGCTTCACAGAGATTCCCCGTGGACACAAGGACAAGAGCAGGGGGGCTGAAAGTCACTACGGATTAACGCCCGACAATGGAAATGTTCCTGCAGCTGGAAAAGTGTTGGAATGGACGCACACATCCCAGATTCATGACACGCAAACACACACACACACACACTGCATTCTTCTGAGGTTAGACAACCCCACCTCCAGCCGCTCCCTCTGCCTGTCAGTGAGGCAGATGATGTCCAGCCACATCCTGCTACAAGCCAGCATGGAAATAGGAGCTAAACTAGTTATGTCAAGAAGTCCAGTTTCTGTTGCACAGAACTCTCAGCGTTTACTGGGGCTCCATGTGGCTGCCTGACAGTATCTCATAATTCCCTCAACTTGCCCTCGTCAATCATGGTGAAGGTTGAGCAGAATAAAGCTCAGACGACGTGTGTCAGCATTAACCTTGCTGTGTTGTCACTGATGAATAAGACAGCATCCTTTTTACAGTCTGTATTAAAAGTACTGGGCAGCAAGGACGAGCACTAAAACCTGAAGGGACCAGCTTCTCAGGTTATGATGCCATCTTGACAAAGTGCTGCGTCATGACCAAAGTCACTCAGGGTCATTTCAAAAATAAAGTTTGGAGATGCTCGAGGCATATGAGTGCAGCTCAGCTGCAGAGATTTCAATGCTGCTGCACTCTGGCCTTATTTCATGTTTCCTTTTCTTCCGACTGAGGGTTTTCTGTGTTTTCCTCAAAGCCTCTCTCTCCGGGAGGTCCACGCTGTTTGTCGGAGGCGGGTTGTTTTAAGCCGCAGCTCTGCAGTCCTTCTGCTGCCTCCGGCCTTTCCTCACACAACCCCTCTATTAGTGGGTCAGCTGAGTGCTGCTGGAGACACAGGCAAAAATCGAGCTCTACAGCTGCACACTGGCTCAGACCATTATAAATGGACAAAAGCTGACAGAGGCGGGAGCAGAGGGAGAGAGTGTGGGAAAAATAGAAAGAGCAAAATGCTGCAAAACGCAGCCAATAATTAAGGCAGCATTAGTCAACTTGAATGCCAGTGCCAAGCAGCACAAAGGAAAAGTCGGTCCCTTTCACTAAATAACACAGTGCCAACATTGTAAAATAAAAAAATAAAAAAAACACACTGAAAAGCCGTGTTAAGTGTACTACCACTGCGGGCAGTCGTTTTCACATCCCGGTGCCAACATGGAGACCTCTGAAAAGACAAGGTCCAACTGGTAAATTCGAGCCAGGAGACAGGAGGGTTTCAGGGGCCAAACTCGTCTCATCTCATCCAAGATCCAAGACTCCCAGAATGGAAAGCAGCACTAACAGTCTGTCTATACAGGAGGGGTAGCATGAGTAGTACTCAATCTGTGTCAACACAGGATGCTTCCAGGCACAGTACTGAGTTGTAGGTCACCCCCATTTTGGCATGATCATCATACACTGCTCCTTTCGCAGAACGGAAGGAGCTATGGATGAGATAAGAGAGGAAATGAGCAACTCTGAGGTCAGCTAATGACCTGATCATCAGATTAGATAAATAAAATATTAGTTCCTGGAACAAAATAAGAGCTCAGTGACTTCATTAAACAACCGCAATAAATGTTGGCATTACAGACCACAAACATGTTACATTTGTTGTTTCATATTTAGTGGATATGTTGAAAATTCTTCATTTCTTAGTTTTCAATTTCTGTTGCAACAGTGCAGTGGTTAACGTGACTGGGTTTAGGCTCAAAAACCGCTTGGTCAGGGTCAGGAAATCATTGTGTTTTGTCTGTAAATGCACACTTTTGTCTTCACAAACACAACCAGACATGTCCAAAGTCTTGTTACCAAAAAACAAACAAACACGGTCTTGTCGCTACAGACATGGAAGGACGTGTACCGAACTGTCGTCAAAGAACACCCACTTTTGATGCTAAAAACAACTCTAGACATGTCCCAAACTCATTAAAAAAAATACCCCCTTTTGCCGCTACACACACAGCTGGACATGTCCCTCGCTCTCATTAAAGAAAACCCACTTTTGTCGCTAAAAACACCTCTGGACATATCCTTAACTCTTGTTAAAAAACCTGCATTTGTTGCTACCAACATGGCTGGACAGGTCCCGAACTTTCATTTAAAAACAAAGACTTCTGTTGCTAAAATTACCTCTAGACATAATCCAAGCTTTCCTTAAAAAATACCAGCTTTTGTCGTAACTTTTTGTCTCAAACTGTCACTAAAAACACCCCGTTTTTGTAGCTACAAGCATGGCTGGACATGTCCCACACTCACAGTAAAGAACAACCGCTTTTGTCACTAAAAATACCTTCGGACATATACCCAACTCTCATAAAAAAAAAAAAAAAAAACTGCTTTTGTAGCTGTCCCAAACTCCCCTTAAAAAACATTACTAGCTTCCATAGCTTTTGTTGCTATGGAATGGCATGTCCCAAACTGCTGTTAAAAACACCTGCTTTTGTCACCAAAAAACACCTCTGGACATAACCCAACGTCCCATTGAAAAAAACCCTGCCTTTGACGCTACAGACATAGCTGGTCATGTCTCAAACTGTTATTAAGTCACTACAAACAAGGCTCGTCATGGTCCTAACTTTAAAATACCTGCTTTTGTCGCTACAAACACCTCTAGACATATCCAAATGTCTTGTTAAAAATACCCAGCTTTGTCGCTACAAACACAGCTGGACATATCCCTAACTCGCAATACCCTCTTTCTGTCACTTCAAACACAGCCCAGCCTGTCACTAACTCTTGTTTAAAAACACCTGCTTTTGTCGCTTCAAACACCTTTAGACATATCCCAAGGTCTCATTTAAAATACCCAGTTTTGTTGTTGCAAAACACCAAAAAACTAGGGATGTCCCGATCCAGCTTTTTCACTTCCGATCCGATACCAGTATTACAGCCTTGAGTTTTGGCCGATACCAATCCGATCCAAGCACGTATTATACATATTCACTTATTTTGTTGTCAGTCATGTTAGAAAAGGTTTGATCAAGCGATTTTACTCTAACAAGAACAACTACTTAATCAGGTTAGTTAGAATAAAAACATATCCAAAACTCATGTGAAAGAACGCCTGCTTTTGTTTCTCACCTAGGTGTCATGCCATCCACCACCCCGTCCTCCTCTGAACTACGTCATATGTATGAAAAATACAGATGTAAAATATCCGTAGTTTGAAGAGACGTACGCCAACATTTTATGATAACGATGGCAGATTTATGAAAGCCATCACTGTAAACTGAAAACAACTCTTGACGCATCACTATTAACCATCTTTCCCAGCATCCTCCAGCTCGACTCCCCCGCTCCAGTATATGAGGTTGTGACATTGACCCTTACACACACCCACGTAATTGCCCAGCACTTTTAAGGGCTCTTATCCCAGATTGCATTACCACAAAAAAACAGCAGGTCTTCTCCTCCACTTAATTTTTTCCGATACAGCTAAAGGCTAATCTAATTAGAATTAATTATATTAGCCGTGGGCTTCGAGGATTTAAACAGTGCCTGATCTTTTTTTTTAAAAATCACGAGCCAGTTTCAAATCTACACGTGAAGGTTGTTGCTCACTATCAGATATCTGGCCACAGGAGATTCACTGTGTGTGCGTGTGTGTGTGTGTGAGAGAGCTTATGTTTCTGTGTGTTCGCATACTCGTGCATCGCTGCATTGTCCACATTATGTCTGATGGCAGAGCGATTCTGTAATTACACCAGCCGTCTCTGAGTGACACAGCCTCTCGGTGCTGTGGTGTCAATTCACGCCTGGCTCAGACCCAGACTGGCAATCTTACTCCCGAGTGCTGCGACCGGGGCCAGGAGGTCATGAACCCTCTGCGGCCATCATGGTCTGAATCCCATGCACCACTTAGTTTCTTTTTATTCAAACTGAAGTGCAGAACAAAAACACGAGGGCTGGAATGAGGTCAGCTAACACCAGAGACAGTTCATTACACCGGGGCATCGCTGCCTCATTTCAAAGTCAAAAAGGAGAAAACAGAAAAACAGAAAAACAGTGTTCTTTTTCAGCCGTGTGTTTCTATAGTCTCAGGGTGTAAGTCAGCTTTTTCATGCAGCGTTGATAGTTCACAGTGCCCATAAAAAGGTCCATTATTTCTCAAGCCAGCATTTACTTGCAGCCACAAAATCTCCAGCAGGTAGACATTACTTTTACACAAAACTTTGGAATAACTCCCAAGACACAAAGAGAAAAATGACACATCAGTACTAAAGCCCAGCATCCCACTTTCTCCCAAAAATACTGAATATGTAAACAAAACCCAAAGATATGAGCATGGTCCACACTACCTCCAGACATAACACTGGGTCCCAGTTCATTTGGATTCTACTTAAAGGTCATGTAGAGAAGTCTCCTATTGTTTTCTCTTTTCAGTGAGTGATTTCAACTTTTACCTGCAGAAAAACAACATGATTTTGAGCCTCTGACACCAACTGTCCTGCCATCTTAGGTACATGAGGTTGTGAACTCAGAGCTCTTACAATTAAGGGCTGCCCCCTAATAGTCGATCAGACTTTAGGTGACAAGAAAGGTCATTGGTTGGCAAGATTTCATTGGTTGCTTAATCGCAGAAAAAAACAAAACAAATGTGAAACTCTATTCGGAACCACACCTTGTCAAAATAAGTCAAAACCTTTATGACTGGACCATGTGGGAATTTAATTTGAAAGGACAGACACAGGAAGTGTCCATGCTCAGCAGTCAGACAGGAGTCAGGTTAATTTCCAGGGCTGGTACCTGCGGTTATTCCACAGGCTAGTTAATAACATGTCGGGCAGGAAATCCAAAGTGTGGGATCATTTTGAGAAGGTGAAGGACGAACCCAAGGTGATATGTAAACTCATCTTCATTGGTCGACTACAAACATGATGTATCATCTGAAACATGGAAGTAGCTACAAGCCCAATAGCCACTAAACATGCGGGCGACTAGTCGACTAATGGTCCTAAATGACTATTTGTTGTTCGACTAGGGCAGAAAATGGACTCCTCTGAACATGAACCCATTTGAAAGCACCACTAAAAACAGTTAAGCTCTGTAACTAACTAAAAGTGTAAGAATTAAGGGGGCGATCACAGAAATGAGACGCTAGAGACGCGGACGCTTCAAAGACGCTTGAAACGCTGGAAGCTCTTATTCAATGCGCGCTAGCTACTGGCGTCTGACGCTCAAAAAGTTGAAAAATATTTTAACTTTTCAGCGTCTACGCGCGTCTAAAGAGACACCGGAAAAACACCCATCTAAAAAGACGCTTGAACGCCGGTCAGACGCGCCGTATCATAGGAAAACAATGGTTTTACTGGCGTCGCGTTTCTAGCGTTTCATCTCGGTGTGATCGCTCCCTTCGGATGTCAGTTTCAGTTGAGTTTCCTGTCCACAGCTGGACACCCATTAACAGTTACTAGCAAGTTAAGGGAAAGAATGCAAAAATGATGGGAAATACAAGATTCCCTTCATTTGGTCTGGCACGCCATTGACTCAGTGAGCTTCAGCATCGCATTTCAAAGCACTTTCCATTTAGAGGTGATGAAATTTTAATGTTTTGTGAGTTATGTCTTGCATTTTATTTTGCTTTGCTGATTGCCTGATGAGCAGCGCCATTAGCTAGCTCCCACCAGAGCTGGGTGGTGCAGTGATGTGAAATTAACATGTGCAATGGGTAAAAAATATTCTCTGCAGTTATCTGTTCATCAGTTAACTGTTGATATCCCTTCCCCTCTGATATAAAGTGAGAAACTGATCCTTAAGTGTACTTTAACTGACTTAAAAACATACAAAAATGCTTTTATTTAGAATTCTCAATCCATCAATTAATTAATCAGTCAAGTGAATGAATCAATTACTTTGATCATTCCGTAATCTTTGAGTTTTTTGTGCCAATATATCACAGGTTCTGACTGCTGAAATGTGAATATTCTCTGGTTTTCTCAGTCCTCCATGTCCTCTGTTTAACTCAAATGACTCAACTTAAGTAACAACATCCATCAACAGTGTGATCCTGATTCAAAAGTTTTGAGGGTTAGGGCTCTTAAGATCAACAGAGAGTCTGTTCCAGAGATACGCAGCACACAGTGGTGGTGACTAAAGGTTGCTTCACAAAGTTTAGTCCTGGCCCTGGGCACTAAGAGCAGCCCACTCCCACATGTCCCGAGAGGCCTGGTAGTTTACTCCTCTGTAATGTATTTTGGTCCCACTCCATGTATTGATTTATAAACAAAGCAACACTGCCTTGTATTCAGTTCTGTGGCTAACAGGAAGCCAGCGTAATGACTTAAGGATCAGGGTGATGTGGTTTGACCTTTTGGTCCCCGTAAGAACTTTGGCAGCTGCGTTGTGAATAAACTGAAGATCTTTGATGGTCTTCTTGGTCAGACCTGCTGGAAATAAAAGCATTAATGAGTTTTCCCAAGTCGAATTTTTACATGAGATCCCCGAGCCTGTTTACGTCTGGTATTAACATGCGTTTCAGTGGACAATCAAGACACATTTGTTCACACTTGTGTCTAACATGTGTTTCCAGCTGACTACCTGTGTTCAGATTTCATTACTGCCTATGTCCCTGATGCTAGATGGTCAAAAGGCCCGGCGCTGTTATTACGTCCTCACTCTTGTTAGCTGCTTGCTAGTCACGTTAACACTCATGTCGGCACAGCTGAAGCTATCACTGTCAGCAGAATTCAACACGTCTCCTTCCATAGGGCAAAAAGATGAGTTGTCGTGCAACACGTCATAAAACCTGTTGCAAAATGAGTTGTAGGGCATTAGTGCGCTGTCACCAAAACAACACTGAAGATGACTTAATTTTTCTGTTACGTATTTGTCAGGCACACATTAGCATTTACACTACAAAAAATATATGGTCAAATGTGTCCTAGATCACCCCGTTATGTGGTTTGAGTGATTGGACCACAACAGGTCTTGGTGGTCATTTACACTTGTGTTTAGCGCTACCCACTTGTGACTGGATAACCCAAAACTATGTCAACAGTTAGCCTAACCATTAATTGGCAAGAATTTTTTTCACCAGTTGCGCATGTCGGTCTATTGGTTAATCCTGCTATTCTTCACTTCTGCACTGTGCACCACTTGGATCTGGCAGGAGCTAATGTTAGCTAGCAGTACCGCTCATTCGCCGATTACTGCTTGTAGCCTAACGCCATCTTGATCCAACGTTGTTGTGGAAACACGGCGGCAAACCGCCAGTGTCCCTGAGCAATTTTGAGCTGTGAACCCCCTTTAGCCTTGTTAAGTGCATTATCACTGTTAATTACGTTAGTGCCGTTAGCAGTGTCATAGTCACTAGTGGTGCTAACATAGTTAACAATGTTAAAGACGTTATGAATGAAGCCGCATGCTCACCAGGCCTCCTTGTATACAGCCGGAAGATGGTCACCATATTTTTGCAGCTATGTCCCGCCACCAGGATAGCATTACAAGTGGTAACTCTCAGATGAGCAACACCGCTAGCTAGGTCCCTTCTAGCCCCTTTGATGCACAGTGCAGAACAGCCAAAGCTAACGGGCACTGTGTTTCAGAATGTTAACGCGGCTAGCTGTCTGTCTGTCAGCAAAGCCATCATAAAATAAAAGGCAAAACATTTACATCACAAAACATTAAAGTTTCATCACCTCTAAATGGACAACACTTTGAAATGTGTTGCTAAGGCTCACTGAGTCAATGGAGCGCCAGATTAAAAGTAAAGGCTTTTTGGAGGCTTTATTTCGAGTCTTTTTTCTTCTTTTTTTTTTAATTAACTGGTTAGTTACTGGTTAATGGGTGTTTGGCTATCGAAAGCAAAATTAACCAAAACTGACATCTCTATCCAAGATGCATGCTAATACCAGGCATAAACCAGCTCCCTTAGTTTGGCTAAACTGTATTTGGAAAAGCTGATCTTGTTACTGCTTTTTTTGTGGCTATTTAGACTAAGATCAGAGTCAACTATAACACTAAGGAGGACACCACAAGTCATAGATGTCTAATTCAATATTAGCGTACTTCTTAAAAAATATATAATATGTGTAGGCCTACCAGAGAGACATTATTTTGGTTAGTTATTACATAACGCATGAACTATTACATTTTTAAAAATCACAATCCACAATCTGTAAAAACAACTATATAATTTAATAATGTATTACAAAATACAGGTCATACACGTGTCATCACATAATGAAGTAAAAACGTATAAGATTTTGTCAAGTTATTACATAACACAGTGTTATTACATAATGTGTTGTTACAGGCGTATATTATGTAAGGAATAGTGAATGAGGGAGTGTTTCAGGATGCAGCCTTGGATTTGTTTCATTTTCACCCAGCATGCACTTGGAGGTGTGGTTCTGCAATTCTTCCAAATGACAGAAAATACCCACTCAAACGTCCAGCTGCAGAGCCCAGTGGTCTTTTACGATCCATTTGAAACAGCAATTACCACAGCGGCTCGCTTTCAGCAGCCTGACACACTCACATATGTAGACATGCAGTGATGATGGGAACAGGCCTTAATTGGTGAGGCAGTTTTAACCCCTTATCACGGAGCGGGGCAAAGGTCACAGCTGCCCCGTCACTTATCCTGCAGACTCATTTTCCTTATGTGGAAACAGGCATGGGTCAGGATATCAGGGAGGCTCAGAGGGCGATTCCTCGAAGCTGCTTTCACTACTTCATCTAACATGTTCGCCATTTTTCTTTTTGGGCATAGGACTAGGGGATCATTTAATATGTTTTAGTGGCATCATCCAAATTAATGATTCCAAGAAAATTGTAATTTAAAAAAATAACAAAATTACTTTGTGTGTTCAGCTTTGAAATTTGTCTTTGTTGCTGATATAAAGCTGAGCTGAACGATAGGACCTTAAATCTGTAATTTCCTAATAATCTTGTCTGATGTTTCCTAGAAGTAACTGTGTAATTTGATACTGTTTATTGAGAAAATGTGACATTTCCTTAAAAAAAAAAAAAGACTCAATTCAAATCCAAGTAAATATTTTTTCAGTACATATTTAATATTGGGAACTATATTCTTGTTGAACTTTATGCTGTCTTGTCAACAACTTTCAAATTTCTGCATGTTCAGCTGACCTGCTGTGCACTGATGAAAGACTCTAGTTTCCACTGGCAATTAGCTGGAATTAATTAATTGGAGGCCAGTTAATTGGACACCAATTTGTTTCCACTTCCCTTTAATTAGGACCAAATTGTATTTCTAGGAAACTTCCTGGGTCTTTGAGCAGAAAATCACGCACACTGCTCCTGCTCAGCTTCACAATTTATTAGTAACACTAACGTTTCTGTCCTTCTGGACCTTCGTCAAGAGTGTTCAGCACCATTGTTTCCAACACTGAGCATAAATAGAAACTGCCCCACCCATTTCACACCCAAAGCTGATTCATTCTCCCACACCTGTGCACATCTATGAAATGGGTGAAATGATATTTTCCAATGCACCTGCATCTAAGACAGTATGATGTGTGAATAACTTTTCTTAAACTTAGGAAAACTTCCTGGGAAATTATTTGGAAATTACAAATACCTAAAATAAAGTGCTGTTTTTTTAATAAACATAAGTCCATGTCCATTCTCAAGTGTACTGATTTCCGAGCTTTTCAATTCCTTTAACCATGTTGTTCTAACAGTTGCACATTGCAAAACAATGACATCAAACTCATTCAATTACGCTGCTGGAAACTTAGTTAGTTATGGTGGTGAGGAAGCAACTGTCCAAAGCGTGGCTCCATTTCATATAGAAATCTGACAACAGTGTTGCTTGTAATGCCTGTAAAATAATAATGCCTTTTTTCTACTCTCTCTCTACACTGTGTTCAGACTCAGACATGATGAAACAGTTGCGCTGATGCTGAAACCCTGTGTAGGCCTACTTCTTTCCACACAAAAAAGATGTCCAGGAATCAATAAGGGAATCGATAAAGATTCGTACCAATACTCAGAATGCTCTCCCTGCCTCAGGTTTTCCCATGAAGGTGCATGAAAGGGCAGGGAGGTTTGCTCTCCCTTGCTTATGCGTGGAAGGGCAGAGAAGTGTGCTCTCTCTGCCTTAAGGCGCTCCATGGCATTGTAACAATAACATTTTGGGCGCCCAGTAGCTCAGTGGGTAGGGCAGATGTCCCATACACAAAGGCAATGTCCTTGCCTCAGCGACCATGGATTCGATTTCCAGCTTGCAGCCCTTTGCTGCATGTCATCACCTCCCTCTTTCCCCCTTTCATGCTTAAAAGCCAAAAATAACAATAAACAAAACAATAAAACCTCATCAACTTCCATCCTTAGTTACAGATATGGTTCATTTGAGGTTTTGCTAAAAGTGACACTATGAGATAAGGAGCTTCCTGGCTACTGTGGCTAACAGCACTGAAAGTGTCTCTAAAGGTCTGACGCTGAAACTCCATAATAAAGGATTTAACAGCCTCCTGCAGCCACAGTCCAATGATGAAACAATCCCCCTTCTAGTTTATAGATGTATAACGTCTCCCCACAGCCTGCAACCACATTAAAAAAAGTTCTAACAAATGTTCCATTGCAGGAAAAAAATTAAAGACCTTTATAATGTAATAAAAGTCTTTTTAATACCCTCTGAGGCCTGTTTTGAGGGAAATGAATTCAATACTTCTTTGAAGACCTGCAGAAACCCTGATGAGCACACTGAGTTCACAGGTCTGCTTTGGATCAGGTCAAAAATCTCTATCTCTCTCTCTTTTTTTCTTAAAAACATGTATTTCATTTAGATCTGCAATGCCATGATATACTAATGATATATCTGAAAATATATTATTGTGAAACTGATGGCCGAATCACACAACATAGGGGTGAATGACTGCTCAATAATTGAGGACTTGCTCCTCTTAATCCAGGAGTTGAACATGTTATAGTCTCATTTATATGCATGAGTGTAAAACTGAAGCCTCTGCGACATGATAACTACACACCATCTTGTACTCCATGACTCGTTCGTGCTTTTTAACGACACGCAGCTCGCTTGCATGGAAACCAATATCCATGACCAAGTCATTTAATCAGGTATCCGGTGCTAAGGTGGATTACAGCGAACACTAAGAGTAACTCACGACTTTACACACACATACTCGACGGCTTCACTTTGTGCTGCTGCCAGCCAGGTTTATAATTAATGACACGAGAGCTCTGGCATAGGTTGGTGAGCTGTTGGAGTATCCCATCCATCCATCCATCCATCCATCCAGTATGCAGATTAGAGCCGAGGTAGAAAACACACGGATGATTTTGAGCGCGAGAGTCATGAACATCCACAGATTATTTCAGATTTCACGCTGCTAGTAAACAGATTAGGATACAGTAATACAACAGGATTTCAACACTACACCATCCTAATCGAGAGTGACACACCCTCTCAATCACACGTACTTGTCATTCAGGTAGAGTGGCGACAGTACCTGAAGACAAACCAACTTCTCTCTGGACGAGATGACTGACCTTTAAAAGATGCAGAGTTGTGCTGTTGCCAGTTTCTGTGAATAGAAGACAAATATATCTGTGCCAGAAGGACAAGGTTGTTGTTGATGCAGGAGTGTGTGCTTGTGTGTATTTCAGGGAAAAGAGGATGCAATCAGCTTTGGCTGTCTGCTGGGTACAAGGCTAGGCAGAGAGATTAAAAGAAAGGCTGCTCTCTTCCTGGGATTGGAGTGAGGATGTGGTCTCACAGGGGCCACTTAGAGCCTTCCTGCCAGAGTAACCAGTGTGGTCCAAACCTGAGGTCAGATGGTCACTTTTTATTGAGTCGAAGGAGCAAGATGCTTTTATGCTTTATTTGAACAGGTGGTAAACATTACTACTTTGGAATTAGCAATAAGGGCTGGGACAGATGCTAATAAATTTACGCACTGGTCCCACCATGCCCCTAATTTGGTGGGCAAAGTGCATTTTTGATGGCTAAATGTAAATATCTGTACAAACAGAAGCCTACAAAAGAAGCAATTTATTGTAACTTAACACACCTTTCTTCAACTGACACTTCAATAAATGAGAACACATTACATATCTGTAAAACTGGGATTCTCTCACATGCATTTAAATGTGGTGGCCGGCCCCCATGTTAACATCTGCTGCCACATTTTGATTTTCTGTTTATATATATATATATATATATATATATATATATATATATATATATATATATATGTGTGTGTGTGTGTGTGTATATGTGTGTGTGTGTGTGTACACACACTCTCAGAGTGCAAAACAGAACAACAGAATGTCAGGTGAAGCTTATCCATTAATTGCACTGGTTCTCAGTTTGCTTTCACCTGCCTCTGTTAGCTCTGTTAGCTCTGCTAGCTCTGCTAGCTGTTACATCCATTAACTCTGTTAGTGCAATTAGCTTCGTTAGCTGTTAGCTCTATTAGTTTGGTTGCCGTTAGTTCTATTAACTCCGTTAGAGGCTGTGAGCTTTACTGTCTCAGTTAGCTGTTAGATCTATTAACTCTGTTAATTGCAAGCTGTATTAGCTCGGTTGGCTGTTAGCGCTAACTCTGTTAACTGTACGTGCTATTAGCTCTGTTAGCTCTAGTAGCTTGGTTAGCTTTTACTTCTATCAATGTGGTTAACTCTATTAGCTCTGTTAACTATATGGAAGCTTATCCATTTATTGCACTGGTTCTCAGTTTGCTTTCACCCACCTCTGTTAGCTCTATTAGCTCTGCTAGCTGTTACATCGATTAACTCTGTTAGTGCAATTAGCTTCGTTAGCTGTTAGCTCAATTAGTTTGGTTGCCGTTAATTCGATTAACTCTGTTAACAGAGGCTGTGAGCTATACTGTCTGAGTTAGCTGTTAGATCTATTAACTCTGTTAATTGCAAGCTCTATTAGCTCGGTTGGCTGTTAGCTCTATTAACTCTGTTAACTCTACCTGCTATTAGCTCTGTTAGCTCTAGTAGCTAGGTTAGCTCTTACTTCTATTAACGCAGTTAACTCTACTAGCTCTGTTAACTATAAGCTCTATTAGCTAGGTTAGTTGTTACCGGTATTAATTCTGTTAGCTGTTAGCTCTATTAGCTGGGATATGTGTTAGCTGTAATAGGTCTGATAGCACCATTAGCTCGCTTAGCTGTTAATTCTATTAACTCTGTAAGCTGTTAGCTCTATTAGCTCTGTCAGCTGTTAGCCCTGTTAGCTGTTAGCTCTATTAGCTCTGTTAGCTGTTAGTTCTTTTTACTCTGGTAGCTGTTAGCACTACTGGGTCTGTTAGTTGTAAGCTCTATTAGCTTGGTTGGCTGTTAGCTCTATCAAATCTGTTAGCTGTTAGCGCTATTAGCTCTGTTAACTGTAAGCTCTATTAGCTTGGTTAGTTGTTAGCGCTATTAATTCTGTTAGCTCTATTAGTTTGGTTAGCAGTTTGCTGTATTATCTCTGCTAGCTGTTAGCTCCATCAGCCATCACACTGCAGAACTCTGCTGCCCATCGGCTGCTAACAGCTAACTAGCTCTCCTCCCAGTGATTAGAGTGCAAAGATGCTCTCAGGTGTAGCATCTTCATATAGTTTGACATTTGCTATGCAATAGTTATGCCTAGATACAAAATCTCTTTTGTCCTGAAGACGTACCGGCAAAGATCTGTTTGTCCCACACAAATCTTCTATCGTCACCAGAACAACAGCTGTTAGCCTCAAGCTCTGGATAGCCCACGACGAGTACCATTCACTGTATTAGTAGAGTGCTAAAATAAAAAGGAAAGGGCTGCTATTGTTTCTCAGTAGTATGCAAGTATTTTATATTTATTTTGCGTAAATTAATTATTAACAAAATCTTTGTAATAATGAATAAATTAGCTAATCGAGAAAAGAATCATTAGATTAATAAAAAAGTAATCCTTAGGTGTAGCCCTAGCTCTTCGTTTGCTGATGTGACAGCAGAGAACACATTGCATATGGTGGTGTCGGTGTTTACTGTTTACAAATTGTTTTGCACTAATTGTAGCAGCACCACACCAAACTAAGTGCAAAATGTAATGGCTTCAACCTGCACAGTAAAAAACATGGGTAGAGTGAAAGGCCATACAGTCAATGAAAACTTGCTATGGGGATTTATTAATCCCAGATAAGAACGGGGCTATTTACTGTCTTTGATCCATCTTTAACAAAACGCTCCGTGGTTCATTTCAAAGCAGCTCTGGGAGTGGCGTCCTTTATCTCCTCTGTACCCGGCCAGTACTGTGATGCATTGTGTTGCTGGTGTGGAGGATGCAATCACAATAAGCTCCTGCTCTCTTGTTTCTGTTCGACTAACACACGCGGACAAGTGAGAGGAAGTACTCCGTTAGGTATTAATGGTCAGGGGTCTAATTTATAAAGATTGTGTATGCATAAAATGAGGCCTGAGTGATGGGAAATTGGCGACGCAGGTGGTGGAAACTATCAAATATATTTTGGCACATGCCATTTTTTGGCTTTTGTCCACACTTACATTTTTAGTATGGATCCTGAGCACCGAGGTCTCAGGGAGAGCAAAGACTGTCAGGTATAAAGAGGAAGCTATGCATGGCGCTGGCTGCCGGCCATGGTGACCATGCATAGGAGGGCTGGGCGTTGGTCCAAAAAGTCCCAGACACAGACAGCCAGGTTGGGCCACTTTGACATCCCTTAATGGGGTCCAAGACAAACATCAGTCCAAATTAGCCCCAGAGGCTTCCTCCTTTAAAAAGACAAAACCTTGAGCTGTGACATAAAGGACACACAGAGAGAGTGGAGACAGTGAGAAAAGTAAACTTTAACTGTCTTAAAGCAACTAAACATGACAGCCTCGGGAACGAGCCCCCTGCAGCAGTCAGTTAGCCCGTACACCTCGTACGATGGAAACTCTTGTACATTTTGGGGAGGTGAGCAACGATACACTTGTCTGACAGGCTGCTAAGATAAACAGTCGAAGTTATTCCAACTTCTGAGAACTCAAATTTAGAAACTTAAGAGTTCTTTCTTGGTGTTGTATTTACCAAGTGTACACAACAGGTCCTGTGACAACAAGAGCAACTAACTGCCATAAAATCCAGCCATGGCAAGGTCAACCATGAAAAGAATATAAGATAATATGTCGAGGTAATACACAGAGTGAGGTATGATAGTAAATTAAGTTGAAACAAAGCACAAATATGAATCAATTTTATAAACTATACAAAAATATATGTTGGCAGATATATAGACGAGGAAACGTTGTGTTAGGGGAGTGCATATATATTTTGTAACACTGGGTGGTACTTGGACTAAATAAACTAGGTTTTTTTACTTATTCATTTAATTGGGTGGTAAATAGACTGGGGATAGTTGTATATTAGTTGAAAATAATTTTGGGAATTTGTTGAAATAATATATCAGTTAAAAGAGGAAATTTAAGAAAGGGGTAGGGGCATGTACGTTTTACTTCTACGTACTCCTTTTCGGACACTGTTATTTGTTTTTTGTCTTCTTTATCATTATTATGGTTCGAAATAAAGTCATTCATTCATTCATTCATTCAAACTAAAGGCCACGAAAAATGGAGACTTTAGCTTCCCTGAGAAACTATTGCTTCAAGGAAAAAGTACACTTAACTAGAGCTCAAGCAGTTACTCACATAAATCGATTAATCGCAAAATCTTGCGCAAATATTTTTGATAATTGAAGAATGTTCAAAGTCCATTTTACGCAAAAACACCAAACTCTCTGGCTCTGGCTTCTCAAACCTGGAAAACTGCTGCTTTTCTTTGTCTTATGTCAAAGTAAACTCCAGGGTAGTGGCCCGCCACGATCAAAACATCTGCAGTCACCAACAGATTTTTGGAGCTGGACTGACTGCTGAAATATATATACCATTCGGTTATCTGTAGAACCACCCTGTCCGAGCACAGAGCGGGAAACACTGGACTTTTTGGCTTCTGACCGTTGACGACACAGTCAAATGTCTGTGTATCACATGACCAGTGAGGTGTGATGTACACCGTTCAGGGACTATGTGCAACTAGTTGGAGAACATAAATCCTTTTCTTCTTCTAGTGACTGTGGTAGGGTTATCTGTGGAGGCCCTGTTATACCAGTGTGATTAAAAAAATTATTTAATCGAGAAACTATTAAAAAAAAAAAAAAAAAAAGATTTAGTATTTAAACTCAACGGGTATCTCAAAATAATGAGAAACTTTCTCAAAACAATTGCGTAGTATCTTAGAATTTGTTAGTATTTCAAAAATAATGAGTTCTTGTCTCAAAGTAATGCCACTCTCAAATATTACATTATATTTTCAAACGATTTCTTTAGTATCTCAAAATAATGAGAAACTTTCTGGAAAAAGGTAGCATCTCAAAACAAGAAAAAAAAAATCCTCAAAAAATTATTAATATCTCAAAATAACACGAAACTTTCTCAAAATGAATAATAATTCAAAGTTTCTCATTATTTTGAGATATTAGGTCAATATTTTGATAAAACTTCTCATTATTTTACAATACTAACTAATAGGGGTGGTGAGAAATCGATACAGCGTAGCGTTGGATATTTTAGTGTGGCAATATCGTATCATCACACAGTGCCAAGTACCTATTTTTTAAAATATATAAACTATTAACATTACAAATACAAATTAAACTTTAGGTTTAATTAAATTAAAATTGATTTTTCAGTCCACTAGATTTTGCTGCTACAAAATAATGTCTGAGGTGAGATGAACAGACTGAAAACTTTATATTAATAGATAAAACAGATGTTGACAAAGTTTTCCTCTGGGGACATAACTTACAGTTGAAAAAAAGGTAATAAACCCCAATATATTTCATTGCAACATATTTAAAATTGCACAAATATTGTTTTGTTACTCAAGTATCGTGAATCCTCTGGTGATTCCCACCCCTAGTAAGTAACCATTTTGCCATGCTAAGTCCTTGACTTGATAAAGTTTCTCAATATAATGACTCACAGGATCTTGTTTCTTTTTCATCACAATGGCAGAAATGGGCTTCCATACATAAGTGGTTGATTACTCTTCAGGTGAATCACTTCCCTCATTCAGTAAATCCTCTTCCACTGAAGTTTATTTTGACATGTGGGAACACAAATTAAAGCCCTGAGGACACAGGTTGGATTAACCTGCGTTAATTCTGGTAAATGTGCACTACCTGCAGTATCATGTTTTCTGGAGAAGTGACAATGCCCTCAACAACAGATTAATGTTGCTAAGAAAGTGATGTTGCAACAACCGCTTGCTCTTCACAGTCTGACACATTCCTTGAACGTTGCGCTTCCATCACCAAAGCTATTGGTACACAAGCTCCAACAGGCTGCGTAAGACATAATGGAGAAGTAAAACCTAATCTATCCTAGGTGAATTAATACTGAATGTGCTAGTTCAGCAGTTAATGTCAGTAGAGCGTAATTTACTGTATTTGAAACAGTTTGTTCTTTCAAAGTTTTACATTGGCGCTCTCATGTCTTTCCCCACTTCTAATTAAAGCACTTTGTACCTAATACGATATCTTAGACTGGTCTTGTATTCTGTGTGGTGGTCACTGGCTCCATTAATCAACACTGGGTGACTCACTGCCAGAGAGTGCCTGTAAATCCTCTCCATTACCCTCTGGTGACATGCCGTTAAAGGAGCACCCATGTCCATGTGGGGTTCAATGTCATTCAGCCCATCAAAACACCCCCCTCTGGTTATTAACAGTCAGGAGGCCCACGGGATCCGCAGATGCTGAGAGGTGCTGCAAGGTGACCCGTGCTAATTTACAACATCTGCTTAAGCCTTCAACATCAAGGACAACAACAGTGCTTTTAAACATTGTAGCCTATTAACTACAGATAATATAGAGTATGTTTTACATCACATCTTTTTAAAAACATGTTGCAGTCTTACAGAAATTTGCATTTACCATCTTATTATCTTCACGCAGGCGTTGGTTTTGCAATGTGTGTCATACAGTATGAAAATCAATTGTCGGGCTCTTAAGGGACAGTTCACCCCAAAATTGAAAAGCGATGTCTGACTTCTCTCCAATAGAATGGAACTAGGTGACACTCAGCTTGTGGTGCTCAAAGTGCCAAAAATACAATTAAAAAAACTCAACAGCAATGTCTCTTTCCAGAAATCAAGATAATCCACACACCTTGTTACAAACTGTTTCATCCAGGAACTATTTTGTGTCTCTGAAACTACACCCAACGATCGTATCACCATGCAGAAGGAAGTGTGCATCTGCTCATGGACGAGATGCTCGTGTTTGTGATAGTGCAAAACAGTAATTATATCCTCCTCAGATAAGCTGTAGCATTGAGGTAATGGTATGGAACTATTAGAATAACACTGTAGCTTAGCAGAGGAGGACGCCATTAATAGTTACATCTTGCACTGTCAAGAGCAAGAGCCTCTTGTTTTCTGGAAAGAGACATTGCTCTTGAGTTTGTCAAAAGTCAAGCTGAGTTCCATCTAGTTCCATTATGTTAGAGAGAAGGCAGACATCTCTATCGCTGATATCTCCAACACTCAGCAACTAACACCAAAACAATCTCGATTAATAAAACAGCACTACAGGTAAGAGGAAAAATATGTATTTTTGAATTGTTGAATTGAACTGTCCCAGGGGCCCCAGAGCACCATGGGCCCTAAAACCCCCAGATTTAATGTGTGTCATTCGGGCTTAGGTTATGCTATGTGATATGGAACTGTAACATTTAAGTACATTATCAGTTAAGGCAGGTTCGACATGATTTGCTGGAGTCTAGTTTAGAGACCTTAATTGTTTTAATTCATATTGTGCTCATATAATCCATATTCCCAAAATTAAGTTGTTATAGTCACGTTTCACAAACTGACACAGCAAGTTTTAGCCCTATTAGGGGTGGGGGGACAAAACGATCCAACATATTGCCATATTTTTGTGTGGCAATATTGTATTGTCACACAGTATCTATTTCTTTTTATTATTATATAAATCATTAATATGACAAATAAAAATTACTGGATACATTTTGCTGCTGTAAAAACATGTCTGAAGTGAGACGAACAGATTGAAAACTTAATCTTATTAGATAAAACAGCTGTCGACAAAGTTTTCCTTTGGGGTCATAATTTACAGTTGAAAAAGGTTAATAAATTGCAATAAATGTTATTACAATGCTCAGCATATCGCAACATATCTAAAATCACAATAATATTGTATCATGACTTAAGTATCATTGAAATATCGTATCGCTGATCCTCTGGTGATTCCCACCCCTAAACATTAGAGTACTGATAGAGTGTAAAGTTCCCAAATTTAAAACAACAAGCAGCTGTACACAAACTTTACCTACTTTGGTATAAATCAAGAAATATCTAATCTAGGGCATCACCTTACAATTATTTTCATTATTGATTAACCTGCATATTATTTTCTTAATTACTCTGGTTAATAGTTTTGTCTATAAAATGTCAGGAAACAGTAAAAGATGACCATTGTAATAATTTCCCAAGAGCCCACAGTGCCATGTTCCACTTCCTGCTACATCTTATCCAACCTACAAAAACCCATACGGTATTTACTATCATAACTGACCAAGACGGGCAGCAAAATTCTCACAATCAACAAGCTGAAACCAAGATGTTTGTCTTTTTCAGGTTAAAAAAAATGACAATTAATTGATCATCAGCAACAGTTTTACATATTTAGAACTTTGGGCTAAAAAAACATGGTTCGAAGTTGGAAAATGTCTTGATTTTGGGCAGAAAACATTTACTGAATCATTAGTAAACAAGCCTAAAAATCCAACTAAGCATCAATAAGCATTGAGGTTTGATACCCAGGACCATGTGAAAGACAGCTGCTGCCTCTAACAGCAAGAAAAATACATCCAAATTCTTAAGCTGTAAAGCCTGCGTTCAAAAATGGAATGCAAACACACACTTGTTTGATCCATTTAAAATCAAAGAGGATGTCCTCTTTACAGGACTACCCTCGAGGTGATCTACACACTCCCTCCCTCTCATGGCCCCTTTCTCCTGCTCATTTATCCTCACCGTCCACGGCCTTTACACCAAATGCTGATTCAAACTAACCTGCAGCATCCCATGAGAAACAACCACAGGTGCAGGGACACTGCTCCTTCATTACTGCCGACCTGGCTCCGAGGAAACAGCACAGCCCACAGCTAAACTGTGTGCTACTTTTAGCTGATTTAGCTTTCATAGCTTTTAGCATTTTTTTTCCCAAACACCTGTGTTTGCTGTTTATTTAACAAGTGTTTTCCTCTTGAATTGCAACATATTATCATTCGAGTCGTTTAGCTGTATGCCAGCTCTGACACTGGTTTGACTGGCATGACTACAAGATGAATGAAGACAAAACCACCCGGCTGTGAGAAGAACGTACAAACAATCTGAAACATTCCACACTCTTAAATCACAACAAAGATTAAGACGCACTTTGTCTGTGAAGTTGTTTATCCGCATTGTTGCTGGCATAAAGTGTCAGGTAGTGTGAATGAGGAAATTATGATATGCCAGGAATAGCTGCAAAATTAACAGACATTCCCAACAGCCTCAACTGTACTCTGTGTTGAGTGCTAACAAGCTAATGTTAGCATGCTAAAATAAGGAAATAAACATGTTAAAAGGGGACCCATTATGTGTTTCCTTTCTTTCGGTCAAAATGTTACAATGTCAGATGTCCATAAATGTGGCCAATGTTTAAAACAATACTTTAGCTACAAGCTAATGCTAGGTTGTGACAAATTTCTCCATATGGTCATCTGCTCCAGGCACAATGCTACATGTAGCTACATGCTAATGTCAGGGAGACATGTAATCTTGGTTGCCACTGTGGTTTAAGTCACCCCTATTTCTGATCATATTCCTGCTAAAACATGTCCGGTTGTGTATTGATGCTGCAGGGTTGATATTTTTTTGTCAGCCACCGCAGAAGTTTGCATTGCCCTGGTTCCCTCATCAAAAAACAATGATATTTTTCCATTGGATTTTGGATTATTGCAGGAAATGAGCTCTGTGGCAAACAAAACTTTACTTATGTGTTCAACAAGTTAATCTTCACAACACCACGTTTATGACTTTTGAAGCCTAAATGCAATCCCCAGAAGTAAAAAGCTAGCTGACATTAGGCTAAACAAACTACACTACAATTGTGTAACACCACACCACAACAAGTCTGTAAAGTCATGTTTGGCGTAATGATGTTCTGGAAGCTCGTCTCATTTAGCCACTTGTTGGCAACTGCCTTTTTAAAGACAACTAAGAGCTTCAAATTCACAAGTGGGGTGTTTACTGACAAAGTCTGTGTCATAGAACAGAATGTTGAAGTCTCTTAAGCTTGTGTTAACCACAGATCTTATTTCAGGCATCTAAATGAATGCTAACTCATTTCCAAGTTTAGGACTCCTGCAGTGCTCTATATGGTTATCTGCATCAGGCACACAGCTACATGTAGCTACATGCTAATGTCATGGGAAACATGTAATTTTGGTCGATGATGTTTGTAATTTCTCCCCGATTTTGGATCATATTCCTGCTGGAACATGTTTGGGAGCTGTCATTGGTGATTTTTCTCCGTAGAAAGTGCCGCTATTCTCCATTACACTCATTTCCCGGCTGCACTAACTACTGACAGGAAACCTCGAACTGCAAACAAGGTCAACTGTGGATCTTTCGATTCTGCGTTTTTGAGCCATGGTGGTTATGTAATTGAAAGACTTTCCATAAGCTGAGAAAAGCAATTTAAAAATCTGTGATGTCACCTATGAGTTGAGTGGGAACTCAACTCACAGGCAGGGTTTACTGCTCATATTTAGTGGGCCACATACCATTGACGTACACTTTGAAGCAATAAACTTTTTTTTGGCAGATGCGTCAGGTGAGCAAATCCACTGAAATATATAGGCGCCATTTTGGGGCCTGGTATTTAATTATTAATATCTATGGCAGAGACAGAGATATGAGATACCTGAAAATGCTGACCAATCAGAGCCTACTGGGATTTTTGGGAGGAGGGCCTTAAAGAGACAGGTGCTAAACTGGAGCATTTCAGACAGAGGGTGAATACAGGTGCTGCAGTACGGACAGTATAAGGAAATTAAAATGTTATTTGACCACTGAAACCCAAAATATAGTATGAACCTGAAGATGAGCGCAATAGGTCCCCTTCAAAATTATACTTGCTAATCATCAGCATTTAACATTGTTATTGTAGGTTAGCATGATGATGTTAGCATTTAGCTTAAAGCACAACAAAGCCACCAATCACACTATACCTAATACTTTATTTCGTCATAAAAATGTTTGTCATGACCATAAATGTCACAGAGACTTCAAAGCTGATGACGTGTCACCTCAGTTGATCTTTGAGGACACGGTCATTTTAATAAATGTCCACTGGGAGCGTCCTTCCTTTGATGCAGACAGTAAACTGTGATTTATGGATGTGCTTCTCTAAAATTCCCCCGAGGGGGCAAATCAAAGAAATTCACACAGTACTCCTTACAAAAAATGTCCAAACTGACATGTAGCATGATCCATGTCATGTTACATCACAGCTGAACAGGATCGAATGATGAAACCTGAGGCTGACATTTATGAACAGTAGCATTTGTGAACAGTAGCAGTGCTGAATACGGGTTTCTCTCCTCCATACACACATACACAGACTGACTCACGCTGACCGATATAAAACGGAGATTTACATCCTTGCAGTGGCTGTTTATCTGCTGAAGAGGAAGCACACTGCAATCCCCTCGCCCCAGACCACATCTTAACTCACACAGCCTCTCTCGAAGTAACTGAAACTGCAGACATGGAGATGCAAGGAAGAAATCAGCTCCCACACTGCTGCCTCTCCACTCACTCATCGTAACCATGCTACTACTCTGTGGTATAGAAATGCATGAGTAGTAGAGATGTATACAGAGCTGCAACATGAGACAGGAGGGGTAGAAGGTGGGAAACAGAAGTTGACAAAAAAGATGGAAGGCTGTGAGAGAGAAATGAGGACAAAAGACGAGACCTGAGGGGTTTCACAGGAACAATTGTGGCTGGAGGTGAGAAAGCACCGGATGAGCGGCTGCACATGTGTAAACCAGGAAGGTTGCAAACCTAGAAGACAATAGCGGGACTTTCTAAATCTGGCCCTGCCCCGTACTTTGTTGTGAAACTTCTCAAGGAGCCAGAAACGAAGTCACGTTGAGAATAAAATCCTCTCCGGCAGCATCTGGTCATAAGTTAGTGCGGCTATAAATATATAATTGAGCACACATTCGCCAACATGCGTGCACACGTACCTATCTGAGAGCAAAATGTAGGTCATCTCGTGATGATAATTAGAGCTCTATTTGTGATCCCGATTTAGAAATCAGCGTGAGACACCTTCCTCATTTTGCCACTTATAGCTGACGGTGACAAGTCTGTGATCACACACCAAAACACCTTCTGAGGGGTGAAGTCTTCGCAGTTTGCACAATGTGATGGACTGATATTTCCTGTTTTGTATGATGTAATTGTTGATGATTCAGTTCATCCAAAGTCTGTAGGATTTAAAGGGACATATGGGCAGATATGGCACGTAACCACCTGGAAATAAGAACTGTTGTATTTTTGTTTGCGTAATCCACCATGTTGCACTGCCATGTTTCTGATGTAGTTCAGAGCAACAAAGCAAACACTGGCTCTAGATAGGGCAATTTGTGTTTTCCGTTGGCCACTGCAGCTCTCTTACATGCTGGGCACACGGCAGAGGTTTCAGCTGATTGCAATCTGAAACCTCGCTGCTATATGCTACTCAATCCTACACACTAGACCTTCAATTGATTAGTTGAGCAACAGAGAACTATTTCTATAATTGAAATTTGTTATTTTCCATGGTTCCAGCTTCTCAAATGTCAGCATTTATTCCTTTTCTCTTGTTTTATATCAGCACTGTATATTGGTTATTGGAGAGCGGCAACCTCCAAGGCTGAAAAATGGGGCCAGTGCGGAAGTGCCAAAAACTGCAGTTCCTCTAATGGCCACTTGAGGCTGGCCCTAAAACAGAGTAAATCCCCATAGACCCTGTTTTACTGCAGAAATAACCATGTTTACAACCCGGTACAAAACATGGTTTTGGTCTCGGAAGCTAATTTCCATGTTCACGACAGCCATACGAGGGGTAAATTTTTAAATAACTTACTCATATTTTATTTAGGCTTAAATTTACGCATGTCAGATCCATCCCACGCTGCTCCACAGCTCCAACCTATCATCTACAGTAAATACAGTCACCTCTTTCTCCAAAAAACCAAGATGGTGATGGTCGAAATGCCGAACTTGAGGTTTGAAAATGGGATTCCACAAACCAGTGGGTGACGTCACAGTAGCTAAGTTCATTATTTATATAGCCTGTGTTTATCGTTAAGACAAAACAAGACATCTGAAGGCGTCAATTACAACAGGAGTTCATCTCAATTCCCAGAAGGTCAACAGTTTGACATTAATAAGCCTGAACACAAAAAAACATTTAACCAAACAACAAAACTACAGACACTACAAATCACATCAGACATTACGAAAGTGGATGCAGCACAACAAATTAATCTTACCTAGTAGGTTTGGGTGGTATCAAGGTATTACAGTATCTTCTTTTTCAAATTAAGTGAGAGAGTCAACATAGTTTAATTCATGCAGCTTGTGAACTTGACTCAAGTGTGTGACCCAGTCTTAGAGCAGATATGTATTAGTCTAGGAAGTCTAACTTTGAGCTGAACAGAGAGACAACTGTACCTCACACTGATTCCATACTGCATAACATTCTGTGTTATAGACTGGAAAAACAATACCAGGATCTTGTTTGCACCAAATGACCTCCGTCTCCTGAGAAAGTAAATGTTGTACCTTGCTAAAAATATAATCTATATGTGCACTGCAGGATAAGCAGCGTCCACATAACGCCCAAATATTTATAGAAGGAAACCTGTTCCATCTGTGTGTTATGGATGGTAACTCTACTGACAAAACATTTCATTGAGAAGAAAAAAACGTCAGTTGCAGCTCTATTTAAAGTGGATATGGATATAACTTTTAGCTGTCTCTGTGTCAGCAGTTTGTTTGCAGTGATTTCTGGATCGTAAGGAAGACCTTCCCCTATCAAAGTAATGTCCTTACACTGCTGGGAGGTAATAAGCTGTGACCTAAGAGTCTGTGCTTACAAGACTGGATAAAAAATACTGATAGTTTCAGTTTCAATTTTTCCCAATTATATGCTGATTTGAATGGAAATGACACCCTCGCACTGGTGGTATGACATCTGGCAAAAGCAATGCAGCATGGAGAGCAGGCTGGTTCAGTGGTATATGAAGTTAAGACTATCACTGAAGTTTCCTTTCACTTTTTGAAATGCAAAAATAGTGCTGATAGATAGGACAGACAAGACAGACAGGACTGATATCAGTGATAAGAAGGAACACTGCAGCTTAGAGCTCTTCCTACGGTATAAACGAGTCTAAAGTAAGAATTTAAAGTCATTATGCAACACCCCACATCTCCTCAGATCTGCATACTGTGAGGGAATTTCCACTCAGACTGGGAGCTGTGGTCTGGGGTGGACCAAGCTGCCGCCCAGCTGCACATTCATGACCAGGAGAGTCAGCTGTGCTCCTCAGTCACCTCACTGCTCAGCACAGAGCACATCAGCCAGGAGGTGATTCAAACAGCTCGCCTCCACATGGCAAACCACACACACACACACACACACACACACACACACACACGAAACACGACAGAGTGGTCAGATCTATAATAAACAGCTCTGTAATAATGTCAACTTTCCCCACACACACTGTTATTATCACTGCTGGAGTTAGAAAACAATTAAACACAATAAATATTCTCACAAATCCGTGCCAACGCTCTCCAGTCGTCAGAGTCAAGGTAGAAACGTTGGTGAAATGGCCTTTCCGGTAAAACTTTTCAAAATAAAACAAACAAAAAAAGAACAACAACATACACATGACAACATCAGGTTTGCTGCTATTGAATATTTTCTGTATCAGTTACTCGGCCAAGTAGTTTATCAGTTAGTCATTGAGGGTACAAAATGCCAAAAAACTAATCCTAACATAGAAGCTGCAAGGGGAAACTAGTGTTTTCAAAATGTCTATTTATCAATACTGAATATTTGAAACAGTTTCAATACCCATTTCCTGCTTTTTCGCTCTCTGTTGACATTTACTACAGTCATTCTGATGTTCACCGCCACCGACCAAGAAAAAAAAAGTTGTCACTGTCAAGCTATAGCCTTGTTATATTTATATTGCACTAAAAATAGAATTTTAGGTTATCAATGTCAATTATTCTCTGTGAAAAGCAGTGATATTTTTCAAGGTATCGTATCAAAGTTTGAAATTACAGTCTCGTGAAACACAAGAAACTACTTCACACTTTTGTTTGCAACTTTAACAACTAATCAAATAACAATAATAGTTTATTTTCTGTTCAACTACACATTTCAGTTAAAACAACCGTGAATATTAATGTCAATTATTCCCTGTGACATTGAAAATGGTATAACATATTAATACTTTTCAAGGTATTGTATGAAATAAGAAATTCCAGTGTGGTGACAACACTAGAAGAAACTGCTTCATACATTTATTTGCAAGTTAAACAATTAATCGAAGAACAAAACTGTTCATTTTCTGTCCATCAGCTGACAGGTTAATCTATTACTGATTTCAGCATTTTTTAATTAGCTTTTGAAGGAAAGGTACTTTTTTTCTCATAATTTAAGTAACAGTATTATAACTTCCTATGTCTATGATGTGAAACACTCAACTGCCTTCATGACAGTTTACAATTACTCTAACTGGCTGGGGACAATCAGGCTACAAGTCCAATTTTTTAACTACTTAAAAAGGTAGATTTTGTGCAAAATCCTCAATAAAATAACCCCATATTGGGTTTTACGAATTTTAATTAATTTATGAAGTTGTTAAAAATGTGTAGCCTCAGAAAAACTCTACTTTTACGCTCATTTAAACCCGTAATAAATTGTAACTCGTGTATTTTTAGCAGATATTTAATATGCTTTTCTTTTGAAGGCCACAGCCTGTACTTCCGGTATCGTTGGCATTACAGGCTACTAGCTTCCCGCAGCTGCTCCACGCTGACTGCGGCTCGAGCTGTCCCGCTACCCGCCGCCCTGCTGTCGGAGGCGGCTACAGCTCCGTGCTGACTGCGTGCTCTCCTGTTACACAACTCCCACGGTCACAGTGAAACAAACGACTGATAAAACGCCGACACACTGTGACTGTTACCGGCTGAGTGCGCGCGGAGACGTTTTCAGCTCCGGCGTGTTGATGCTCATTCCCGCGGCTCCGACCACACAGCAGACAAATCCAATGAAAGATGCTCCGGCAGCGGCGTGCCAAGACACATCTCTGCCTCCCACAGTCCATGTACTAATCCCGATACACTGAACCACCGCCGATTTAAAACAGAAAAAGAAATAAAACCCTTCCTACCGTAGACATGGGCTGGTGCGGGCGGTTCCTTCCTCCTGCTGCTGTCAAAGAGGCTGTGCGGTGCGGCAGCTGCGGACTCTCTGCCTCCTCCCACCGGCCGCCCCTGGGCTCTGGCTGCTGGGATACTTCCACGGATCCGCCGACTGCCTGTCTGTCTGCAGACTACAGCAGCGAGACAGACTGCCACACTAATGTGGGATACTGAGTGGGCAGGGCGCGTCACTCCGCCCGTGGGCCCTCCCCTAGCCCCGCCGTTACACGCCGTTCTGACGAGTGCAAATCGAGCGTCACGCCAAAGCTCATTCAAAAATATGGGAAGTTAACGTGGCGTGTTTGTCATGCGTGGAGTCGTTGATTGTTAGAAAGCATTTAGTCAGTTTCTCTTTGACTAATAAAAATATAAAATTCGGCATGTGTCACATAAATATAAACACATTATTTAACTTTAATATAACATTTAAATGGTTACATTGCAAATACAGTGTAGTTTTGACAATAGCTTTTAAAACTAGGATTATCATGCAAAGGCTTATAGTTAGGGACATTTATGATGTGTGCCATAGATGGGGTTTCATAGTAGCCTTTCAGCTAAGGGTGTAGGTCCATCTTAACATTTTAGCATCAAACACTTAATTTCCTGCATTCTGCTGGACTTTTATGCACCAATTTGTATATATATCTGTATATATATATATATATATATATATTTAAATCAAATTTTGGCAAAATAAAAGTCCTCAGCAGTGGCGTAAGGAAGTTATTATGGGCCCCAGTGCACACTATTATGACGGGCCCTGGTGCTCGCTATCATGCATGTATTGTCAATGACATTAACATAAATATTACTCAACAATCATCATTGCAGCGTGAATGGTTGTTTGTCTCTATGTGTCAGCCCTGCGATAGTCTGGCGACCTGTCCAGGGTGTACCCTGCCTCTCGCCCGATGTCAGCTGGGATAGGCTCCAGCCCCCCTGCAACCCTCAAGAGGATGAAGCGGTTAGAAGAAGAAGAACAATCATCATTGCGTGTCTGAGAAAAATATCAAAGAAAGTAAGAAATTAATTATTTAATTGAATAATTTTTATAGTAGATTTATATTTTTTATTGCTTATGTAGAAAAAGCATATAACTTCGTTTTAGTTTTACTGATTATTTTACAAATAAAAATAAAAACATGATGCAGATTAGGTTGCCTTTTTGAGGACATAAATATTTATGTAACAAATGGCACCCATTTTAAATTATTAAGTTTTTTTTTTTTTTTTTTTTGAAATCACTAATCTTTGAATACAGGTATATTTCCAAGGTGGCAATCTGGACTGCTGCCTGTAACACAAATCTTTTTTTTTTTTTTTTTTTTTTTTAAATTCATTAGCATTGCAAGTTGACTCGTTAGCATAGCCTACCTAGTAGCAAGCTAACTTGCTAATATTCTAGTCTATTGGCAAGTTGACTCATTAGCATAGCCTATGTAATTAGAAAGCTAACTTACTAATTTTCTAGTCTATTGGCAAGTTTATTTATTAGTATAGCCTTCCTAGTTAGCAAGCTAACTTGCTAATATTCTACTCTATTGGCAAGTTGACTTGTTAGCATAGCCAACCTAGTTAGCAAGCTAACTCACTAACCTTGCAGTGGGAATTTTGATAGAAGCACATGAGCAGCACACTGATGATGTCAGAAGGCTGTGATTGGTTGACTGCAATATTGGCCCAGGAATGTAATGTAGGGTGTTGATCAAGGACCATGTCCAACTCATAGACTGTAGAAAAGCAAGCTAACAGCTAACACAGCTAGCTTGGAAGTTGACCCGAGTCTGTCAAAATCTAGCTGCTATTATGGACGAAAAACTAGGAAAGATGCTACATGACATTAACGTGAATATATCTCCAAGTTTAAAAGAAGTCTCTGATCAAGTCAGCGAGACGGAACTGCACGTGTTCCAAATATTGAGGGGTGTGTGTCCCCTGCGTCCCCTTGGAAATCTACACCTGTGCTGTCACTGGAGGCTCTGTGGGGATACAAAATATACCCTGACTTTACACATTCTCAGTTTGGTCATTTATTTCTATAAGAGCATAAATCTGGACATTAAGCATCGATAAAACAAGATAAGACCAAATTAATTTGATGACCCCAAACCAGAACATCATCCACGTTCCCTTAACGATGTGATAAACTTAAAGTGTCTGTAAATTATCTCAATCAATACAGGACTTCTCTGCTAACACTGAATGATCTATTGATAGCTCCCTGTTTAACTCAACCCATGCTTCAGTCTGCAGCTAATGTCAGAACAGGCCTTTTCCATTGACACCCACATAAAAACATGCACAGCGGATCATTTGCTTCCCCGCTTGCAAAGCACTGATGTATAATTAAAGTTATCAAGTACCAGGCATCAACCGCCACCGTATCAGTTATTACAGCCAGCCTGTTGCCTGGAGGACACTTAAAACTCCAGTTGGTGCCATTATTCCACATCTTACAGCTTTGATTATGACTCACAGTCGTAGTTTCGCTGCACTTAGCTGAAGGGCACAGCGTTGGTTTTTTCACTACAGCTGCGCAATAACTGTAATATAATGGACAAAATTAATCTCTATTCAGCTGTTAAAGTATGAACGTGGGGTGCTAGGACTCTGCAGATGGTAGAACAGGTTTTACAGACAGTTCCAGATACTGTATGATGTGTCTGAGTGTGTGCATGTCAACAATGTGAAGGCGATGTAACTTATAAACAGTTTGTCAGACGGTGTGAAGACTGTAAACATGACTGTGAGACACTGGGCCCCCGGGCACAGACATGCAGCATGCCCCACCACCTCCCCGACATAGGAGCCATAAGACACACACACTTTATAAGTGTGTTTTGTTTTGCATCTCTTAGAAGTCGTTACACATCTCTCTACTTCCTGTTTATAGTTTCTGTGTCTATAATTGTTTTTCCCATTTTATTCATATTGCATTTCTTTGTGGTCATTTTTTGTCTCTTTGTGGTCATTTTGTGTCTCTTTGTAGTCCTACTGAGTCTCTTGGTGGTTGTTTTGAATCTCTTTGTGGTCTTTCTGAGTTTCTTTGTGATTGTCTTGTGTCACTTTGTAGTCTTCTGGGGTCTCTTTGTAGTCACTTTGAATCCGTGTGGTCATTTTGAGTCTCTCTGTGGTTGTTTTGTGTCTCTCCGTGGTCCTTTTGTGTCTCTTAGTAGTGTTGGGAATAGAATGATTTTATGCATTTTACTATCAGTTGTGTTTCACTATATAAGTTTTAGATGTGTGAACAATGAGAATACTAAGATGATTTCAGCTGATCTGAATGTGTTTGCTTTGCAGAAGCGGAGAAGTACAGGAGAGGAAGAGACATGAAATCTGAGGAGCACATACCGCAATGCTTAGATAATTAGTTTCATATATGGTAAAAATAATAGAAAGTGATGTACAGATAGTAAGGTACAGCACGTGTAGGGAGTTGTGTTGTTCTCTTTGTTGTCAAATATACTGGGTCAGGGAAAGGACAGGAGGTCTCTGTGGTTGTTTTGTGTCTCTCCGTGGTCCTTTTGTGTCTCTTAGTGGTCCTTTTGTGTCTCTCTGTGGTTGTTTTGAATCTCTTTGTGGTTGTTTTGAGTCTCTTAGTGGTCATTTTGAATCTCTGTGGTCATTTTGTGTCTCTTTGTGGTTGTTTTGTGTCTCTCTGTGGTCCTTTTGTATCTCTTAGTGGTCTTTTTGCATCTCTTTGTAGTTGTTTTGTGTCTCTTTTTGGTCATACTGAATGTCTTTGTAGTTGCCTCCATCTCATAGTAGTTGTTTTGTGTCTCTTTGTGGTTGTTTTGCCGCTTTAAATTGTCGTCGTGATTCTTTTTGTGCCTCTTTGCAGATGTTTTGAATCTCTCTATAGTCATTTTGTGTCACTTTGTTGTTGTTTTATCTTTTTTGTGGTTTCTTTTCTTTATTCATATTGAATCTCTGCAGTTTCATTCATCTCCTTGTAGTAATTTTGTGTCTTTATGGTTGTTTTGCCCATTCTTGTAGTTTTTTTGTGAGTCTCTTTGCAGCTGTTACATCTCTTTGTAGCCATTTTGTATCTCTTTGTAGTTGCTTTGCATCTCAAAGTAGTCATTTTTGTCTATTTGTGGTTGTTTTACCCAATTTCTTAGTAGTTGTAAGTCTCTTTGTGGTTCCTTGCAGCTTTTTTGTTGCATTTCCTTATAGTCATTTTGTGTCTCTTTGTGGTTGTTTTTCCTCTTGCATAGCCATGTCTCCTTGCAGCTGTTTTGCATCTCTTTGTATTTTTTTTTGTCTCTGTTGTCATTTTTTATCCCTCAGTAGTTGATTTGCATCTCTTTATAGACATTTTGCATCTCTTCGTGGTCTTTTTTTGTTTCTTTGTGGTCAGTTTGAGTCTTCCCCTGGTCGGCATGTGTTTATTTGAATCACATTTTGCAGGTGAAAGCCAGAGGGCCGGGGGCTGATAATTTGGGCCCCTGGGTTTGTGCCCAAAAGGCCCATTTATCAAACCATCCATAAATGCAAACTGAGTCTTGAGCCACAAACCTTAAAGTGTGCTGACAGGATCTGCTGTAACAGACAGTCTCTCTCATTTTAAATAAAAGGCAGACAGGAACACGGCAACCCTCAGCTTGTTCTGCAGGTAATCCTTGTTGTGCAACATGTTACGTTCTGTCCTTTAAATATTTGCTTTCCTCAGAGGAGATTTATAACCATCCCACCAAGATCCAGGTTGATTTTTTATTTAATTATTATTATTATAATTTTTTTATAACAGAAAGTCATGACTGAGACTGTCTGTATTATATAATTAAACTATGAGTGCTATATTACATTTAACCTGCGTTTCAAGCAGTAATTGGTCTTTTCAGAGTGAATGTAGCTCCCAAATGAGTCGACTGTTTTTCCTGCAACTCTCGGAAAATCTGGCTGAGGGAATGCACCTCTCCTGTTGTGTAAACCTACGTAGCTTCTCTGGCGTCCCACGTGCAGCAGTGCAAATGAGTTGAGGGTGAGATACAGAGGAATGCAGCGAAACAATTCCTGGCTCACCTCAGATAAAAGCATCACAGTTGCCCCCGGCTAAGGTGAGGCAATTCGAGACACAGAAACTGAAACTCTTGAACACTGGAGGTGCTGTTAAGATCTCTTCTTTGTGCAGCATTGTAGAGTCTTCTAGAAGGATGGACTCATTATATTTTTGTTATCTCTGCACTGCAGTTATTTTACTGGCAATATGTTCAGTGTTGATGAGATGCTACACCAGAGACGTCGGCGGAGGAGGTAAAGCAATCCATCAAATGCTGAAAATCTGAGTCATGTCTGCTGTCAATTACATTAGTGTTGGCGTGTTTGGGAGAAACATTAGGGCAGCGCTCGGTGCTGTCAGACGCAACTGAGATCCAGGGATGTGAGCCATTTGTGTGGCTTAGACGAACAGTTACAACTCAAAAAACTGCTGTACATGGATGGATTACTGAACGGGCCTACCGGGCACAGGCCCAGGGGCCCAAAGTGTCAGTGCCCCTCTGGCCTACACCTGCAAACTGGCACTTAGACAAACACATACTGACCAGGAAGAGACACAAAACTATCACAAGGAGACAAAATGACCACAAAGAAAGACACAAAGTTACCTCAATTAGACACAAAATGACCTCAAAAAAACAACCACAAGGACGCACATACAGTGGAACACAAAACCAAAAAAAAAAGAAAGACACAAACACAAAGACGACGCACAACAACTAAACAGACAAAAAAACATTACCTCAGAGAGACATTAAATTGCATCAAATTGACACAAAACAACAGCAAGGAGACACACAACAACCATAACATGAATACAAAGCGACACAAAACCACTTGAAAAGACATAAAAGTACCTCAAAAAGACACAAAATGTCTAAAAAAGACAAAAAAAATTCCTCAAAGATACACAAAATAACCTCAAAGAGACACAACATGATTGACACAGAAAATGGCCTCAGAACGACAAAAAATTGCCTCAAATTAACACACAACAACCACAAGGAGACATGAAATTGCCCCAAAGTGACCATGAATTTCCATGAAGAGACATAAAATCAGAGAGACACGAAATTAGCCCTAAGAGGCATATTTCATCAAATAGGCACAACATTGTCTCAAAGAGACAGAAATGACCTCAAAGGTGCACAAAATGACCTCAGAGAGACAAAAAAAGCTTTAATTTGACACAAAACAACCATAAGGAGACACTAAAGGGACACAAAACAACCAGAAGACACAAAATTACCTCTAAGAGAGACAAACTTACCCCAAAAAGACACAAAACCACCTCAAAGAGACACAAAATAGCTTCAAAGAGGCACAACATTGTCTCAAAGAGACAGATAAGTGCTCCAAAGAGACACAAAATGGTCTAAACTGCCCTTCTTTGACAGAAAACAACCACAGGGAGACACTGAATGGATATAAAGGGACACAAAACTACCAGAAAAAATGTTTCCAAGAGAGAAAATGACCTTCAACAGAGACAAATATACCTCAAAAAGATGCAAAATGGCCTAAAAGAGACATGGAATTGCCCCAGAGTGACACAAAATGACCTTAATGAGACACAAAATGGCCTCAGAGAGACAAAAAACTGCCTTCCTTTGACAGAAAACAACCACAACAAGACACTGGAAACCAAGTAAATACAAAATTGCCTCTAAGGGACAAAATTATCTTATTGAGCAACAAAATTATCTCAAAGAGACACAAAAATGGCCTATAAGACACATGGAATTACCTCAAAGATGCAAAAAATGACACAAAAAACTGCCTTAATCTGACACAAAACAACCACAAGGAGACACTAAATTGCCTTTGATAGACAAAATTACCTCAAGAAAATGCGCAGTGGTCTAAGAGAGACATAAAATGACCTTAGAGACACCAAATTTTCTCAGAGACACCACATAACTTCAAAGAGGCACAACATTGTCTCAAGGAGACAGAACATTACCTCAAAGATGCACAAAATTACATCAGAGAGACAAAAACTACCTTAATTTGACACAAAACAACCAGACAAGACAATTACTTCAAAGAGGTACACAACAACAAGAGACACAAAATGGCCAGACAAGACACAAAAAGACACAAAGAGACATAGAACCACAAAAAGATGCATAAAGACTTCAAAGAGACGCAAAACCATCACAGAGTCGTTGTCTCTTGCTTATACTTAGGAGAGGCTGTGGGACCTGTTCCATATCTGAGCCAGGGGCCCACGGTCTTATAATCCATCCCTACATAAAGCTGCTGTGTAACACCCTGCTCATCATCTGACTGCATGTGCGTCTGAAGATTTCAGCACAACAATGTATAAAATATGAGTTATTTCCTCTGAGTGCCGTGTGATAAACACGTCTGAAGTCCTTGGTCTCTTCAGAGAGAGCAGAGCAGTCTGTTAAGGCCTGTACTGAGCTTGTCTGTCTCCCGGTGGAGACATGAGTACAGCTCCGGATTGATTCGCCCCTGTGGAGAACACGCGCAGCAGCCAGCAGCTTCCAGCTGGCAGCAGGCAGCCCCGACCAGCGCTGCCTCTGCAGGAGAGCTGGTTCTCCTGCTCCTGCAGTGCTTCATCTCTCACCCCGCGCTCTTCCTGGGTCTGTTTGATGCACACACCTCTGTATATTTACAGCATGTACCTCGTAATGCTTTGATACGATAAAAACACCGTTTGTCAGTTTGTTTAAAAGAAGACATGAAATCAGGTCAGGTGTGAGGCTTACTAAAATGTAACATCCAACCCTAAATTAATCACCATGCTGCTTACAAGCTGTGTTTCATGCGTTTCTCATGCGCATTGCAACAGGATGTACGTGTGAAAACCACAGCATCAACCGGAAGAAATGAACACACTGGTGTTATGAATTTCCCAAAGCTGCTGAAGAGGCTCAAGATTATGAAAGAGTCGACCACAGGCACAAGAGCAGACATGTTTAACTCAAACAGTCATTATTTAAAGTGTGCTTGATGTAATGTTTATGAAATCATGACATCACACTGGATGATAAAATCCCTATAACATTCTGTAAGAGGAAATGTCTGACTAATAACTTTATGTAAGTTCAACAATTATGAAACCAAGCTGCATAAAACTCCTGGCCTACACTGACCTCTAGTGTCCATATGGAGAATGTGCACGCATGGTGCAGAACCACTGGATCCTCTATTCACCCTGCACACAGCTGACAGGAAACATCAGTTATAATATTCTGTACATGTAAAGCCAACGTCTCCCCGAGCTAATCACATTATCAGGGCCATTTTTGTTGTTGCTGTTGTAAACAATACTTGCTGTATTGTACCTGGTTTATCAGACGCCCCCATGTGGTCAAATACTGACACTGCTACAGTACAAACATTTAAAGAGAGAAGCTAAAAAGGAGTTTCATTCACTTACGAACACACAAAAGCACAGACCCACAGTGGTAACACGTTAACCTCCTGCCCCTTGAGCATTTATAAGCAGCATATAAACAATAATAAATGGTTTATTACACACTATAATGTAGCTGTAAACTGATAAAAGGAACGTATTTATTCACAAAACTATATGTTTAATGACACATGTAAAATATCTAATCTGGGGTAGGCAGTTTTATTTGGCGTCACTGGGCAAAAATCCCACCATAAACTTTGAGCATATTTTAATTCAAGTGGATTAAAAGAAAACTGTTTTCAGGCCTTAGATAATCTAGCTCATGACAGGAGAGAATTTCAAAGAGAAGGCATTTCTATTGACTGTTCTACAGATGCATATGTGTATCTCTTCAGTGAAAGTCTGACTCAATGGTGGAGAATCCCACAGAGAAAGTTGCAATTCAAGACTGTCTACATTGCAAAGCAACGCATAAGAGAAAGATGGACTTATCATAAAGAGCGTCTGACAATAACTCAAGTAAAAGGTGTCAACATTAGCAAAGTGTTTCAGAGATGTAGAGGAAATGTTGCTAATAGTTTAGCCTTCTGCTAACATTAGTCACCTTGTGTCCTACACCTCACTCCCCCACCACTACACACCACCACTCCTGCAGCACAGTGGGCAGCAGCTCCTAAGACGGACCCCAGATCAGCAGCTGCAGTAATTTGAAATCAGCCGATGCAAACTTCAGGACCGGGAGAAGGAGCTACCCTGACTCCTTGCTGGATCAGCTGACTGTCCTACACCTCATTCCACACCACTACACACCACTGTGCCTGGAGGAGAGTGGGCAGCAGCTCTAGAGACAGACCCCAACTCTGCAGCCGCAGCAACCCAAATCCAGCAAACCTTCTGTTGCTGCTCTTACACAGGTTAGACCCAGCATTGCTGCTGGATACCAGCCCACTGTGACACCTGGTGCAGTGGGGTTTACACTAGCCTAATTGGAGACACTACAGCCATCGACTGAAGCTGTTGCCCACTCTCCTCCTCGTGAAGCAGTTCACAGTGGTGGGGAGGGAGACTGAGGTTACCTAGCCAATTCCTGACACCTTGGCGAGTGTGGGGGAGAATGTGGAGGAGAATGGGCAGCAGCTCCTGAGACAGACCCCCAGTCAGCAGCCACAGCAACACAGAAATCAGCCAACGCAAACCCCAACTGTGGGGAATTGGACAGCCGTGACTCGCCCCTGGATCAGCTAAAAGGTTAGACTCGCATAGTCTCTATAAACAGACTCTACATTCAGTGAATGTAGAGTCTGTAGGCAAACCCCTGAGATCTTGCCTCCGGAAGAAGAGCGGAAGAGCCCTGGTTTCCGGTTGTAGGCTGTTTGTAGTCTGCGTGATATTGACCAATCACGTTTGAGCCGGCTGCAGTTGTTGCCAGGTTAAACGGTCCGTGCAGTGAACTAACGAGGCGGAACATAATTGGCGTCACTGCAAACTCTGAATCCATTGCAATGGTTCAGCATATTTACTTATATATAAACAGAAGTTGGAAATGGAAATTCGCCTCCTCCGCCCAAATCAAACCAGAATGCCAAAAAATCGGGGTCTGCCCCCAGAGGCTGTATCGCCGTCTGCCGGAAGTCAGACACCGAATACAGCCGATGGGTTCCAAGAATGGACTCAGCATTGCTGCTATGACACCAGGACACTGGTCCACAGCGGTAAGAAGCAAGGGTAACATTAGCTAGAGCCTCAAATCACAGTGTGTCCTCCGCCTCTCTTCCCATGTCTCTACAAACCACTTCAAAAGGACAAAAGCAGGCAGCAGCTTGGGAGACAGTCAGCAAACTTTCTGTTGCTGCCCTTACAGAGGACAGACCCAGCACTGCTGCTGGCCATCAGCCTGTTGTGACACTTGGCACTAGGGGGTTTCACTGGCTGAATGGAGCTGCTACAGCCACCAACTAAAGCTGCTGCCTACTCCCATCCTCCCAAAGCAGTTCACAGTGGAGTGGAGCGGGGCTAAGGGACCATGTAGTGGTTGGCTTGCCAATTCCTGACACCTTGGTAACACAAAAGTTTGGGGCATTTCCAGCCATATTTGTAGTGACCAAACCAGGTATTCTAAGCAAAAAGATGTTTTCCTAACCCATACCAGGTGTTGTCACAATGTTAAATTGAGTTTCAACATATCCCAAAATGGCTTAAAGTCAAATGTTACCTGTACATTTCTTCTACATGAACTGTTTAATAAAAACAGACACCCATAATAAATCACACAGCAGCAGGTCCTGAATAAATCTTTGATGTCGTGTCAAGATTTTCTTTTATTTTGACAGCGTTTCAGAATATCATACAGGTAAACAAGATTTTTGCAAAAGTTAATATATCCATAGTGTTGCATTTCATAAAAATAGTTGCTCCACTTACAGTCTTTGTGACCATCAATAGTACACGGAGTCATATTTATAGAGATATTTGTTCAGGGTCTATACACTGCTATAACACTACACAGTGATACTGAGCCGCTTGGGTGGAGCGTGTGCTGTCATGTCAACACGCATATATATATTTTTTTTTTACACCATTAGATGTCTTTTTTTTTTTTGTTCTTTTTACTTTCCGTAGCAAAGTACTTACAATTTTGCTCGATGGAGACAGCTCAGATGTGGAAAGCAGTGAGTTGTGCAAACGTTGAGCAAAAATATGCACTTTTTTTTTGTCTCTGCTTCGAACATAAGATAAAGAAGCAGTGCGGTCAGATGATGCACAATGAGACAGTATGTAAGTTTGCAACCTTTCGTCTGACAGATGTAAAATTTAGTTTCGGCCCCCCTGCACACCGTCTACAAGTGCCTGAAGGTCTGAGCTGTTTGTGCATGGCTGATGATTTCCTCCGACGTGATAATTCCCAAACCCTCTGTGAGAGATTGTGCTTTAAAGTCAGTCTGCTTATGCCTGGTGTAATTACGGATCACAATGGCAAACATAATGACTTGTCTCCCTTTGCTCTTTTATTCTTTAAACACTGTTTGCACTTCCCTCAGCAGAGGAAGCAGAGGAAACTTTTGTTCTGGTATTATGACTCCTTTTTTTCCCGCCCTTAATGTCGGCTCATTCAGAGGACAAAAAAAAAAAAACATTGCCACTCAGAGTTTTGAGATCTGCAGGGAAGGTACGGACGCTGTGAAAAGATTTGTTGATCTCAAAATTGACAGTTTGCGTAAAACCCTGCCCTGAACATCAAGTGCTCAATCATAGCTTAGCAACTGTAACTAGACACTGCACAACCTGTCAAGCTTTGGACACGGTGTGCACAAGGCTGCAGTCTGAGCAATACTCACCATTCAGAGAGTTTGAATCAGAAATGGTTCTTTTAAGCCTTTAAAAAAAACAAAATCAGAAGGAGCTAATGTGGAATAAATGGATGAATCTAGTGGTTCCCAACCTTTTTCCTTATGGGACCCCATGTCTGAGTAAACTGACAACCCCTGACTACTCGTTACCTGGAGAGGTTGGAAAAAGATATACGTTTCTTCCCTGTTCCAAAACCAAAATCAAACCCTGAAAAGTGTACGGTTAGCTAGCTACTGAAGATATAGCCTACTGAATGTATACACATGCTGCTTTTGCTTTTAATGATTATAACAGTGAAACAAAGACCGACCCTGCTGTACAGGAACCAGTGAAGAGAAGCAGGGAAACTTTACTGATATTCAACTAGCTGTGTGTCATCACAGTGTGTGCAGATGAACGTTGGTTTTGTTTATTTTAATAATCATACATACTTCATAGGCCTCTTTTTGACAAATTCAGTGTTTTGCTAATGCAGGACGAGGCTGTTTAGCAGAGTAAAGGCTCTGTGAATATAGCTTGTGGGGAGGTTGGTGTTTCACATGCAGCTCAAATGGTAAGAATCCATTCGGCCACTGTGGAGATATCAATGTTTGAGGTCAAGAAAACTGTCTCACCCACAAATTCAAGGACATATGTTTCAAAGAATATTTACCATCAGCTGGATATAAGCTGGAGGTGGGTGATTTCAACAAACTGACCCAGAGAAACACACCGAATATTTGACCATGGGCAAAAACATTGCAGAGACATAAAACCCTTTGAAACGTCTCCTTGAAGGGTAACTTCCGTATTTTCAGTCTGGACCTTATTTTCCCATGTTTTTGTGTCTACGTGGCTAATGAAAACAACAACATTGGAAAGTGGTAGTTTCGTTGAAGAGACTGCCGCAGCTGGCCACAGGAAACAGGCTGCACGTAACCACTCGCATCTTCAATTTAGGTTTGTGCCGTCAATTTATGTCCACTAGAAGTGTTTGTTTTTGCCACTGACAGGCTCAGATTAGGAGAGGATCCTTGTTGTTTGACCAGAAAGAGCCCCAAAATCACCATCTCCAAACCCACCTTACTCCATTTAAATAAAGAGTAATTTTAGCATGTATAGATCCAGCATATTTTGACATTCAACTGAGTGAATTAAGAGTTAATTGAAACCCAATCAGAGTTGGTGATTGTTGGAACAGTGGAAAGACAAACCAAGATGACTTTTGTGAGCTGTATTTTTTTTCTTTTGACTTTGAATGAAGTGTGTTTTCCAATGATAAAATTGGGAAATTGGAAAAATAAAATTACTGTTTTTTTAAATGGAGTCTGGTGGCTTTTGGATTGGCAATTTTTTCCTTTAACAAAAGGATCTATCTCTGTAGGGATCCTTTCCATAATGTTGTCAGACACTTATAATCACAATCTGAGCCTGTCAGTGGCAAAACAAACACTTCTAGTGGACATAAACTGATAGTGCACAAATGCCCCACATGGTTACATTGCAGCCTGTTTCGCTGCTGCTGGCTGCAGCCCTCTTGCTCAATACTGGACCAATTTATAAATACTGTTGTTCATGTTAGTCACTTTTAGACACATTAGAATCAAAAAATAGGAAAATAGGATCCAAGTTGAAAAATACCTAAGTTACCCTTTAATGTGTCACATTAACCCTTTGAAACCTGGAATGACATCACTTTTCCTGTGCTGCTTTCAGACACCTTTCACAAGTATTTAAACCTTTGAACCCTGAGAAAATTGGTGCGATTTCTTTCCGAAACATGGGTAACATGAAATGTCCGACAAATTGCAAAAAAATTAAATAAACAAATAAAAATTTAGAAAGTTATTTTAAAAATGAGGGAAAAAAGAAAAAGCTAAGGGAAAACGATATTTATAATATTAATTATTATCATACATTTTTACATTTTATTATTTTATTATTATTATACATTACATTTCAAAATTATGTTACAGAGTTATTATAATTTCTGGGTCAGTTCTTTGTTTGTTTTTAACTTTTCTTTCTGTCTTTTTTGTTTCCTAATTTTCTCATTTTTAATTTTCTCTTTTTTACTAATTTCTTGCTATTTTTTTTCCTCATTTCTTCTTCCGTATGCTCATTGCCTTCCTCCCATGTTTTTAAAAGAAATCAAGCCAAGTTTCAAAGGGTTAAGAGGATATTAATCTGGGGGAACACAGAACCCTGGGAACATAAATACGCTCCCCATTAAAAAGTCAGCCACAGACACAGTTTTCAGCCGAGTCATGGAGCTAGATATTGGCTTTGTTAGCTGGTTAGCAACAGCTGATACACTGCTAGTGACAGCACTGAGAAGAAATGAGAGGCTGCTTGTGTTTCCTTCTGGTGGAAACAAAGGACCCACTGTTTCAAGCTGTAAAATAAATCTGCCGTGTTTTCATTGTAAATTGAAAGCATGACAAGCATAGCAACAGTAACTAAGGAGGGCAGGGCTTAGCAAACTGTCAGGTTGTATAGAAACGCACACCTGTACATTTATGCTGCAGCACATAGCTTCCAAATAGAGTCCGACTCTGGGGCAGGTGAGTGTACGCTGGAACTGCATCTACCCTACAGGGAGCTTTGGCATGGACATGTACTTGTTAATATCACACAGTGTCGACAGAATCACCTAAAACAAATCAAAGTCAGCCGCTGACAGTAGCTGTGACAGGTGCAACCTCTTCTCAGCCCGTCTGGAAATGACAGAAACCTTTCATTTTCAAACGGAGGGCGTTTGTTCAGGTCACAGATTGTTAGGCGAGCGAGCTTTTGACAGGCGAGATTGATTCTTTGACGACTCAATATCAGATCTTAGTAGTTTGGTTTGCAAAGCTCTGCTCAGTGCTGACATAAAAAAAAAACACCATCTCAGAGGATAAATTCTTCATGGAGATTACCGGTGTCAGACGAAATGAAAACTATCATGACCCAAAATGAACCACTTGCACAAATAAAGATCGTAGACCTCTGGTTATTTTCATACATAAGCCTGTGAAATAAATTATATATTTCACCGTATCACACTCGTATCTGAAAAAATACAGTTTATTATTTATATCTGTAAAGTTGATGTTGTATAGCAGCCTGTTTTGAACCCTCTCAAGTGGTTTGGAGTTGAACCTTTGACTTAAAAGCCAACCTCTCTGTCAGTCTAAGGCACTCTGCCCCTCGGTCGGTATCACATGAGCCCCTTCTCTCAGCGTCCGGCTGGACACCGCCGTCGCAGATTGCTTTGTTCGTTTAGCACAAGAAATGAGAAAAATGGATTGACACGACACCCCCGCAAGCGCAAACAGATCGTGAAGTCAAGCGCAGCGGGTCTGCCGAGACCCCCAAGCTGCGGTCACAGGGCTGAACGGGAGTGTAGAGGAGGGAGAAGTCGTCACGGTGAAAGCTCTGGTCCATGTCGCGCCGTTTAGGACTTCCAACCAGCTCAGTGAAGGTTCTGTCCACTTAAAGATGATCTTATTTACAAAATGATCCCACATATTCATATTCATTATAATATATCTATGTCTATAATCATCTGATAGATTATTCAAGATAGATTCAGGCCCACTCAGTCTCCGTTAAGGCAAAGTTCTGTCGATGAGTAGATTTCATCTCCGCTGTCGCTCTTTTGTTCCATTCGCTCTCGTCAAAAACAGGCAAACTTTCTTCTGAACATTCCGTTTCATAAAACAGACTCCACTGTGAAGGTAAAAAAAGAAATCCACCGACAGCTGCTTCCTGTCAGTTGTTTATATTTGCATGTTTGTCCCCCAGTTCTGCTCGGGGAGAATAAAGTTTGCACCCCCCGTTTGATTCCCTGCCACGCTACACACACATTCTACTTCCATTATTTATTTTTTTAAAGTGGATGATTTTCCAGTTCTTAAGGTGGTGGGTGTAAAATATTTCTCAAAATAATTTAGAGTACAGTATCATAAATAAAACTCTAAAAACACGTGGTCCAGATCACCCTGCCCCCCCCGTGGTTTCGTCTGCGGGAGAACGGGATGGAGGGGGGATAAAGGAGCACAGGAAGGCGTGAGGATGGCGGGTTTGTTTTCAGATGAGTGTGGCCACTGTGTTCGGCTGGCGCCGCGATGTTATCTGCTCAGCGTGGACGTGCCTGTGCGCAGTGTGCTGGGCAGCTTGTCCGATCCGGGGATCTTCCAAGGCCCGGGAGAGACCGTGGCCTTCCTCCCTGCTGCGCTGCTGGTGCTCTTGTTGGGCAGGCTGGGCCGGCTCTCTCCCAGGCCCCTGTCCAGTTCCCTGGGCCTGGGCTCTGACTCCACCTGCTGCCCGCCACCGTAACGTTCCACATCGTCCCTGCTGTTCCCGTTGGTGTGCGGGAGCTTGGAGCCGCTGGGAGACTCGGTGGATTCTCTGTTCTCCCCTGCATTCCTCTCCTTGGACCTCCCTCTGGTGCTCCTGGAAGGTTTGGGCTCCCCCTCCTTGCCCACTTCCCCCTCAGAAGTGGGCTGAACCCTGTGCCCCTTGTGGGTGGACCTGCCACCCTCCTTCTTGGCTCTGCTGCTCCCACCGGTTGTAGCCGCTCTCCTCCCCTGGCTGATCGGATCTGGGTTTAGCAGCTCGGCCTTCTGGGGGCTTTTCGAACGCTCCGTCCTGCTGTCTCGCGCCGCCAGGTCTCGGGGGACGTCCAGAGGCGGCAGGTGAGGTGGGTCGGGGGCCGGGGCCAGATGAGATGAAGGCGATGACATGGAAAGGCTGTCGATGGGAGGGGCTACTTCCGACAGGCTTGGGGAGGCTGAAGGGCGAGCATCCCATGGGGCGGCATTATCTGGAACATGCACAGTCAATAATGTGAAAATCATGCACACACACACACACACACACACATACGCACACGCACACACTCTGCTTAAAAGCTTGCACGCATGCCACTGCACAGCCACATCAAAACAAAACATAATCAACACAGCAATCATTCCTACTCTACAAGCTAAAAGCATTAAAGTAAACATCAGAGCGGCACTACAGCCTACTTCCGAATGTGTCACAGGGCAACACTACTTTTAGACAACATCAATCTGCCTCCCATAGCTCTCTTTAAAGCCCCGGCCAATCTAAAACCTTGGCGGAAAATCGAAAACAGGTTTAATGAAATGGATGATGTGCCCAATAGGGTGGTGCTTTAGCGAGAATGAAAACCTTGGGGGCAGAGTGTCTGTCTCTCCCTCTCTCTCTCTCTCTTAAGCCCAAAGAAGTCTGTATCCAGTGTAGCAGCTGCAGTGAATCTACAGCGCGCTCCTCCGAAACTCTCCACTCTCACGGACTGTTAGCTTCTGTTTCTGCACCGATGAGTCTCGGTCCCTCGGCCATCAGTCATTTTCAGCGGGCTAGGCAGGGGGCAGGGGCTAGGCTAGCTACACCGGCACCATGAGACCTAATTATAAGCAGACTCCCGCGCAGCGCTGGAGCATATTAGATCCAGGACTAAGAGGGAGAAAAAAAGAGTACCTGGTCATTTCTAAGTACACTGGGTTTTCAGTCTTTTACCTACAGTGTGCCCGGTACGATGACTTTCTTAAAGAGAACTATGTGTGTGTGAGTGTGTGTGTGTGTGTGAGTGTGTGTGAGTGTGTGTTGGATTTAAGAAACCTGTGATTATCCCATGCTGTGTTAATGCCTGTTGTCAGCTCTGTTGAAGCGCTGGTCGGCTTACGTTTCTGCTGAGTCGCCATAAAACAAACTACAATATGTAAATTTGTGCTATATGAGAGAAGCATAACAGTAATCATTGAATTTGAGAATTCCACGCCTTCAAAGAAAACTTCAGCCCGGGGCGTCGGTGGCTTAGTGGTAGAGCAGGCGCCCCATGTACAAGGCTGTTGCCGCAGCGGCCCGGGTTCGACTCCAGCCTGTGGCCCTTTGCTGCATGTCACTCACTCTCTCTCTCCCCCCTTAAATAACCATTCGTATATCAATTACTCACCTCCTGGTAACTTAGTTTTTCTCGCCTGCCTCCACGGTGAACGAAGAATCCAAAAAGTTTTATTAATCCAGTCGTATGCTCAGTACTTCACAAACAGACAGCTTTTCCTGACAGGGAACTGAACAAACAGTGAAACTCATCAATGCTCTCTTTAAAGCCAGACTCCATTGAAAAAAACAACAATTTTATGTTGCTGAACAAAGGAGCTGCTGATCCGCTGCTGCCTTGAACAGTTGGTTGGTTTGTGTTATTGTGTGACTTTCGTGTTTTCAAGGCTAAGTTTGGATTCACCAAAGTCACACAATAACACAAACAAGCAGCCTGTCTGAGGCAGCAATAGACCAGCAGCTTGCTTCTTTTGCAAGGTAAAATTACTGTTTTTGTCAATGGAGTCTGGCTATAAAGAGAAAATAGATCAGATCAGTTCCCTGTCAGAAAAAGCTGTCTGTTTGGGAAGTACTGAGCATATGATTACTGCACAAGCTGTGTGAGAGTTTGTAAATGCTGTTGTTAAATGCAGCCCCCATCACTTAATGTCATCACGAATGTTCCCCATTTTTGGATTCTTCGTTCACCGTAGAGGCATGCCAGAAAATAAAAGTTTTCTTCACAAATTCAGAGTAACACGGAATGACTAATTAATATACAAATGGCCATTTGGGAAGGTGGAGTATTTCTTCAAAGGAAGGTAAATATTGGATTTACATTTAACAGGTGGACAGAATCATGACTCCTTCATGTCTGCTGAACATGTAAATAGGAAACAGTCTGCTAACACAGTGGTTTTGTAAAAAAAAACAACACACTTTATTTTGAAGTACAGCGAATTTCTGGCAAATAGCTTTTATTTTGAAGTGCTGTTTCCTGCTGTAGAGTGAGTGAATAACAGACAGCTACTTGACAGAGACAGCAAACTAGCTCAATGACATGGCCAAACACAGGTATGACTCTAAGTGTATTAACCTGTGTGGACCTTGAACTAATGACTAAGGAGAAATCTGGATCCCATGGCTGGGCCAGTTGGGAACCACTACGCTAACATGTTTACCATATCAACTTAATGAGGTGATTATATGTCAGTGTTGTGTTGACAGGTTGCTGGCTGCCCCCAAGTGGCCAGAAAAATTAATGCACACTCGTTTAAGCATCAAAAAGGACTTTAACTTCTTAAATAAAGTGTAGAAGTACATGTTGAGAACAGTTTGTTCCATGTTCTGTCCTTCTTTTTGAATCCATCAGCTCCCAGGCCCCATGGCCCAGCAGCATCAGACTTCAACTCATCAAGAATTTTCTCTGTTTTTGGATTCTTCGTTCACCGTGGAGGCATGTGAGAAAAGCAAAGCATTCTTCACCATTCAAAGTAACACAGGGTGACACAAATGGTTATTTAAAGGGTGAAATGCTCCTCTAAACCTGCCACAAGTTATTGTTTTGTCCGCTTGGGTGCAGCGGCAACAAGCTGTGAACACAACACAGACATCGCCACCTTAGAAGTTAATATGTGAAACTTAAGTTAAACAGTTGTCTAATTACACATCCAGCAGACAGAGAGCAGCATTAGCATTCATTTGGAGTCATGTTTGTGTCCACCTGATGAATGTTAATCCAATATCCGCTCTCCTTATTCACTCAATATCCAATATTCACTGACTCCTGAGGGATATATCTGTCTCTTTAGCTGCTAAATGATCCACTGTGTTCATCAGACAGTCACTAAATCTGTCCGCCTGCTGTTTGGTGCTGTGCAGGTAGAGTACAGTGGGTTTTTAGACTGTTTTAGCTGTAAACAGCTGCCTGCTGGTGCGGAGGCTACGCATTGAGGGCAGAGAGAGTGAAGCTAAACACTGCAGCTGCTGGCTGGGAAATCAAAACGATGAGCTGAAACAAGCCAGAGCTGACGGGAACTGTAGAGTTGGGTGATAATTCTCTGTGTGTTTGTGACTTAACCTGGGAGGGAAGGTCTGAAATAAGATGGAAGTTGCTTTATATGAAGTGTACAATCCAGTGTTTTTGGTCATTGAGCCACATCGACTACAAGGGCTAAAAAAGTCAGGACAGGATTGAAAACTTGGCCTCTGCAGCATCACTTTGGACCCATTTCTGCCTGCAACTGAAATTTTTAATTTCCTTTGGATGAAGTGTTCTTTGGGCTTGTCTAAGCAGAATCTTAGGGTGCTTTCAGACCTAGAGTTGTCTTGCTGTGGTCCAAATCACGGGCTAATTTTGTTACAAAGTTGTATAACTGCCTAGAGTTGGCACGTCTGAGACGGCCAGCTCGCACAGCACCTGCTAATGTGTGTTCTCCTTTTTTCTCTGATAACTCTGTTTATCCAGATGTTCAGGAGGTTTTTACGGTTAGCTGAATTATCCACAGAGGTCTCTTCCTCACCAAAACACCCGGACTCAGTGATTTAAACCGGTAAAAACACTGAATAAGACAGTTTCTTCTTATTATTATTAACGGCTAATTCTAAGGTAACAAAAAACACAATTCTTTTTGGTAACACTTAACTTGAAGGTATGTACATAAGAGTGACATGACACTGTCATAACTATGACATGACACGGTCATGAACCTGTCATGTACATTATGTACATGTCATTAACGTTTATGACTGCTGTCATTAAGTGTCATTCGGTTTCTGTAACGACAAGTTGACATTGTTTGGGTTGTCTTGATTATGACAACTTGACATTAACCAACGTGACATTACCAGAAGCTGTCTTTGTCATGACAAGTTGACATTAACAAGAAACGCACCTCTTTTTGTGTTCATGACAAGTTGACATAATGATTATTACTGTTATTATGACAAAGACATCTTCTGGTAATGTCATCATGGTTAATGTCAAGTTGTCATTATAAGGACATCCCAAACAAATTTAATGTCAACTTGTCATGACAAAGACAACTTCTGGTAATGTCACTTTGATTAATGTCAAGTTGTCATAATCAAGACAACCCAAACAATGTCAACTTGTCGTTACAGAAACCGAATGACACTTAATGACAGCAGTCATAAATGTTTATGACATGTACATAATGTTCATGACAAGTTCGTGACAATGTCATGTCATAGTTATGACAGTGTCATGTCACCCTTATGTAGATACCTTCAAGCAAAGTGTTACCTTCTTTTTTTTTTTTTAGATTGATTATAAAGTAAAGAAAACATACTTATTATATTCCATTTTTGCCAATATAACCCCCTAAATCCTGAACACTACACCTTAAATCTGTCTCTTACAACCCTCCCAGCTTTATGAATAAAATACTACATTGACAAAGTGCGCTTTAATTTTCAGCTGCAGATATTCAAGATTTCTTGATTTAAATTAAAACCATAAAAATCAAACAGACTTTTGCAGAATAATATTACGCAGAAAATGAAGAATGAAGAATGAGGCTTAGGGCTCTAGTTTCGCAGACCGGGCGCGGCGGGGGCGCATTGCACCTGTGCTTCACCAACTGGGTGTGGCCAGGCGGATTTTGCAAGTTTGGCACACCGTGCACGCTGGCGCAGCTACTCCTCTTTCCCACCTCCGTCCCTCCTACCGGCGCAAGTCGGAAGGAGGGACGGAGAGAAGGCGTGGAGTGGGTTTTACACACATCACACCAATCAAATGAGCCCCTCTCCTTGCCCTTAAATGCGCCACGCGAAGGCGTAATGAGAGTTTACTCAATTCGCCATGGCAGAAGAGAGCAGCAGCGTCAGACGGCCAAACTTCTCCCAGGAGGAAACTGATGTTTTGGTCCGGGTGGTCCAAGCTCGCAGTGTCTGAATATACGGAACTGCGAGCAGACCTCCACGGGCTGATGATGCAAAGGTAGCCTGGGAGGAGGTCACCACAATTGTAAATCAATGTTGCATTTCTCTCGTGTGCGCGTGCTCTCTCTCTCTCGCAGTCTCACTCTGTTTCTTTTCTTTTGGCTTTTCTAAGATGACAGATGCTGAATATATACTCCCTATCTGATGCTGTGGCTGTTTGTGGTTGGCTGAGAGGGATGTGAACTCATTAGTTTGCAGCTGTGTTAATCAAATCAGGTTGGGTTTCCATTACGCGTGCCAAACGTGCCAAACGTGCCAATCCCCTTTGATCTGACATCAGATGTGACGGGACAGTCGATATAGACATACATTTATGTGCTGATTGCAGATAGTTGCATTGAATAGTGGTTTTGTGGCTATTTATTGCTTCGTTAATGTGCCTGATATTCTGGAAACCTGCCTGTGAGGTTTTGGTGACGTGTGTGCACTGTCCGCCGGTCAGCCAAACTTCAGCATACACCGGCTGCGCTCCCCCTGTGCTGACAGTAGACCTGGTTTCAGATGTCGAGCTTTTAGCGCACCTTCAGCGAAGCCTCTTGGCACGAAACACCCATCCGCCACACCCATCTCAGCGCACCTCAGTCTGCCAAATTACCAAACTGAGTGCGCCTCGGGTTGCGCTGCTCAAAACTAGCTCTGCGCAGGGTTCGCCACCCTGCACCACCCTGCGCTGCGCTGGGAAACTAGAGCCCTTAATCCCAATGTGTGACTGGCTTCTCCTCTGAGCATACATCTGATTAATTATGGGATGACATCCTTTAGTTTGATGTAGTGTCACTTTAATATAAGGAGCAAAGCATTTCTGCTATTAAGATGTTGTTTTCAGAGCATTCTCAATTTCCTAAGTTAATTCTCAGGCCTTTGATAAACATGTGCCCTGGAGGTGCAGATCTAACGTGAGACAGAAGCACAAAAACACACACAAACAGCCACACAATAATATTCATGCACATGCCCACGTCTTTATGCCAGCATCACACACAGTCTTAAATTTTTGTTCTTCGTTTTGCATTCAGCTGTTCCTAAAAAGCACACGAGGAACCTGAAACAAAAATAACTCCCTCCTTTGAACATTAGTATGCTAATGTTTTAAATAGCCAAATTAATCACCATAGATGATTTGCATAACCTTCCAGTATGCAAATAAAGTGCCTGTAAACTACGAGTGATGAAATGCTGAATCAAGCCCACACAGAACAGAACATGTGGGTTGAAAAGCTGCTTCTACTTTCAAGCAGCATGGCTACTCCGATAGAAGGGAGCACAGCAGATCGCTAATGATGGAGGACTGTGTCTTCTGCCTGACCACAGCGAGACTCCCTGTGTGCATATTTCAAGGCTGGAGAAGCACCTCAAGGCAAGTGTAACAAAAGCTCTCCACACAAAGAGATTAAATCCCCGGCTGGAACAGAGGGCTGCCAGCAAAGGGCCAACACAGGGAAACCCTCTGTTTCCTGTGTTTAAGGGCTGGAGGGTGACCCCTGAGGCCACGCGCTGATGAATGTGTATCACTGGGTGCTGTGGCGTTCCCTTAAAACGTCTTTCTCTCTAGTGGGAGGATGCTGAAAAGTGAGCACCGTACCAGTGGTGCAGAGGCCGCAGGAGTGAGTGACGCATCTGAGTTTTATTACCCGATGTGACAAAAAAATAAATTTCCCTTTCCAGGCTCAGTTCGAGCTGCGACAAGGTTCCACTGGGTAAATAATCTACCGAAATATTTCATGTTCATCCCCTCTGGCTGACTCAGGGTGAACGCTCCTATTGCTATATTTTTGGACCTGTGGTTAGCTGCTGATTTATCTGCTGGTCAGGAAGAGTTACGTTCTCTAATCTTACGACCTCCTGCAGCTTGACGCCATATTTGTTGTTTATTCCTTAAAGGGACAGTCTAGATTTTTACATCAGGTTATATGAGGTACCTATCCACTTTGAGTGTGCTACATACAGTAGATGGTGGCGCCCCCTGTTTGGAGAAGCAGACAGGAGTACTGAGACAGAGGCTAAGCAGTGTACTGCCATAGATGGGGGCAGTAGCAAAACATATTTTAGCCAACTAAAGAAATCATTATCAGCTTAAGTGTGTAAAGCTATATTTACAGGGTTACTACATCTTAAAGGAAGTTAGATTTAAGAGTTTTTAAGACTTTTATATGAGACAAGGGTGTTTCTCACTCAGCATGTGGGATTTTACCACCTCGATCTTCACTGTGAGTTTGACAAACTTTCTTCAAGCCTGCTACATGGTGCCAGGGACTGGGAAATGCACGCTGACTTGGGCCAGCATCTCATAGTTTCACCCGAGATAGCTGCAACCAGCTTATGATCAGACCTGGTCCTCTGGTTGAAGAAGTGATGTCAGCGTGCTTTCCACATAGAACTGTCCTTTGGGAGGATGAAATGGAGGAGGTGTTTGAACGCGAGCGATTGTGCTACGTTGACCTCGTAGCGCGACTAGAGGCTAGAAACCTGGGGTGCAACTGATCGAGTTGGGCTGCACAGGCTTCGTCGCTGGATCCACCACTAGGCTCCTCAAGGAAATTGGGATTAATGGGCAAGCCCAGAGGAAAGTGGTCAAGGATCTGGCCAATACAACTGCAAGGTGAAGTCAAGAGAAAGGATCCCGTCTGGGCCCCTAGGTGACCACGGAGGAGCCAATCTTCTGACACACCCTAGTCTCGCCACCAGACAATCAGAGATCTCCGCCTTCTGATAGTCTGGGGACACTCCTTTCTAAAGTATGTTTAACACACCAGCGAAAATGACCGGCAACAAAGCAACGCCTCTTGCATTTTTGAAAAGGACACGCCTTCTTGGAAATGTGTGCTCCCCCTTTTCTCGTCTGCAAAGAAACAAACACACAGAGAGCTTGAAAATGGATGCCGAGAGATTTAACTCTGCTTTATCAAACGTGTGCTCATCCGTGAAGAAAATATTTTTTCCAGCGGATGTCTTAGTTACAACATGATTGAGCTAACTGGAGTAGTTTCATGTCGTAGCCAACAACGGGAGGCTTTTAACAGATGACGTCCTGATGTTAGCTTTGCTGCTGCTGTTGGCTGTCCCTGTCAGCTGCAGCCACTGATGCTTTCTAGACATCGTGATTTCCCAAAACTGAATAAATACCACACATAGCAACACAAAACTGCTTTGCTAGCTCAGTCATGTTGTAACTAAGATATCCGCTGGAAAAAATATTTTTTTCACGGACTGTTTAATGAGTTATTACCTATTACAGACACTGCTAACGGCTAAGAAATAGTAATGTTTGTTCAGTCATTGTGTTTATAGACTTTACAAACATCAGATTAGTCTAAACGGTGATATATATATATATATATATATATGTATAGCTAAAAGCTCTGCTGGTCGGACGGATGAGTCATGGCCTTGTAAAAGATTATGTTTGTTTCTTTTAGTTGGCGAGAATGTGTCGCCGCAAACGCGACAAACATCCACTAACTTTGACGGTGTTTTCTGCGAGCGCGGCTGAGCCATTTTGTACCGCTGCACGTGTTTCTAGTGGGACTATGTTAACGAGCACAAGAGTTCAGCGAGCCACCGAAGGACTGCCCCGCAGATTTACTATTGGTTCTGCAACGTAGGGAGTTTTTTTAAACTCTGAAATTGTATCCGCCCATCTAAACACAAAATCAGGGAGAAAAGTCATCAGTCTTTAGTTAAGCAAAGCGCCTAAAGATTGACTTGTGAGTCTAGACACACCCAGGCCTGATCAGCCTGTGGTGGGTCTGCCTCAGCGGAGGGTGTCTTGTGATAAAGGCCGAAACACCCGTTGATGTTGAGGCGCACAACTGATGATGTGTTGGAGGGTGGCTCTGCCGGGTGGTCACGGCTGAAACGCCTATGCTATGGCACGAAGCGTGCTGAAACTCCAGGGATTGTAACACCAAGTCTTAACTGATGAATCTGCATAATATTGCACTGAAGTTTTTGCACTTGTGTCAGATTTAGCTGTGCTGCAGAGTCTTGATTAACAGCCAAATTTGTTAATAAATAAGTCACAACCAATCAAAGCTTTGCACTTGTAAGTAGCATTTTAAATGTCTTAAATCTAACTTGCCCTAAGATGTAGAAACCCTGTAAATATAGCTCTATACATTTCAACCGATATTGATTGTTTCAGGTGGCTAAAATATGCTGTGCTGTTGCCCCCGTCCACAGCAGTACATTGCTTAGCCCCCGTGTCAGTATTCCTGCCTGCTTCTCCAAACTGGGGGCAACTGCCATCCACTGTAGGTAATACACTGACGTTAGATAAGTACCTCACACAACCCCACTTCAGAAAGTCTTACCTATCCCTTTAAGGAAGAAGGTAAAATCCTGAGTAAGTGTTTACAGCAACACAACACACAAAACCACAGCACAGAAAGCCAGGGTTACATGAAGAGAAAAAACATTTGTATGGTCACAAACCGTGTCTTTAGAGTGGCCCATTAGGAAGAAATAGGGGGAGCCATGCTTGTCACTTTTCATGCACATGGAGAGACTGGAAGATACCATTCCTATAGAAGGGGAAGTAACAACCTAGACCAATCAATTAGTGATAGGTCACTGAAATGGACAGAAGATAAACTAATGTTAGTCAAGACAGAAGAGACAAATTATTAGTTTGTTTTTTAACATTAAAGTGAAATACAGAGAAGTACAGAGTATATAAAGACAGAAGATATAACATGAATATAGATACATGCTGGAATAATGTTACCACGAGTTAAAGTGATATTAAGACAGTGAAGAAAGTACAATTCATGAGTTAAAAGAGAGGTAAGATATGATTCTGAAGACATAGAAGCTGCTGTGGATCAAAGTTTGGATACTTACCGTACTCTGGGACCTGCCCCGTACCCCTCTTTAGAAGAAGACGAACGCGCCTGCCTCCAGACTTGATCAGCTCGATGGCCCTGGCGTGCGTCATGTCCCGGGTACTTTCTCCATTGATCTCAATAATCTGGTCCCCAACCTGGATGACAGGAAGTGAGTGACACAAAATGAAAGAAGTTGTGAAATTGTGAGAATATTCCTAAATCAACGACCTATATGTGACAGGTGTGAACAGACCTATCCCAGACATGTCTTGCCCAAAACTTGGCCCTTTCTGGTCATCCTCCTTCTTTGACACCCTCTCCGAGACTTCTGGCTGTAATATTATACCTTCTCCTACAATTGCTATTTTTGGTATTTTCTCAGTCCCAGATGACTCCAATCTCCCTGCTCACTTACAGAGGGTCATTACCTTTTCCTCTCTATTAGCTCGGCACTCAATTTGATTTAAATGTAAGGCTGTAACCCCTCCATCACACAGCTAATGGGTCAAAGATGTGATGCAGAACATTAAGCTGGAAAAACAGATGCACCTTCAACAAATCCATTTAGAGATTTTACAGAACCCGGGACCCATTAATAAACTGTGTGAGTAGTCTACCTGGCCTGGAGCTATGAGCTCATATCTCTATAGGGAGTCCGTCTGACATGTGCTTAAATAAACTAAGGGTGCTTTCAGATCTAGAATTGTCTTGCTTTGATCCATGCTCATGTTTAATCCAAACAATGTGTCATGTGACCGCAGTTGGTTCGGATCGAGGTCGGAACACGTTCTCACCACAAACGAACCGCACCAGAGTTCGTTTGTAACCGGACCGAGACCACCTCTTCAAAAGGTCTCAGTTCGGTTGTTTGGTGCACACCTGAGTGTGACTGCTGTGTTCACACCTGCCCGAATGAACTGCACGTAGGGGGCAAATGAACTTGAGTTTGATTGAACCCATTCTCGGAACCCATCAGCTGTATTCGGCGTCTGACTTCCGGCAGACGGCGATACAGCCTCTGGGGGCAGACCCCTGATTTTTTGGCATTCCGGTTTGATTTGGGCGGAGGAGGCGAATTTCCGTTTCCGACTTCCGTTTATATATAAGTAAATATGCTGAACCATTGCGATGGATTCAGAGTTTGCAGTGAGGCCAGTTATGTTCCGCCTCGTTTGTTCACCGCACGGACCGTTTAACCTGGCAACAACTGCAGCCGGCTCAAACGTGATTGGTCAATATCACGCGGACTACAAACAGTCTACAACCGGAAACCAGGGCTCTTCCGCTCTTCTTCCGGGGGCAAGATCTCCGGGGTTTGCCTACAGACTCTACATTCACTGAATGTAGAGTTTGTATAAAGAGACTAGATCGAACCGAACCAAACAGGGCAGGTGTGAAAGCACCCTAAGATGCCTTTATTTTTGTTTGTTTTTTTGCTACACATGTCAAACTTGTTTTTTCTGATCAGTTTCTTTCTTTTCCCTCCAGTTTTCTTTATATTTTGGACTTATTTGTGCCTTGAGATGTCTTATCTTATCTTATCTTATCTTATCTTATCTTATCTATGTGGACGCTTTCTACTCCTGGTCTAGGGTGGTTTTTCCATGAGTGTATAAAAAGAACTAAACACAGTTATTCAAATTGAAAGTCTTGTACCATTTCACTTTTGGGACATAATTAAGATCAAATCTATTCTGCGCAATTACAATTTCTAGAATGAAGCTTGTTAAGAACCTTAAAATACTGACTGACAAAGCAATCCTGGGGTATGCAAAACCTAAAATCTGCAGACTTATGTACCTTGGAAATACAAATGATTGCGTCATGGATTACGATACATATTTGGCCAAGATATTGTTGATCACAAGCAAGACGATAATAACAAGGAATTGGTACAAGACTGAGTTGCCTACCATAGAACAATGATTGGAAATTATCAGAGAGATTTGTGCTATTTGTGCTGTTCAAAATAAATACAGTTGCTTGCGGGAGAAATGTGTTTGTTTTCACAGCACCATAAAAGAGATGTTAGAGAGGGAATTATGATACATTATAAAACCGTAAAAAGGCTTTTTCAAGCAGGTTATGAAGGTTATAATAGAGGTTGTTTCATGAATGTGTGTGATTGAATTTGTGCTCATTCAAAGACGATGTAATGACTTTAACACAGTTCAGGGATTTTTCATAACGAAGATTTCTTTGTTTCCCTGGCAGGAAAAGGGGGAATAAATAATGACAAAAACAAAATATACAACAACAGAAACCATCAGTATCAGCTTTTGGCAAAATTGTTATCTTATCGGTATCAGCCCACAATCTGTGCATGCATTAAAAATACATATTGTTTGATAAACCTAGCAACCACAAAGGTGAAAATAGGTGAACAGAATAATAAAGGTGTTGCATACATGCTGAGACTTGTCAGTTAAGCTGTGGCAGGTTCGCAAATGATCACACTAGATATACAGTAAAACTAATTATTAACCAGCTCATAAGGATCACTATGGATCTATAATTCACTGGCTTCCCTATGAGCCTCTGTGAGTGTTAATAAGCATTACCAGCCATGAACTGGTGTCACTTATAATTAATTTCAGCTGTAATTTCAACATGAAATTTTGATGGAATTATGGCGGACCCCATCTAATGGGGCTGCTGTTAGGAAACCATGATGAATACCAATTACCTGCCCATTTAAACCCCTGTAACCGCAGCAGCTCAGTTAACAGCCAATGTAAATATTAACTGGACCGTCTCTCCTTCCTGTGACCACGTGGAGGGGTCAAATGTCAGTCCTCTCCCTCCTTCAAGACCCTCAGCCCGTCAAGAGACGGCTCCGAGGTTGACTAATGGAGAGGATTCACGGGGAACAGGGCAAAACACGCCGGCCAATTACGCTAACAAATGGAGAAGTCCTCCAGTAATGGCCGGGGTAATTTGAAAGTCAGGAGCAGACTCAAGTCAAGAGAGGGGGAGTCATTAGGTGTCATTACAGTGGTCTGAAGAGCGGTGGAAGGCAAGACGGTTCGATCATTAATCCTCACCTCCTAACAGCAGGGAGAGTGATCTCCATTTTCATCTTTAATAAAGAGGGAGCTGAAGTTGAATGGGCGGCACGTGAATGCCGAGCACAGGGAGTGTGAGGTGGAAATGAAGCAGGAGTTGCTTCTATCGCAGCCCAAGCCCATGTCTTTTATTGAAGTTCAGGGAGGTAATTAAATGTGCTAAATGATTATCCGTAATAACCAATCACTCGGTACAATTTTCTTAAAAGCCTCTGCACTGCCACTTGAAGCTGAGAAAGCTTGTTAGAATTTGTTAATGCCTCTTGCTGATTAGTTTGTGACTAGCAGGGTCAACGTCGATACGTTTTCCCCTCTTAAAGATGTGACAAAGTGCCTGTTGAGGAAAAATGACTTGGATTAAACTCAAAATGTCAGCGAGACGGCAGGGAGTCACAGTGCAAGTGAGCTTTTGGTTCCTGCACCTTAAAACGTGTCAGAGCACCACTCAAATCCAAAGTGACAGGCGTGTCAAACGCTTTTCAAGCAATTTCTCACATTTACTTTAGTTAAATGCAGATTGATTCCTCTCTGCATCCGGCAGTATGGATCAAGGATTGTTGGAAGATGGATCAAAGCGTTCTCTGCACCTTGTTCTCTAGAATCTATTCAACGGCACAGCGTCGAGTTGATTTCAGTATCCTACCAGCAGTGTTAATGTCTGGCCGCTCAGCCGCGACAAATCAGACTCAGTGGAGGAAGAATAACTTGTGTGTTACTTTAGTATTTATACTGCTACATTTCAGAGGGAAATATTGCACTTTATACTTCACTGGGTTTATGAAGCAGCTGTAGTTAGCGGTTACTTTTCAGATTGAGATTTTATCAGAAACACAGGTAACACTTTCTGTGACGCTCATGTCTGTGATGCATTATAAACACACTTATAATCTGCTTATAACGTCCATCCAAGTATCAAAATCCAAGAATCGCCACCTTAACGTGGTGGAGTGGTTTGCGCGTCCCGTGATCCTGGGAGCTGTGTTCCAGACTTATAACGCTGTATAATCTTAATTCTAAGCATCCATATGTTTTCATAATGCTTTATAACAATAATCATAACACATTATAAAGCATTCCATGACTTATAAGGTCAGGTATTATGATACTTTATACAAGAGTGCTTCAGGGATGATGTGTTTCTGTAGGCTGACATGGAAGTTATAGTCGTCCTGGTTGCCTCTACAGTAAGTTCTTTAATCGGGGAAAAAACGACCTCTTAGCTTGTAAAGTATTATATCAGCCTGTACCTCAGGAATTTCATTACCTCACTTGAAGCACCCAGTGACCACTGAGAGTAACTGATAATCACATTATAATGCATTATAACAGTGATTATAAAGTTTTACAACTAAAATTATAATATATTATGGTGATGACATAAAATATCAGTGAGTGACCGGCAATTATTAAAAATTATGATACTTGACTTTATAAGTCATTGTAAAATGTGTTAAAAAGTGTTACGAGTTTTATTATGAAGGGTTATGAATAAGTTTAAGTGTTTAGAACTAGAATGATACAGTACTATAAACAGATTATCAGTATGTTTATAATGCCTTATAGACATGAGCATCATAGACTGTGTTAGCCCCATCTGGGTGTCGATTTAGGGTCCCTGGAGCCAGTTAGAAAATATACAAGAAGTCCTTTATTCCCTATGCCATACAGGCAATTAACACAGAATGACTGTATCAGGGAACACTGCTATTTTTATAAGATGTGCTCTATTTTACTATGTACTTAATTTATTGGTCCTACCTGCTTATTTGCAGAATTGTATCATATATATTGTTGTTTTTAATGGTGTTTTGTGTTATGTGTCTGTATGTACCATTGATTTTTTTTTTTTTTTGAGAAGCCAGAGACATATTTCCACTGAGGTGGACAATTAAGTTATCTATCTAAAACCGTCCTTCGTGAATCCAAACAGTTCAAGACCCAATGAGGTAAAATTAGCCAGTATTTATAAAAACAAAAAATAGAGAAAACACGTTTGTGCATGAAACCTTTTTTTCTTCTTCTTTCCAACCTTCATTCACATGCCCTCAAAGTTGTGTGACCCGACCCCTTGGCTCGAACAAACTGGACTAAAATACCTAAATGGACACTATAAAGCTGTTACGACTAGCTCCACTAGCTTGATCAGCTGCGACTGTAAAATACTACTGACACATAAATACATGATTATTAACAAAAAACAAATAAATAAGAATAAATCAGTCACCACAGCCATTTTTCTTTAGTATAGGTCATTTTACTTCTAATAAGGGATGCACCATATTGGATTTTTTACCGTAATCCGATATGCTGATATGTAACAATTTATTTGACCGATAACTGATACTGATATCGGTATATCCAATTTTTCCCCCACCTATTATTAGTGATCATCAAGTCTCTTCTGTTGTGGAATTAACATCATGGTATATATGCATACTCTTCTTGTGATGGCCCACCAGCAGATGGAGACATGAAATACAATACTCTTCAATGTACGTATGAATTAATTCATTGCGCAAGATAAGAAAAAACATGTTGGCCGATTCTGATAGTTCATTTTAAGGCTGATATTGGCTGATACTATAAGCACATTTGCTGATAATAATTTATAATAATTTGCACTTTCACTCACTCAATTCTGAATGCACGACTTTGTACAGGAAGATTTTTAGATCATTGTAACAGAACTTTTACTTAAAACTACAGTGGGTAACATTTCTAAAAAACTGTCACTATATTTTGACAGTAGTAGCAGTACACGAGAAAGATAATATGTGAAAAAAATCTGGCTGCTCTGCCTCCTCTTTAGTGATCCTAAAATAACATTTGCAATAATCCACCGCATCTTACCAAAAACAACCAATCAGAACATGTCAATCACTGCTCTTACACACACTGCGCTGCCAACAACAGCGTACGCAGCAATGGCAGGTTAACAGGAGAAAACCGATGGCGAAAGGCTAGCTTTCACTTTCACTTCTCTCTGCTCCGATTGGTGGCTTTCGTTCAGGTGCGTTGGATTCTTGCGAATGCCGTTAGGAGCACTAGGAGGATATTATCTGACTCATGTTCTTCCATCAGAACACAGTGACAGATTCAGCTGTTATTTTTCGTTTTAACCCACTGAACTTTAAGTAACAGACTTTTTCCACCTCGGATCACTTTCCAGCAGCTTGTATTTTAACTTTAAGTGGAGCTCACGAGGGATTTACTCCTCCTCCTCTTCCACCTGCATCTAGCCCCACTGGACTCCATCGACCACGCCAACGAGGAGGCAAAGTAATATCTCCCCTGGGGGCATTTGAAGCACATTATCTTTGAAGGGTGCATTACAGATAAAGAATGCAAAGCAGACCTACGCTATAGGCTCCGGACGTAAAGATTGGAGATCATGTAAAGACGAAAAAAAAGGTGACGTGTCGGCTGCAGGATTAATAGAGATTGTGGAGGTTGTGATTTATGTTGCTATAGCAGCACATGACTTTATTTCAGTTCCACAGTATTTTTATTACATCTTTATAAATTCAGAAAATGTCTGCCTTCTCTGACCGTAGTAGCACAGTAGCAGCTGTAGCTAGAGGGGCGATTGTGCAGCAATGCAAACAGCAAAGTTGGCCCACTTAAATGTTTTATCTATCTTTATCTTTCTGAATATTATCTGTTACTAAATGCTAAGGAGCGATGTGTTTTAGGAACTTGGGAGGAGACAAACTTGTAAAAAAAAACTCACAAAAAGGACAAACCATCTCCGAGTTATTTTGACAGATTATTTCTTAACCCGCTCTGAAAAAGTTGCTGCGGCAGCCTCGATAACATCAGACAATTACAGTGAGCTTCTGCCATGTAATCCAGGCAGATAGAAAGCAGCTTAACCTTTAAATGGGGGTGTTGTGGCTTTCTTGAAGGAAATGACATCATCACACCTACCCTCATCCTCCCGTTACGGATAGCCGGTCCGTCCTCCGCCAGTCGTAGGACGAACAGGTCCATCTTGTACTCCCGCCCTCCGCGGATGCTGAAACCGAAGCCTTTCACGCTCTTCTCCAGCTCCACTGTGAAGAAGTCAAAGTCCTGTGAAAGCTGAGACAAGCACAGATCAGATGTGATTAGACGCGATGTTATCGGAGGAGGAAACGGGCCATTACAGCAGAAAACAGTCTCAGGACTCAGCACAGAAAAATAAGGCAATAAGAATGGAGCAATGCAAGGTAAACAAAACACAACCTGGAATCATATTATATATACACACATACACACCTTTCCTTATCATATATGAGGTATAAAGGTAAACAAGGGAGCTGCTCAAGGCGTAAACATTTAAAATATATTTTTTAAAGCATCCAAAAGTGTGTGTCAGCTGTGCACTTTGTCTGCGAACACAAACAGCACCACAGGGAGAAATGAACCAGTGCTGGTGAGTCAGGCTTTCTCTGAAAATACAGTTTTATGAACACAAAGTTTTGTATTTAACGCTTCAGTTTCCATCCTTGACTTCCTGTTGGCCAGGAAATAATGTCATATAGAGAATATACAGAATATATTTGGGCAGACAGTGTCAGCTTTAAGTACATAAAGTACATGTTTAGACGTATAGAAAAAGTATAGCCTAATTTAAGGAAAAGAAATAAACATAATATACACACTAATTAGGGGTTGTCTTGTGTCAACGCTATTAATTCTGTGAATCCAAATATCCGCAAAAACTATGAAGGTACAAACTAAAGAAATCAGCTCAGTATTTCCGTCCTGTCCTGCCATCTCCTTCCCTTATCCATCATTTGCTTCCTTCACTCGTCACTCCCTCCACTCATCTCCTTTCATCATTTTCTTTCCTCTTCTCCCTGTGTGCAGTGGCCTGGTGGTGAGTCAACCACACATCCCCCTAGACAGGAGAGGTCACACTCACCCAAGGAAGTCCAGGCACATTTTGCACGTCTAATGCAACACGTAGGAAGAGGCACTAAGTTACAGGCTTGTTAGCCTTAGTTGAGGCGGATTCACGAGCCTGGTTTAGCATAGCTGCATCACAGCAAGCAAATGTTACAGTTCAGCCATGGAGGCCTCTCGTCCATGAGTAGATGCACTCTTCCTTCTGCGCAGTGATACGGTTGATAGGTGTAGTTCAAATGGAAGAAAACAGTTCCCACATGAAACTGCTCACAACAAGGTCTGTGGATTATCTTGAGTAACCAGGTCATGATTTCTGGAAAGAGACATTGCTGTTGAGTTTTTCAGAGGTTTATTTTTGGCGTTTTGAGCACCACAAGCTGAGTGCCATCTGGTTCCATTATATTGGAGAGAAGGCAGACATCTCTACAGCTGATATCTCCAACACTCTGCAACTCAAACTAAAAAGCACCACAGAAAACAGGAAAAATCTGTAGTTTTGATTTTGGGGTGAACTGTTTCTTTGAGTTGCTAAATGCTGCACTAGTTGCTAACTTCATCTGTCTGCTGTTTGGTGCTGGGCAGTTGAGGGTTTTTAGATTATTTTGTAGTAAAGATAGCTGCCTGCTGCTGCTGAAAATTAGGTTGATGAACCAAAACCGTAAAACTGCAGGCTGTAAAACCAAAACAATGAGCTGAAAGACGCTAAAACTCTGCAGACCTGAACGTGACTGTAGAGTGGTGTGATAATTCTTCACTACAAGCTGCAACATTCACATTAAACAGCCATCTGATCCACTGTTAGTGTAAAAATATTGATTGTTGCAGCTTTAAAGGATCCTTATCTCCTTACTGAAATACATATTGGTATAATCCTCAAAGATCCAGTATCACTCGAGCTCTAGATGAGAGAACATTTTTCTCCTTACTTGAACAGGTGGCATTCGGTAGTCTGGGATGGCGAACTGCCTGGTGTCGGTAGCGAGCTGTCTGTAGTCCAGAAGTGGCGGGTGCCTGTAGTCCAGCGTGGGCGGCTGCCTGTAGTCAGCCACAGGAGGGTGCCGGTAGTCCACCGGCGGCTGTCGGTAATCTGTAAACGGCGGCTGTCTGATGTCTGGTTTAACATCTTGCCTCGCCTTCACCTCTGACCTGTAACTAACAGACCAATCAGGATGAGGGGAGAACTTCCAGCAGGACTTCTATTGCTGTCATCAGTATATTTGCATATACTACATTTTCTCGTGTTACGTTTCAGTGCACTTAGCGTGTTGTGAAAATAATACTCTCCGACAACCTGCTGGGTCACCGAGTGCTCACAGAGACGGCTTGTTTTGGTTCACACTGACAACCATTAAACAAGACTTAAGTGAGGAAATTAAACTGTTTTTGCTCACACATCACATAAAATGTTTATGATAAAAACAAGTTCTCTGGGAGGCTGGTCATGCTGAGTACAAAGAGATCTGGGTACTGTGTAAAGCAGAGGGGAAATGCAATGACATTGTAGATTTTGGGCCCCTGTAGTTCTTGGTAAAATATTCAACAGATCTCCATAAAGACGCAATCTATGTAAATAATTTAGCAGTCCATAAGAGTTAAGTGATGTTATACAACAAACTGAGGAGGAAAGAGAGGGAGTGAGAGATGAATAAAGAGCGGAGATGAGACAGTGAGGTAGAAAAGGCAACATTTGCGAGAGAAAAGGGAGGAAAAAGTGGAAGAAACTACAACAATAGATTAAGAGAAAAAAGAAAGGTAGAGAGAATGGAGATGAGGGAATGGAAGTGTCTGATTCAGTCTCAGAGGAACAGTGTTTTGCCCCAGAGACAGATACAGGGCCTGTCTATAAAAATGCCTCGCTGCATCAGAAAATGAAGACAGCTGCAAATTTGACACTGTAACAGTACAGGGATGAAACAGCTTTCATTAGAAGAACTCGTCGCGCTCTGTGGCCTCCTCGGCAGTGTCCTACCTGCCCTCGTGGGTGTAGGTCTGAGGTGGAGGGGCGGGCAGCTGGGTCACAGGGCTCTGGTGAGGGATGGGGTTGGGCTGGCTGACAGAAGGGTTGGGCTCTGTAGCCGCTGGGTTTGGCTGCGAGGCAGCGGTGTTTGGCTGGGTCTTCGGGCTGTGCTGCTGGGCCAGAGGGCTCTGCTTCTCTGAGCTGGGGGCTGATGGAGGATTACTGACCTCTGGGGTTCAAAGAGAAGGACAGAGTGTGAGATTATGATGTTTACTTTCAAGTTTTATTTACAAGTAAATGTCTTTTGTGAGGCATGGATTAATTTTTTGCCACTTGGGGGCAGTGTAAAACCTGTGAACACAACTCTGACGTAGTATGACCTCGTAGAGCTTGTATAGTGAACATGTCAACAGTTTCCAATAGGGTAGCAGAAATAAAGGTATCACAGTTCTGAAAACCTGTTAAATGTAAGTCCAATATTTTACTTACCCCCCTTTAAAGGAATACTTCACTCCCCACGTGACCATTTGTATATCAGTTACTAACCCTGAGTTACATTGAGTTTGTGAAGAAAATTTACTTGCTTACTTTATTTTACTACTAAAGAGCCAGATATTGGTAGTTGAGTTGGTAGAGACCAAAACGGAGCTTAAAGGAACACTTCACCCCCCAAGTGGTCATTTGTATATCAATTACTCGCCCTATTTTACAGTGAATTTGTAAAGAAAACCTTATTTTTCTCACTTGCCTACATGATGAACGAAGAATCCAAAAACAGACAAAATTCTTGATGAATTGTAGTCATAGGCAACTGTATTTGACAACAGCAAATCTATACAAAAAAATCTGTTTACAAACACTCACGCAACTCGTGCAGTATAATTCAAGTCTCGTTTAACCAGTCGACAACCTTTTCCGACAGGGAACTGAACTGAAAGTGAAACTTGTCTATGCTCTCTTCAAAGCCAAACTTCATTGACAAAAACAGTAATTTTACCTCGCTGAACACAGGAGCTGCTGGTCAACCGCTGCTTTGATCAATTAGTTTGTTTGTGTTATTGTGTGACTTTGGCGTTTTAAAGAGTTAGTTCAGATTCACCAAAGTCACACAATAAGTCAAACATACTAACTGATCGAGGCAGAGGTAGACCAGCAGCTCCAGTTTTCAGCGAGGTAAAATGATTGGTTTTGTCAATGAAATCTGGCTTGCATGATAAGTTTCACTTTCAGTTTGGTTCCCTGTCAGAAAGGTCTGTCTGTTTGGGAAGTAGTGAGTGAGTAGTGTGTGAGAGTTTGTAAACAGATGTTATGGGATATTTTTGCTGAGAGTGAAAGCTCTCTTCAAAGCCAGACTCCACTGACAAAAGCAGTAATTTTACCTCACTGAACACAGGAGCTGCTGGTCTACAGCTGCCTCCATCAGTTAGTTTGTTTGACTTATTGTGTGACTTTGGTGGGTCTAAACTGACCTGTTAAAAGACAAAAGTCACAAAGTAACTCAAACTAACTAACTTATCGAGGCAGCGGTCAACCAGCAGCTCCTGTGTTCAGTGAGGTAAAATTACTGTTTTTGTCAAGGGAGTCTGGTTTTAAAGAGAGCATCGATAAGTTTCACTTTTATTTCAGTTCCCTGTTTGGAAAGTATTGAGCATACAACTGGATAAACATACTACACTGCAACAGATGTTTTGGTATAGTTTTGCTGTTGTTAAACGTGGACCCCTATGACTTCAGTTTATCAAGAGTTTTCTCTGCTTTTGGATTCTTCGTTCACAGTGGAGGCATGAGAGAAAAATAAAGCTTTCTTTACAAATTCAACATATAACAGGGTGAGTAACTGAAATATAAATGATCACTTGGGGGGCGGAGTATTCCTTTAAGCTCAGTTTTGGTCTCCACCAACTCAACTACACATATCTGGCTCTTTAGCTACTAAATGCTCAACTTTATGAGCCTATCACAAAATTTGATCATCTACCGTTTGGTGCTGAGCAGAAAGAGTACAGTGGGTTTTTACAGCTGCCTTGTGAGGCCGAAAACGACGCTATGAGAGCAGTGAGAGTGAACAAAAATAGTAAAGTTAAGAACCAGAGAGCTCAACAGTAGATGAAACTCGCCGAGGGGAGCAGCAGATTGGGTGATAATTCTCAGTATGTCCATCAAAGTGCAAATCACACCACCCACTTGAGCTCCATAATGCTATTTATGGTTAGAAACTCCACATGGGTACCTTAATGTAGCTCTAAATACGGAGGTTATAAATGTCCAGGATGTGGAAAGCAAACAACGAAAAAGTAGGGAAAGGTAAAGAGACAAACCATCATCATACAGTTTAGTCATAGTTGGTCTTGCATGCTTAGATTTGCATTTTAGGACAGTTATTTGTTTAAGGTGGTTAAAGGAGACATGACCATGCTTGCAGCACACAAGAAGAATCACTAAAAAACTGAAATGACACACCATATTTTTAGGAACAGTCATTTGTATGGGTGTTACTGTAACCACAGTGAGAGACAGCAGCATTTGCATGCACAAGTGTCGAGAAGAGACTTTGCAGATGAGAGGAGCACCACTCATGAATGTGACAAGTGACAGTTAATCTAAAAAGAATCCCATTTTGCAAAAGTCATATTACAACTTTGATTTAATGGAGCAAAAATCAATTACTGTCATAAATCACAGTCTCGCCAAAGTGTTGCAGTGTCAGGTCCACGTGTTCGCTCACCTTCCTGCGGTATGATCCTCAGGGTGACGCTGAGGCCTGCATCCTTGATCAGCTTAACGATGTCGGCGTGCGGCATGTTGACGATGGACTGGCTGTTGACTGCCAGTATCCTGTCCCCCACCTTCAGCTTCCCGCAGCGGTCGGCCGGGCTGCCCTCGATGATGCGGCCAATTTTGTGGGGCACAGCTGTTGGAGGATTCAAACGCAACACGCTGCAGGTAAGAGACGCGCTCAGCAGCAGATTGGAGGATTACGCCTGTCTGTGCCTCACACCACACTCACTCTCTGACTGACTGAATATGCCTCTGTCTCTCTCATTTTGCTATTCACCCCAGGCTTACGTAAGGCATCCAGGTTTTTTTTTTTTTTCATGTGTGTGGGCGATGCGCTGATGCTCTTGGCAGCATAGCAGAGATGTGTGTGACTGACGTGCCGTGGGAGGGCATGTATAATTGAGGAGATACAATAAGAGGGGCTTCACTTTTCATTGAGCCATGACCCCTTCTTATACTTAAGTTTGGCTCATATCTTGACAACATGCTGACTTTACCTGATCGTTAATGTGCGTCTCAGAGCTTCCACAAGAGGTTCAGCTCTTATTATGCAGACTGATACTCTATAAAACACCACTGAAACAATCACAAGACTCACTGTTGGTGGCGGCCGCCTCAGGCCTGTTGAGCGAGCTGATGATGACAAAACCGAAGCCTTCGCTCTCCTTTCGATTGATGATGACATCGCTGGGTTGAGTGTTGGGGGTCGACGTCCTGTCTGAAGTGGCAGTGGCGTTGCCCATGCTGGAGTTGGGTGCCTGGGTCGTGCTGGTGCTGTTGGCATATGTGAAGTCACTGCGGGGGGAGCTGTGTTGCGTGGAGACGGAGCCCGGGCTGCGGCCATTCTCTGGACAAGAATCACCTGTAGGGGGAGGTAGAGAGCTCAGCGACCAAGTACATGAAGATGGTAGTGGAGGAAGTACTCAAGAATATGTTGGTGAAGACTGTCAGTCATCAAGGTCATGGTAATCGTAAGTGCTATATCGTAGGCAACTGGACATGCTTGAGTTACTTGAAGACACTTTGCCTCTCATCTTGGCCAGAGATGGTTTGAAAGAGGCGAGAAAGAAGCCATCGATGACCAACGTTAAACCAAGGAGGTGGCCTATGACACCACTTATCATCCACCTACAATGCAGTCCTAGGATCCCTCCCCAGACTACTAAACCCCCATTCACACTTGGACCCATCTAACCTAACGACACACAAGATGGCCGGGTGGGTCAACGACTTACATGTGACCTCAACGACTCTGCTGGGATTCACACCCACACAGAGTTTAAAGCCTGCAACTCCGCACCAGTCTGGTAGAAGTGGGAAGTGGAACGTCTTCAAGAAACTCAAGCAATATATAAGCTATATATAGCACTGAAGATTACTCAGATATATTTCCTAGTCCCAACCACGTGTCCTTGATTTAATTTTTCAGTTGTTATATCCCAAAATAGATTTTTTTTTTTTTAAATTTCAGAATCACTCTTTTCTTTTCCTATTTAAAGTCTTTATATTTGTGATGACTCATTTTGAACTGGTGTAGAAAGAAAACACAGGATCCCACAGCTTCTTGAATAAAACATTCATGGATTGCTCAAGGACCTTTCAGACCAAAGTCTCTTAGATTTAGGGACCCTACACGGCACAGTTTGAGACACAAATCAAGGTTCATTAAAATGATAAATGGACTGCACTAACACCTTTCTAGCCTTCTGACCACTCAAAAGTGCTTCTACACCACATGTCACATTCACCCATTCACACACAGATTCACACACTGGTGGCCCAGACTACCAGACATGCCTGCTACTCAGTAACCATTCACATGCAATCACACACTGATGGAACAGCCATTGTGAGCCATTGGGGTTCAGTATCTTGCTCAAGTATACTTCGACATGCGAATCGGAGGAGCCGTTGATCGACCGCCAATCTTCCAAGTAGTGGACGACCCGCTCTACCTCTGAGCCGCAGCCGAAAATATTTTATATTGAGAGCTAGCAGGCTTTACAGAAGCTCGCAGACAACAATTAAGCAGAGCATATTTTCTAACATTAAGTAAAAACTTTGATTTCTATTCTTGCACAAAATAAATAAATTCAAGCATTTTCAATGACCCATGACTAATGAGACCTTGATTTTTTCCCCCCAAGTTCACAAGGCCTGGGGAGGATTTTGCTTTCTTAAAAAGTAAAACAAAAAGTTCAGTGCTCCTCCACATCCTAATTATTTTCGTACAGTCCATAAGAAATAAGTACCAATACAACAACAACAATGACTGTTACAGGTTGAAGTTATTCAATCCAAATCTTGTCTAGGTAAAGTTACAGAAGTGTTATTAACAAAAGGTACTCAGTGTATCAAAGGTAAAAATACTCATCAGGCAAAAGGCAAAGGCTGTGAGTGATTTTTTTATTAGATAATTAGATTGAAGCTGGAGGAGGTGAAGCTGGTTTTGCACCTTGTGTACAGTAAGGTGGTTTAGTTCAGTGGTTCCCAACCTAAGAGTCCGGGCTCCTCCAAAGGGTGACAAGAGAAATCTGAGGGATGGTTAATTAGCCTCTCCAGGATTTCATGGGCTGTTTTTGGGATAGTTGCGGCCTGAAATGTCTGATTTCCTGATCTGATAGCTTTTCTATGAAATGTTGAGATACAAGTGTGAAGGAATTTTGCTGTGTTACAGCCTTTAGCCTTGGTTAGCACAGAAAATGGATGATAGTTATGCTCGAGGTAACAGTCAGGTCAGCAGATGGCCTAAAAGAGGAGTCGAGGTCAGGCTACTTGACCTTTGTTACGAACGCACTCCATTAATCGTCTCCGAGTTGTGGCAGATGGAGTACAGCTGCCCAGATAATGGTACCTAGCCGGCTCTGTTGCCATAGCTCCCAACGTTAAGGGGAAGGGAGATTGCCCAACACTCCAGACTCAACAGATGACTCTCTTTTTAGATATGTGCATTTTGTAAGAAACAGTCAAGGTGATTTAGAGCGAGCCAGGTGAGCATGCTTGTTGTTAAAAGTCAGTAACCAATAGAAACTTCACACAGCCATAGATCAGGACAGAAATATCCTCATTTGGGAACGTAGAGTAACTGACTAGGGAATACTGTTTGGGTTGATTGCAAGAACCAGGCAAGGACAGTGTTACATTCTCCTCTGTAAACTGTGCCTCTCCTCGATCAAGTCTTCATTAAATACCATGTGTGATCCATCAAAGTCTTCTGAGGTCTTCTTCAGTTATTAAATCATCAGCTCTGAAATTCTTTCTTCAACAGCATGTTGCAATTTTTTAAGGTCAAGGAAATTGCGCGGACAAGTGAGAACTACAATTATTGCAATTGCTTTCTCGGACTTGGAGTTTATTATTATGAGTAAGAATTAGAATCGTTTTGTAATGGGGTGGTGGGTGATGGGGTGATCAGCTGCTGCTGCTTTTGATGCAGTGCTTAAGGACTCTCTCCTTGAGCTCCTCTCCTCCTGCTCTTCCTGCCTAGGGTTGGGTACCAAAAGTCAGTGCTTATATGGAACCGGTACCTCTACAACTGATACCTACCGGACCGAAACACATTACAGTGCCTCCTTTCGGTGCTTTTTTTAAAAAAATGCTATGTCTCCCCCTATTGGACGTTACACGTAACAGAATCATTCATTCATTCATTCGTTTGTTGAATGTATATTATTATTTAACGGCACGCCAAGCACCGTTGGGCGTCACTTCCGTTTACGTTCAACAAAACAAAACATAATGGAGCTAGGTTTGGAAAAACGTCATTTGAAATCTGTTTTTAGCCTCATTGTAGCCTGCAGCTCTTACTGCCTCTCTGGGCACCACATTCACGTGTACACACTTGTGCAAGACCAGCGAAAGCACAAGCTTTGCTTACCTGTGTTTACATTACGTGACACGTGCACCGCAGGGAGAGACAACAGTAACCACATATCCGAGACCAACGCCATTGTCCGCCTGAACTACGGTAGATATGAATGACTTACTCCTCTGAAAGCCTGCCATCTGGTCCTGCGGGCCTCTGCCTTTTCTTCCAGTTGATCTTGGGGAAGTAAAAAAATGTCTCCAGAACACCACGGGTCAGTAGTGCTGAAAACTCAGGGTGATCGGTGATGCACGGTCTCTGAAGAGCAGCAGTCTCGTCAGTACTGATGTCCAGATTCTCAAGTGCAGGCATCACCAATTCCCAGTCTGAGCAGCAAAGACTTTCCTCATCCGTTGGCATTGCTTTGCATTTGAAACAACTACACCACCAGGTTTCCAGTGCTCGACTCCGGTATTCTGCGGCTGGCTGAGGGTTAGGCTCATGAGCTGTGGCGGCTGCTTCGTCCAGTAGCCTGAGTTCCGCGTCCATATACTCAGGCTCAAACAAATACGGCTCAACAAAGAAATGCTATTCCTCCTCAGTTTCAGAGTCTTCAGACATGTTGGGCTGTCCTTTGCTAAAAGACCGTAGTGCAAATTATCTTTTAGCTACTGTGGTTACTGTTGTCTCTCCCTGCGGTGCACGTGATGTAAACACGGGTAAGCAAAGCTCATACTTTTGCTGGTCTCGCGCAAGCGCGCACACGTGAGCACGGAGCACAGAGAAGCAGTCAGAGCTACAGGCTACAGTGAGGCTAAAAACAGAGTTCATATGACGTTTTTCGAAACAACTTTTTATGTTGGGGCTGCAGCACACTTGGATCACTACGGATGAGCAGTATGGAGATACTTTGTGGATTCAATTTTGTGTTCTTCGACGTTAGCCTGGGGCACCGTCTGCCATTAGGTGTGCTAGCCGCTCCCCCCGTCGATCTCCACAAGGGATGTGAGGACTCTAAAACTTCACCAGGGCCTCCTTCGGCATGAGGGTGAGTAGATAATGGCTGAATCTTAAGTCTTTAGGTCTTAAACAGTTATATAAATGACACTGCTGCTTTAATCTTTAACAGTGTTTTGTATTTTAAAAGATTAACATATGATGTTTTCTGATGTAAAATCTCAATTTGCAAAGGAAATCTTTTGATCTGTTAATCAGTGTACTTTGTTTTTATAAATGAAGGCTGTTTTAGATTCTAGCACTGTTTGTGCTGTAAAATTACCAACGCAATCCGTGATTGCTTTGGAGGAATCTGAGGATGATTCTGCGTGTGCAAAAACAATTAGCTGTAAAGAAAGGAGTACTTTTTTCCTCCTCCTACCCTAAAATTAGACGTGCTGGAGCTAAAGCTCATCCTTGTGAAGAATCAAGAAGCAAACACAAAACAGCGATACAAAGCAGGAAAGCAACTGTCACAATGTGGTAAAACACATCATTAAAATGCAGCAGCATCGTGTCAATCCAGCTGGAGCCAACGCGGCTCCCTGCACCTCTTGCCTTTTTTTGTGTGTGTGCATGCATCCTGGCTTACTGAGCGATCAAACCGTGTTGTTGTTGTTGTTTTGATAGCTCACCGAGAAGCAGAGCTGTGGTTTTTAGTAGTTAAACAGTAGGGAATTTAAACTGGAACTTGAGCTCACTGATACGGAGTTACAGTGAGATTTGTCACTGTAAAAAGGTACATACCCACATGTAGTCTTTCCTTACACCAACAAGTGCACAAATAGTTATTTTATAAGGAGAAAAATATTCACAAAAAAAGAAGAGAGAACGGTGTGAAATGTGGGGCATCGGGTGCAGGGAGAAGTACAGGCTCCGAGCAGAGAGCGGAGTCTGACACCTCGCAAAGTGCCAGTGGGAGTCAGACAATTAGGATGGAAGTAAGAGCAGCAGAAGAGGCCAGGCATGAGTCAGACGGTAGCCTTTGGTGAGAGGAAATTGACAGAGAGGGCGGAACAGAGTGAGAAGAATAGGATTGGTGAGAAGAGTGTGTGTGCATGTGTGAGAGGCAGTAATAATGAGAACACGGGAGGCCGGAGTTCACAGGAGGAAGTGACACCGCAGACCGTGGCCTGAAACGCAAAGAAACTTGAATGACGAGCAGAGAGCATTGGTGTGTGTGTGTGTGTGTGTGTGTGAGAACAAGAGTGTGCTAATGTGTTTTTTTGGGAGGCTTCGGTGTAATTACTCAGAGAGAGATTAGTGCTTCAGTTCTCTGACTGATTAAACACTGTTTTTTGAATCGTTACGGGACGAGAATGGTGGTGGTGCACAGAGAAGGAGAGAAACAAAGAGGAGGGAGGAATTCAATGAAACAGAGGATGGAGATGTGAAGGAGTAAGCCTGGGAGATCAATTTACTTTAGGATCCTAAAGCTGTTCTCTGCAGGATTAACTGTGTCCTTTAAAAGTCCACCAAAAATAGGATTTGTTGACAGTACAGAGTATCACAAGTCTTATCGTATAGGGGTATAAATATATCTCAGTATCTCCAAATGTACTGGAGGAGTGCTTCATGGAGGTGCATCAGTTGAACGCTATGATTCACTGTGAGGTGTAACTAAATAATCCAACCAATAAATTCATCACAGTTTCTAATAATCCAGCCTTTCTACACATCTTATCAAATCTAATGCCTTGCTTCCACTTACGTATGTGACTGGTGTCCATAGATCCGTAAATATAAGGATGATGCCTCTAGTGTCCAACGCAAGAAAGTGCATTTCATTATAGATGGATATATAGTTTGGAACGTGTGCTTGGAACATTACTGGGACAGAAACAGGACCTGCCAGGTACGTGGCATGTTTTGTGAAATATTTAATTAAAGTCTTAACAACAATCTGACTGTATATAATGTATAACCATATTTTAGCAGAATAACATTACTCAGATTCACAATATGTTAAAACTAGATAAACAAGTTATTTTATATCATACAAACCCACTTGACAAGCAACACAGGCAACTGAACTGAAGGAAATAGCCTGTTAGCTACTTAGCAGCCTGTTAGCTTAGCTAGCACACTGTCATTTGGTCTCTCAGAAATCCACTGCAAAAGGTCAACTTTTTTATGGACTCAAGGCAAATTCTGGACTGAAGTATTACGGCGGAGGGGAGTTTCGCGGGCACTGCTGCTAATCACCCCCCAGTCCCTCTGCCTCACTCCCTGCCGTTGTGGACTGGTTCCCCAGGAGGAAAGTGGGCAGCAGCAGGTCCAAGATGGACCTTCGGTTGGCGACTGTAGCAGCTTGAATTTGGTCAGTACTAGTCTCTATATACAGACTCTACATTCAGTGAATGTAGAGTCTGTAGGCAAACCCCTGGAGATCTTGCCTCCGGAAGAAGAGCGGAAGAGCCCTGGTTTCCGGTTGTAGGCTGTTTGTAGTCCGCGTGATATTGACCAATCACGTTTGAGCCTGCTGCAGTTGTTGCCAGGTTAAACGGTCCGTGCGGTGAACTAACGAGGCGGAACATAATTGGCGTCACTGCAAACTCTGAATCCATCGCAATGGTTCAGCATATTTACTTATATATAAATGGAAGTCAGAAACGGAAATCCGCCTCCTCCGCCCAAATCAAACCGGAATGCCAAAAAATCAGGGGTCTGCCCCCAGAGGCTGTATCGCCGTCTGCCGGAAGTCAGACGCCGAGTACAGCTGATGGGTTCCGAGAATGGGTCAGCACAAACCCCCCAGCCCTGGATGATACTCTGGGCCAACGGCCAGAGGCATTGCCAGGTCTAACCTGTGTAATGGCAGCAACAGAAAGTTTTCTGATCGGGTGGAGTTAGGGCTGTGCGTTCCCCCGGGAGCTGAGGTTTGTGCTGGCTGGATTTAAAGTACTGTGGCCTGGTGGTGGAGGTGATTATGTGATTCAAGGCTCTAGCTAATGTTGGCTACATAAATGTGAACTTGGAGCTGCAGCTGTGAGCCTTTAGCTCCGGTTAGCAGAGGCTAAACTATTATAATTTATTGCCAGAGTCTCTTTTAGACTCTCCCTCTGAAAAGTCCATCCTCTGTTTTTGGGCTGTTTTGCAGTGTAGGCAGTTGTTGCCAATGCTGGAATAGAAACTTTCTCTGCAGGATTCACTTCCACTGAATCAAGCTTTCATCGCAGGGACGTGAATGCTGATTTACATTTGTAGCACAGCCAATAGGAATGCCCTCTCTCTGAAATGACCTGTGATTGGCCAAAGTCTCCCGTCATGAGCTAGATTTTCTAAACCCTGAAAACAGAGCCAAGAGGAGGTCCAGAAATCTAGGGTTCTCTTAGTCCACTTGAATAACTTAACTTTTGCCCAATGATGCCAGAATAAAACAGCCTACCCCAGCTTTAAATTAGATAGAGAATATCTCATTTTAAAGGGAACATCTTTGTAATTTGATGATAATTGTGAACAAAAACAAAACTAAAAGTCAGACACTTTTGCTCACCTGTAGCCGGCACCCTCCTCCTGATGACCAGATTCACCTGGCCATTCCGTGCCGCCCCATGCATCAAGTCGATGACGTATCTGTGTGGCTTCCCCACCACTGGGATCCCGTCCACAAACAGCAGCTCATCACCAGGCCGTAAGCGTCCATCCAGGTCTGCTGGACTCTTCTCAATGATTGCCCCGATCAAGATCTGTTATTGCATGTAGAGTGTTATATACACAGGAAGTAGAGGGCGAAGGAAGTGGCTTTAGATGCTGAGCTAGAGTCTGTAGTGTCACATGCAGTGGGTGTTAAGGTGGTTGTTATACAGATACATAAACAGCTCAACTACATGACTGAAATATGGTTTTGTTACTTTAACAGACAGCAAAAGACACCAAAGCAGCCAGAGCCAGCACTCTCTCAGGGGTCAAAGGTCAGGGTTAGGTGTACACAGTGTGTGTGTAGTGGGTTAGAGAGGAGAAATTGACAGGGTTCCACGCCCATCGCCATACGAGCCTTCTCACGCGTCTCCGGACTCACAGGCTGCCCCGCCTCATCCCCGCCTAGCACCCGGAAACCGAAACCGGACTTCTGTCTGCGCAGGTGCACCTCCATGTCCTGGTACTCCGCTCCTGAAGCAACACGACCACAGACAAAATTAAAATCCCATTGTGTTACATTGTTTACAGGTTAAGAGCAGTTTGTTCTCAGCTGCGACCATTATGATGTTGTTGGGAGAATATCCTGGAAGATGTCAACAGCAGAAACAGCTGGTTGCATTGTGTGATTGGCCCACTACCACAGCAGCTCCAACCCATACAGTTTGTGGTGGGGTGAAGTAAAGCACGGTGTATTTGATGGAGTTTGCAATTCAGCGTGCCGAGATGTCCCAAAATAAGTGTAGGTGATATTTTATACAACTGAATGTCTCACACGTTGGGTATCGAGTGAAGGAGAAAAAAAAGGTATCAAATTAAATATTCTCTTGGTACTGGTATCACTTTAAGGGAACTGATATTGGTTTTGGTTTCATAATGTTTTAAATGATTCCCAGACCTACTGCTAAAGGGGGATTTATACTTATGCATGGAATCAATGCCGTACCTACAGTGTAGGCTCTGTGTCTACACCGTACCCTTCGCTGTACCCTATGCCGTAGCCTAACATGCAGTTCCCCAGAAATGTAACTACATGTCGAGGCGATGACCTGTCTGTTTTTGTAAGCTGAAACCATTTCCCTCAGTGGACACGAAGCTTTTATTTACTTTGTGTGAAGACAATAAAGCCTCCACAAAAAAGAATTTTAAGTCTTGTGTGTGATTTATCCTGGCTTCATATGAGTAGAGGAAAAGTCCGCTAGCCGCTAGGCTAATTTATACAATGTAAAATGCCACAGGCTTGTGCTAATAATGTTAGCATGTTGTATTTGTGGGGAAAATGTGTCCAGATAAAGACAAGTGTTTGTCTGTGAATGCTGCGGGTTATAGTGAAGCCGATTTGTGTACTTGTCTTTGAAACTGTCTCTATTAAGCCATGTTTAATGTGTGTTTAATGTGTGTTTTGAATCAACTAAACTTTACAGCACTTCACAGAAACCTCACTGTCGACTAGTGTTTTAGAGGTGTAACTGCAGAGTGACACAGACACACCACCACACAAGTATAAATGCCCACAATGGTGTAGGCCAGAAAAAAGTAAGTAAAAATAGTAAGTTAAAAAAAGTAAAGGTTTCCTACATCAGAGCTCATTTGGTCAGAGCATTTCCATATCCCATTTAGTGCATCAACTCTTTTTTAACAAAGGCACAAACCACCTCCAGAGAGTGTAAAAACTTTTCTGCACAGCTGAGAAAGTTTTATCGAAATTCATTGTTTACATAAAGATTTCCTAATGCAATACCTCAAAATGCGCATAAAAATATGTTTATGGAAACACAGCCAGTGTGACTGCAGAGATGAGATTTGTACCTGAGGAGTCCACAGGAAAAACTGTCCTTGGTTGGCCAGGTTCTAGAAAAAAAAAGATGCAAGAAGCAGCCATAAACAACAACAAATGCACAAATATTTTACATACACCCACAAGCACACACAGACAGCACACCAGAAAAAAACACACACACACACACATTCTCCCATAAAGACTAGAACAAGGCAGAAAGGCTCTGCCTCAGCATTAATGTCACCACAGAATTTCAGCATCATCCATAAAAGTCAGGAAGTGCTTACAGCGTGTAATATACCCGTCCCTTATTTACAGTGTGAGGTGAGAGTCAGGCACTGATCTGCAATCAGCGGCTTCACACAACACCGTGATGTGCAAAGTAGCAGAATGAACTCGACCGCAGACAAGTGGCTGCGAATGAAAAATTGATTCCAATTGTAACTGTTTTAATCACACTGAGCGCTTGGCTGGCGCTTGGTGGGGACAAAGAAAATCATGACGACAGACAGGAGGAGTGACACAGCTGTTTCCACAGAAACCATACACAGTGCTTCTTACAGACATTTAGCTGGGTCTGCTGATGAACATGGGAGAGTATGCATGCAGATATTTTAGACTTTTTGCAGTCAAAGATCTTGTCAAAGTGACGATTCTTTTAAAAGGCAAAAAACGAATACTGACAAATTAATCACACCTCAAGGTCCGTTTAATAGCCATTCATAAGCTTTCAATCATGTCATGTCATTTTTTATCACTAGATGTAGCTTGCTCAGTAATCAAGATTTGCAGATGTTTCATTTGCTTTTTTTTCTTAAAATAATAAAATCCCTGCAAATCTTAATGTGCGACAGGTGCAAGCATACAAATGAAGAAACTCCTGAGTCACTCACTGCTTGTGCATTTATTAATCTGGTTTGGTCTACTCAAGCTACCACACACCAGATGTAAGGTCAGACGTCACAGCTGTTTCATTTATATAAACAGTTATTAGTTCAATTATTCAGTCAGAGGATCACACAGTCAACTGGTGAACTACACACTTTAGAGGGACAGTTCACTCCCAAATCAAAAACACACATTTCCCCTCCCTGTAGTGCTGTTTATCAGTCTAGATTGTTTTGGTGTGAGTTGCAGAGTGTTGGAGATATCAGCCGTAGAGATGTCTGCCTTCTCTCCAATATAATGGAACTAGATGACACATTGAACCAAATAAAACATGTGAAAACTCAACAGCAATGTCTCTTTCCAGAAATCATGACCTGAGCCTCTTGTCCATGAGTAGATGCACGCTTCCTTCTGCGCGGTGTTAAAGTTGGCAGGTGTAGTACAGTAGAAAGAAAATAGTTCCTACATGAAACTGCTCACAACAAGGTGTGTGGATTATCTTGAGTAACCAGGTCATGATTTCTGGAAATTGGACATTGCTGTTGAGTTTTTCAAATGTATATTTTGGCGCTTTGAGCACCACAAGCTGAGTGCCATCTAGTTCCATTATATTGGAGAGACGGCAGACATCTCGGCCGATATCTCCAACACTCAGGAACTCACATCAAAACAATCTAGACTGACAATCTAGACTACCGAACTACACCTGCCAACTGCATCAAGGTGCAGAAGGAAGTGTGCATCTACTCATGGTCAAGAAGCTCGTGACAGCACAAGGTGTAAACATTAATGGCGTCCTTCTTTGCTGAACTGCAATGTTAGCGAGACGTTCCTACATGAAACTGCTCACAACAAGGTCTGTGGATTATCTTGAGTAACCGGGTCATGATTTCTGGAAAGAGACATTGCTGCTTTGAGTAGCATCACTGAAATTATAAAGGAATAGTCATGGTGACAGTGACAATATCCAGTGAGCCAGACTTTGGTGTCCAAACAGATCATGGCTATGTCCAGCAGAGGCTGAGATGCAGCCGCTGGATATAGCCATGATCTGTTTGGACACCAATAACAGGAAAACAAACGTGCATATTAGATTAAAACATGTCAGTTAGCATCATGTAATGTGTGTTTTTTAATCTGGTGGAAGGATTTTTCAGTCAAAGCTGAAACAATATAGATATGATAAGTTAAAGTGTGATATACAGTGCCCACCTCTTTGACTCACATAGAATGACACCAAAGTTTGGCTCCTTGAACACTGTCATTGACGCCATGATTGTCATCTAGTTCCATTATATTGGAGAAAGGGCAGACATCTCTACGGTCGATATCTCCAACACTCACAACTCACACCAAAACAATCTAGACTGATAAACAAGAGGAAAAATATGTATTTTTGATTTTGGGGTGAACTGTCCCTTTAAAAAAACACACATGACTATCCAGGTAATGAGGAAAAGATTACATTTTGCTTTGAAAGCATCAAACTATTGCCACCATATAAAAATTGTAAGATGTGTATTTTCTCAACATATCTCATGTGTGGTGCTCTAACTGAATAATTTTCATCTGCTGATGAAGATTACGACATATGATGGAAAGTTCCAGCCACTAAATGGACCTCAAGGTGAGTCTGGTTTGTAAACAGCTGTTTCCAAGGTTACTGCAGAGCAAAGGAAACAACAAGGACAGAAACATCCAGATTGAAATCTAAGGAGACAATAACAAAGTGCTTTTTTTGAACTGCTGCATTAACCAGGGTTGGTACTTTATGAAAAGACTGACTCGACACTGATGCCAGCTCTCTCATGTGCCTTTCTCTGCATAATGAAGGAACATTGAAAGGGTTGGTGCACCTCAACAAAAAATATTATTCTGACTCACCTCTTGTGGTGCCCAGCCAAGCTGATAGTTTGGATCTATCTCTGAAAAATCTGCCATCCACAATAGACACATCTCTGTTCCGTTACTCTGGATAAACCACACTGTGGACAGTTTTAATGGGGACTCTTCTCTCAGTGGAAAGTACCCAAAACTATCTACCTCTACAGCTTGTGAGGAAATGTTTTGTTTTGCTGACAATCCATTAAGGCTGACAGAAAATTGTGTAATGTACCAACATTAGTAGAGTTTGCTCACACTGCTCCACCAGGAGGCCGTCAGCTTGGGGTTGTGGTGCTGCCAGCCTGCTTCACCCTCACCAGCAAGAGGAGCAAACGGAGCATTCCCAAAATCTGTGTCTGCCTATTCCCTGCTGAACATCACCACACACAACCCCTATATATGTATACGCTGTAAGGAAGACACTGATGTGAACGTTACACTGATCACAGTATCCACAGAGAGACAGACGATGAGAGGTTCACAGAGACTCAGAGGTTTGACGAGGAGACTTTCTGACAGCCACATCCTCTTGAATAACAGGTGCCTTACATAAGAACAAACACCAGTCCTGTCAGTGAAAACTTTTACTATCTTATGTCAGTCACGACCACCTCAAAGGAATCGTCAGAAATCTACAAGCCTCGTGCTGACACACTATACACGCAAACAAGTTAATATTCATATTTTTAATCATATTTATAGCTGCCATTAACAGACCTGGGGCCGTATTCACAAAGCTTCCTCGTACTAAGAGTTGCTCCTAGTGATGAAATTCTGCGAAAAGAGTTATGATGTTTTCGAAGCATTTCCCCTTAAAGTTAAGACCAGGTCTTTGTTAAAATAAAAGTTATTCACAGAGCACCTTAGACTTTAAAAGACCTCTTAAGGTGAAAAACTGTTAGGAGCAGGGACGAGGACTTTTAAGAAGCTTAAGAGTTTCTTAATCAGAGGAGAAAATGGTGGAGACACAAACAGGTCAGAGAAATGTTCTCCAAACTCTGGATGACACTGGGTAAATGAAACGCTATAGATGACGTCGGCAGGGAGAATATGTGCGGTGGAGCTTTTTAGGGATACACACACATTTCCCACCTAACGCTATAACACCAGAAATAAAATAATCACAACACTAAGATGTCTGGAAAACTGGAAAAATGCAACAGTGCAGCAGTGATGACTTGGGTCTGTCTCGACCTTCCATCAGCAGAGTGATCACACTAACAATGACAACACTTTGACATCAGCAGTTTGTTTCCTTTCCACTGGGTGTCCACACCTTGCAGGCTCACAAAAAAGGTGTGTCTGTGACAACCAATCACATCTGTTAAAAGACTGTGTCACACCTAGCAACAGGGTCAACCACACCTCCTCACCAATTCATCTCAATATCCCTCCTCGACTCGATCGAGTCGATCCTCGATCACTTGACCTGGCTGTAATCAGCTGCCGCCGTCATCACAAACGGACATTGCTTCAGAGGAAAAACGTCTCATTTATCTAAAGATATATTTCCTTGTTTCTTCTATCCTCGCGTCCTTTGCGTCCCCCCGTGTCCTACGAGGGTAGAGCTAAGACGCAAGGAAGAGTTGCAAGTAAGGGAAACATGGATGTGAGATTCGGCAATGGGATGAACCCAGAGTTTCTGTCCCTTCCTTGCTCAGAGTTGCTCTGAGAACTTTCTTAAATCACTCCTGAGCTCGGACTCCTTACTAGAAGGCTAAGTTAGGAGCTCTCTGAGAGTGTTCTCAGAATGTTTGTGAATACAGCCCCAGATCGTGCAGGAATAATGTTTGTGGTCGATCTCATTAGGAATATGCACACATTTCCCACCCAACCCAATAACGCTATCACGCTCCAAACAAAATGGTCACAACACTAAGATATTTGGAAAACTGGAAAGATGCAACACTCCAGTAGTGATAAGTTGTGTCTGCCTCAAACTTTGATCAGCAGAGTGATCACACTAACAGGTGTCCACACCTTGAAAGCTCACAAAGGGCGTGTCGGTGACAACCAATCACATCTGTTAAAAGACTGTGTCACACCTAGCAGCAGGGTCAACCACACCTCCTCACTAAGGTGAAAGGGTTCATCCTAATATCCCTCCTCGACTCCTCGATCCTCGATCACTTGACCTGGCTGTAATCAGCTGCCGCTGTCATCACAAACGGATGTCACCTCACGTGATGCTTCAGAGGAAAAAAGTCTCATTTATCTAAAGACATATTTCCTTGTTTCGTTTCTCCCGTGTCTCATCTTCGCGCCCCGCCTTGTGTCTGCCTCAAACTTTGATCAGCAGAGTGATCATCTTAACAGGTGTCCACACCTCGGAAGCTCACAAAAAGGCGTGTCTGTGACAACCAATCACATCTGTTAAAAGACCTAGTAACAGGTGTCAACCAGACCTCCTCACTAAGGTAAAAGTTTCTGTCCCTTCCTTGCTCAGAGTTGCTCCGAGAACTTTCCTAAATCACTCCTGAGCTAGGACTCCTTACTAAAAGTTTTTAGGCTAAGTTAGGAGCTCTCAGAGAGTGTTCTCAGAATGTTTGTGAATACGGTCCCTGGTCTGTACCATTTTGTGAAGCCCCGACCTCACCTGAGCCCTGTGGGGGTACACACCAATAAACATCCTGGCCACGGACAATAAGAAAATACAAAAAGATTGAGGGGGATTACTTCTGTATGAGTCTATAGAATAATTTGGGATACCTCCTGCATACCACACCTTTAAATAATGTTAAAAAATCTACCTATGTCCTTGTTACAGCACTTCACACACTCACTCACTCACTCACTCACTCACTCACACACACACACCCATATAAAGACATATATACTAGTTGCTACTGCCAAAAAGTCCAACGGGGCATTAGAGTTTTTATGATACATCCTGACGATATCATAACAAGAAATGACTTCTTCCACGTTTTACAAGTCAGAGGACGGTAACATAGCTGGCACCACGGCATTATGTCGCAAAAAGATCAGCTGCTGCGTGGAGTGTTTATTCATGAACACATCTGCGTTTATGATGTGAGCTGGCAGCATGTCAAAGTCTGGATGTAAAGTGAGTAAAAAGATTGAGCTGTTGGCAGGTTCTGTGTGTGTGTGTGTGTGTGTGTGTGTGTGTGTGTGTGTGTGTGTTGGCTTGTGTGGGCATTTAATGAGCGAGGATCAAATGAGATAATATGAGGAATTAGTGGCTGCAGACGCTGTGAGGGGAGAATATCTACGAAACGTCTGACTGTGTGAAGCAGAGGGCTGAAAATTCAGTTTGAAAAAGGTCGGATCATTTAAACAAGCTTTGAAAGTTTCTGAGGAGCTTCAGAGAGTTAAAAAGGAATCTGTGTGTGTTTGTGAGAGAAAGACAAAGAGTGATGAATCTTCATGACTCCACCTTCCAACGAGGACTCCATCTTTCTTAAGTGCTAAGGAGAGGAGTGTTTGTCACAGCGCTACACCTGCAGCGACAGCTCTGGTACTTACGCCTACTCTCATAGATAGCCCTGGACTTCTCATAAAGGTCATAGGGGTCGGGTTTAGCCAGGGCCAAGGCCTCGGAGGCTGAGTCTGGGACCGAGGCCCTGTGGAGATGGTGTGTTGGGAAGGGGGCGCTGTGGGGGATAACAGGGGCGGACAGGCTGGTCTGAGCGGGGCTGCTCTGGCCCTGCTGGGACTCCCACTGCTCCAGTACCTGTAAAGCACAGCGGCATGAGGGGGTCAATATTTCACTGGCACCTTTCCCACTCGTGACACTCGATGTTAAATCGGTAACCATGACAACAACAGGAAAAACTGAAGCAGTTTGCTTTAAAGACTTCTGACTGTTTGCTAATCCCCATCGCTCTCAGTTAGCTTACTGTCACTCCTGTCAAGCCTTTAGTTCTCACACAGTACACTTGGAGTTTACCCTAAAAACGGTGGCAAATGTATTCATCAAAATTCACAGTAATATTTGAAACAGTGGGTTTTTGATTACAGAAACAGGAAGACGAATGCAGGCTTCTTATTTCCAGCCGATGACCATGGATTTTGTTGAAATAACTCTTTTACCAGTGGTAATGCTACCGCTAAAATTCCCTTAGCTAGCTGGTTGAAAACTGTCTCCTGCTGAATTTTTTATGTCCAGCGGATTAGTTTAAAAATGAAAAGCCTGTCAAAGGACCTTAAATATGCACATGTGGCTACATACATGGTCAACTGCTGAATAATAGAGGCTAAAGCTTCAAGGCTAAAAGTCACCATCCTCACCACTGCTGATCCATAAGAGATGGAAATAGAGGAGCAGCATTGCTCTTATACACCCTGAGTACAGTATTACCGATAAATTCAATAAAACACAGCTGTGCTCCATTGACTCTGATGCAGTCGTTTCAGGTTTCCTTCATTTTCAGGCTGGTTTTGTGGATTTGGAGCTAAATGTTGTGCCTGGGGCACGTCGTGTATTAATGATACTCGTTACCTGGAGAGGTTGGAAAAAGATATACGTTTCTTCCCTGTTCCAAAACCAAAATCAGACCCTGAAAGTGTAGGGTTAGCTAGCTAGCTACTGAAGATATAGCCTACTGAATGTATACACATGCTGCTTTTGCTTTTTAATGATTGTAACAGTGAAACAAAGACCAGTGAAGGGAAGCAAGGAAACTTTGCTGATATTCAACCAGTTCTGTGTCATCAAACTGTGCAAACACCGTTCATCTGCACACACTGCAATACCACACAGCTGGTTGAATATCAGCAAAGTTTCCCTTTATATTCATTGTGTTCTGTGGCGATCAGCAGTGATGTGGTGGTTCACTTTTACACTGTGATCTGTAGCCTATAGTTCGGCTTTAGCTTCTAACTATCTTTGTCTGTTTAACCTGTTGTTGCTGCTGAGTCAGTTTGACATCCTGGATATATCCTTCAAACACAGACTGTAGACCCCTCTGTCTGCTTCTCTCTGGAATTACTGCTTCATTTTTCCAAAAATATGATCATATTTCTTCAGGGAGTGCAGTTAGTGACAGTGTGGGCTCCAGCAAAAGGTCAATTGAAAAATCCCATATATTTTTTGATGTGGGAACGAGGGCGATAGTAAGCTAAAGAAAAAGTCATCCTGGAGCAATTTCATATCAGCTTCTATAACTATCCTATTTACTTTCTATGTACTGAGTTGAACTGCTTGCATAAACATGAACTCCTCTCCAATCATCCAGTGATGCCTCAGGGCTTCTGGCCTTGTAAGGATTAAGAAATATACCATTTGATTTCCTGGAGTCTAAAATATACCTTATGAGGAGATATTTACCTATACTGATATCAACCTGGGGTTCTTCCTTTAACTTATCCTCAGTGCTGCCCCAGAATGCTTTCTAACTTCTATTCCCTCTTTAGGCATCGCTCTATCGCCCTCTTCTGTTTTGAATTCGGAGAAACCCAAAGCTTGACAGGTCTGCCGTGCCTAGTAACAGTTGATAAGCTATGATTGGACAATGGCCTGTTTGGGAGTGGGGTTTAGCAAACGATCAAGTCATGTTAGACAGACGGGAAGCCAGACGGTTAGTGAGGTTAGTTGTTGAAACAAGCAAAAACAATTCCACCCTTTGTTTGTCTTTTAAATCTCAGTGTGTGTCAGGGATGTGTGTGTGTATGGACAGGAAACATAAAGAAGACCGTGATAAACAGATAAATATGGCCCTGGTTTGGAGGGGAGAGGATGGCTGCATTTTTTAATGATCCTATTGGCTACTCTGTTAATAAAAGGCAGAGCTCCAGATTAACTTTTCCACTCGATTGGTCACACCAACACATGATTTGGCTGCACCCTTTTTTTGGTACAGCCTGGTATTAATTAATGACCATGCAGGCTGATAAACAGTTTGCATCCCTTAGTTCTGCATTGATTTAAAGATTGACGGCGACTCGTAACTCAAGCTTAAACTGTGTTGACCCGGTAACAAATTAAGAGTTGCCTGTAATGGACGTGCCACATTGACTACAATACACACAGTATAGCTTTACCCTTGTGCTGCAGCCATGAGTAATGTGTTGGCCATTGTGCCTGAAAGTGGTACTTTTTCTTCTTCACTGGCTCAGTCTGAACCTCTCACCTCTCCCTCCACACCAGCCTCCTCCTCTCTCTTTTCAATTGGCTTTTAAAATAACCAGCTACAGACTGCTTCATTTTTGAAACACTACATCAGCAAAATGGATTGTTTCGTAAAGTTTTACACCGCTACGTACATGCGCATCAAGCGCTGTGTGTAGGGCTTCAAGTGCCAGCAGGGGCACGGATGATGTACTCGACGACCAGAAAAATGTTGGCATTGTATGCGACTGCAAACCACGGATGCGTTAAATTTGCATGTTCTCATGTAGCGGATACGTTGAAACTTTGCGTTTCTCAAATGCAGTGTATAACGTCTGGTTAGGTTTAGGCACAGAAGCCACTTGGTTACGGTTAGGCACTAGCCTGGCAGGAAAAGCAGCGATGTCTTGATGAAATAAGAACTGCTTTTCGTGCCTAAAACACACCACTAGGTCCCTGGCTTGAAATACTTGCTTTTGGTGCCACTGTACCAGCCGGAAAAGCAGTAATGTCTTGATAAAAAACAACTGATATTCATGCCAAAAAAGCAGATGAAAACACACCACTAGGTCCCTACAGAACACCTACGTTAAGCTGCTGGAAAACCTTATGGCTTAAAATACTTGCTTCTGGTGGCACCATCCTGGCAGGAAATGCAGTGATGCCTTGGTAAAAAACCAATCACTTTTTGTACTACTATACCAGCTGGACAATTTTAGTAAAAAACAGCTTATTTTTGTGCCACTATCCCATCAGGGAGAGCAACAATGTCTTGCTAAAAAACAACAGATTTTTTTTGCCACTATCAAGGCAGGAAAAGCAGGCGCCATAGCACTGTTTCGACCTCTCATTAGTCCGATGTCCCGTTGTTCTGATATGTGATTATACTAGGCTACACTGTATTTGTGTACCATAGAGGATCAGCAACGCAACAAAAGTAGGTTACTGGTCGAGATACAAGTGTCATAGAGAGGAGAGAGTGAAACACCATGACCTCCTGTTATTAACTCTGGGGTCGGGGTTGTGTGGGGAGCTCTCCGCAGTGCTGAACGGCTCCTGGCGGGCGTATTTCTGTCTTGATGGTGCGCCGCGACTGGCTCTGGGTCAGCTGGGAAAGGCTTGAGGCGAAGCAGGCTCACAGCTTATGTGTTTGGCACTTTCTTTTTCATTTTAACCCACACCATGATCTTTTCCTGACCCTAACCAAGTGGTTTTTGTGCCTAAACCTAACCAGACCTTAACCACAGGGCATTGTGATGATTTCGGAACAACGGGACTTCGGAACAATGGGTTTAATATGGTCGGAACAATGGGATGTCGGACCAATGGGCTGTCGGACCAACGGGCAGACCCCGGAAAGGCAGCTTTGTCTTGATAAATTTACAAGTGCTTTTAGTGCCACTATCCCAGCAGAGAAAGCAGCAATTTCTTGCTTAGAAAACAACTGCTTTTTGTACTTAAAAAGCTGACGAAAACACACCACCAGGTTCCTTGCTTTTGTTGATTATTGGCCTCTAACAGCGGCCCTCAGTGGTCTGCAGCTTGGTAAGCATCTGGCCTAGGTGACATGCCATCTAACTTCCCTCTGGCTCTGACTTACAATCATTACATCACTTTAAAATCCTTAATATGATGAGTATGAAATGCATAAATGTAACTTATTTGTGGTTTGCAGAAACACACAATGCCAACATATTCTTCTGGCGAATGGGCTGCAGAAAGAGGTCACAGTGTCAACCCTCTTGGTCGCAGTCGGGACTACAGACTGCGGTTAAGGTAGTACTTTCTATATTATCCCCAATTTACATCCAAAATGTGGATAAAACAAATTTGGAAATGTACTGTCAAGTGTTTGAAGTGACACCGGCAGTTTTGACAACACCAGTCAGTCACAGTGTCAGCCTTGATGTGTCAGATAAGTCAGGCCGCTTGAGTCACAGCGTGACACTAAGCAGATAGCCAAGATGACATGTTGACATGTCAGAAAGAGTGAGAGACGGATCCGCAGGGAGCGACAGGCTTTTTGAAACTGAGACGGTGAGACTGGCTGCATATGGCACGCTTTAATATTGAGAATTACAGGGCATCTGGTTCGAGATGTACCGAGAATAAATATCAGCTTCATAAAAGCACCGGGACGGAATCAAGAGTGTTTCCACTCTTTGTGGTTTCATTGGTGTCTGCTATTGATGTGGAGCACGTCTGCACGGGGCAGGCTGCTGAGACTGGAGACCTTGTTAAGGCTTGGATTAGACTGCTGCATCCTGATTTCTCTTTCCCTTTCACTTTCCCTCCATCTCCCTCTGTCTGTTTGATTAAGACTGTTCAAGCGAGCACACTGTGCCTATAATCTATTTGGTCAGATGAATAGAGGACACTGCAGGCAGGTCTTCTTTATGAGACAACATCATTGAGTAATGTGCTCCAACATTAAGTAGCTGTTACGTACAGTATTGGCAAGATTTGACAGACAAATCTCGATAAGCTCATTTGCAAACGAAACTCCCGGGAGCTGCGGGCTGAGCTCGACTGTAGGTCGATATGACAATTAGGCGACTCCCCGATCTTCCCTTATTAGTCAAATTCCTCCATATTTCATTCTCAGTGCTGCAGAAGTCTTCCTGCAACAAATGATACCCAATTAAACTGAGGCTGAACTCTGGTGTGTGGGGGGCTCAGCAGCTGGGGGAGAGGGGCAGAGCAGGGTGGGGCAGCCAACAAATGAACACTGGGGGGTAAAGAGAGAGTGAGATGTGAGCAGACAAGACAAGGGAGAGAAACTCTGCATGGCGTCTGCTAGTTTGTGACGTTCAAGGCTTTTTTTTCCCCCTCAGAGCTGAGAATTACAATTATTCTGAGAGAAATGGAGGAGATTGATAAGACCGAGAGGGAGCAGAAATGACGAACAATGAGGCCAATTTCAGGGGACAAGTGTCGACGGAGCCGCACAAAGCAGGCTTCCTGTGTTGATCTGGAATGATGACAACATGAGCCGGGGTCAGGTGCTGGTCAGAGCAGCGCTGGGAGGACGTCCAGGCATGAAATGGATTACACACATAGTCGCACAAAGAGAAACAAAGAAAGATGGGTGGAAAGGCTCGTGTGCAGGCATGTGAGTGTGACAAATACACATAAAGACAAAGTGAATCTGATCTAAAAGGGGGTGTTTGGTGGATGGAGTTTTCATGTGCTCAGGGACAGCAGATGATAGTGGAGTATTTATGGCAGCGGAGGCAGCGGGAGGAGAGGTCGAATGTGAGTTTGCAGAGATATTACATATGCTTAAAGGTCCAGTGTGAAGGATTCAGGGTGATATATATGCAGAAATGGAATATAAGGATGTTTTCTTTAGTGTCATCATCTGAAAATCAGAATCTTTGTGTTTTCGTTACCTTAGAATGAGCTGTTAATATCCACATAGGGAGCAGGGGCCGGCTGCACAAAGCACCTTAAGTTTGCTCCTTAAGTATGACACTTAAGGTTTAGTTTTTCCTTAGCTGATTAAAGTACTTAAGGGTGTTGGCACAGCCATTTCTGAATGGTGTCATTAGCCATGAACGACATGGGTGACCATTCAGGCTGCTTTTTAACAGTCGATGAAACGTTAGCTGTCCAGGAGGGTCATTAGTCGGAAAGATTTCATTGGTCGTTTAGTCGCAGAAAAATAAAAAAAATCAGTCTGAAAAATATGGATAAGTTGATCATGTTAGGGAGCGATCACACAGAGATGAAACGCTAGAAACGCGACGCCAGTAAAACCATTGTTTTCCTATTATATGGTGTGTCTGACCGGCGTTCAAGCGTCTTTTTAGACGGACGTTTTTCCGGCGTCTTTTTAGACACATGTTTTTGTAGACTCTTCTTTTTAGATGTGTGTTTTTAGATGAGCGTAGACGCTGAAAAGTTAAAATATTTTCAACTTTTTGAGCGCCAGACGCCAGTTGCTAGCGTGCACTGAATAAGCACTTCCAGCGTTTCAAGCGTCTTTGAAGCATCCGTGTCTCTAGCGTCTCATTTCTGTGTGATTGCCCCCTTAGTGCAGGGCTACCCAGAGCTTTACATCCGTCCCACAGACGATAGGCCTACACACATATAAACAGCGCCTGGAAGAAGATCAGCTCTGCACTCAGGATGTCAGGTAAATAGGCTATATGGTGCTGGTTAAGGATGCTAAGCAACCTCAGACGCAAGCTGCTGCCGTGCTCTTGAAAGCTGGCACAAAAAAGGCACAAGAGCAGCGCCCAGCACCTGACATCATCTTTTCCAGGTGGTTAACGGCAACGGATTTTATTTAAAGGAAACCTTAAATCAGATTTTACGGAAAATCTTAACTGAAGGTGCTTTATGCAACCAGCCCAGGTCCTTATTTATGGAGATCGCCATGTTGCACCGCCATGTTTCTACAGTAGCTCAGAAGAGACAAATCAAACACTAGCTCTAGATAGGGGCATTTGCATTGTCGCATCAGCCACCATTGTAAGCAGCCCCTCCATGACTGAAAAACACCTTATTATTATTTTTGTTAATTATCTTTTGACTTTTATGCCTTTATTTAACAAGCATGAAGCGTGAAAGGGGAGAAACAGAAGGGATGACATGTAGCAAAGGGCCACAGGCTGGAATTGAACCTGTGCTGCAGCCGCTGCCACAAGGACACTGCCCTTTTAATTGGGACCCCTCTACCCATTGAGCTACTGAGCACCTCAAACACCAATTTTTTTAAGATGAAGCTGTTTTATTCAGTGGTTTTGCCAGTGTACATCATCAGGTCTGTTTGTTTTGGAGAGGAAGAGACCTCTGCAGATAATTTGGCTCGTGGTAAAACCTCCTGAACACCTGGATCTTAAGTTATCAGAGAAAAAAGGTCAGCACAGATAAGCAGTTACTGGGCTAGCTGCTTGTCTCAGACATGCCAATCAGCATTGGCGAAACACAGACTTGTAACATGAAACTGCTTTTTCCTTGTTTTTACCAGTTTAAATCACCAGGTCTGTTTGTTTTGGAAGGATGGTTGCTGCTACATGCCACTAAATCCCCTTAAATCTTACTCACTGGACCTTTAATGTGACAAAAGGAAATAAAGACAAGCTGAAAGATAAATGAGAAGGGAGCAAATGCATGGTGATACAAAAGTGCAACAAAAGCTTCTAAAAAATTGCAAAATTATTGTAAAATGAAGATGGAGAAAGGATGAAAATGCGTGTGGGCCATGCCAAAGCAGTCTGAACAGCAGCACTGTAGCTGCAGCATAATTCAAATGCCCTCAGTGTGGATAACCCTGATGGCACTGAGTCAGGTTATGAATTAGCTCTGACTTGCAGGATCAAGAGATGAGTGATGTTATGAATGGCCCACTTGACCTTTCCTCACCCTGTGACAATAAAGAAGGGCTGAATATCAAGGGCCAGCTGTTGTACAAGCCACGGACATGTAGTGAATCATCAGTAGAGTTAGTATGGCGAGGGGAGGGGTTGAAAAGTCATTTGTAGATCTTACAAACGAGTAAAATAAAAGATTAAAGTCATTTGGATTAGCACATACACTATTCACACGGCAGCCATTGGTGCTAAAGTGACAATCTACTGATTAAAAAGCAGAAATGGGGGGACAGTCCGAGTTTTGGAGGCTGGTGGATGTTACCTGCTTAGGGGTCTTCCAGGGTGAATAGTGACCTGCAATGTTGAGAGAACAAAAAATGCTTTAGACTGAAAAAGATGGTAGAAACAGATCATGAGATGTGAGGTTTAATTTCAGCTGTGGAAGCCAAATCCGGGGGGGGAGTTTATGAGGAACACAAAATGAATAAAAACACTGAATTACAGATAAAGCAAATGAAAAATAAGAGCGTGACATGAAAATAGTTTTTGGGAATGGTATGAAGGACAAAGAAAAGCATAACTGACTCAAAGGAGATAAAAGCACAGAGCACAAGATGGCAAATAAATATCAATGGACTTATTGTAAAGACAGAGAGATTAAAAAAGAGCCGAGAAGCATGTCGAACACAATATGAGATGTCTTGATATAGAAACGATGGACGTGAGTAAACATGACAGACAGCGATCGACAGGTGGGGAAAATGATATTAGCCAATAAAGGAAGCAATGAATTCATCTTTTCCAGCAGTGATTAGGATTATTAGTGTGTGGATTTATGATCTGTTTGGGGGTTTTAGGAGATCTGATATGTTCTGCATTAAGAAAACTGTTTATATATCACGAAAGAAAGATAAAACCCGAATTAACAGATTTTTTGGCCACTAGCGGAGTAGAAGAAACAAGAAACAAACACTAAGTGAAATAATATTGACCCTTGAAACAAGTGCTCCATGAATTTATTAAGGTACTCCTCCTGGGGGACCCCAAGGCGTCCCCAGGCCAGATGAGATATAAAACCCTCCAGCGTGTTCTGGGTCTGCCCTGGGGCCTCCTACCAGTGGGATGTGCCCAGAGCACCTCTAACTGGAGGCGTCCAGGAGGATCCTGATCAGAGGCCCGAACTACCTCAACTGACCCCTTTTGATGCAAAGGAGCAGCGGCTCTACTCCGAGCTCCCTCCGGATGTCCGAGCTCCTCACCCTATCTCTAAGGGAGCGATCACACTGAGATGAAACTCCAGAAACGCGACGCCAGTAAAACCATTGTTTTCCAATGATACGGTGCGTCTGACCGGCGTTCAAGCATCTTTTTTAGACGCGCATTTTTGTAGACACTTCTTTTTAGACAGTGAAAAGTTAAAATATTTTCAACGTTTTGAGTGTCAGACGCCAGTAGCTAGCGCGCATTGATTAAGTGCTTCCAGTGTTTCAAGTGTCTTTGAAGCGTCTGTGTTTCTGGCGTCTCATTTCTGTGTGATCGCCCCCTAAGGCTGAGTCCTGCCAGGGATCTCATTCTTTTGGTCACTACCCAGAGCTCATGACCATAGGTGAGGGTTGGGACGTTGATGGACCAGTAAATTGAAAGTTTCACTTTCTGGCTCAGCTCCCTCTTCACCACGATGGTCTGGTGCAGTGCCTGCATCACTGCAGGAGCCGCATCAAACCACTGATGCTCCTTTCTGCCCTCACATGACTCAGGACACATACCTTTACAAAGTACTTTTGGCAGTGAGCAAGAAAGCCATCACACAGAGGTAGCTACAGGCAAGCCCCCCTTATACACAAGCATACACAAAGGGATGTCACCTACTGACTGGTTAGTTGAAAAACCCTGTTCTGTTACCAACCCCTGTTTCCCCCACCCGCCTCACCACTCAACTGGCAACACAGCATATGAAAATTTGGGTATCAATCAAGCAAGAGGCTGTGGGTCACAAACGGTGGTAAGAACCCCAACTGAGATGTCCGTCTTTTGTGTCCTTATGACACCTCACATCTCCTGTGAGCACCTTGAGACCTTTCATCTCGTCATCACACATCAGCTCCTGTTAGGACTGTTTTCCCCTCTCACTGTTACCACAAGAGGTATTTGTGAATCTCTCATTGATCTGTCAGGGGCCTCAGCAGTGGTGATGAAAAGGCAGTTGAAAAGCTTTCACGTAAGTAGGTTCAGAATGATTACACCTCACAATGAACTGGTTTCAGTTTGTAATACAGCGCAGCGAGGTAAAGGGCACACGTTTTCCTTTGACTTTCCCATTCATCTGACTTTGACCTTTAACAAGGGACGCCGCATCTGTGCTGTTCACGGCATTGTTCAAACACAACACCCAGAAATCTATCTCAGATGATGAAAGGTAACAATCAGTGAAAAGCACAACATGCTCACAGAATAATGAAACATATGCCCCAGCGCTGTTACTATAGTCTAATTCACAGGAGCATGAAAAAAACAAGGTGCACACTCCATCTTCCTGATTCAATTTCTCCTCTTCCTGTCTTTCAAGTGCTGCCACTGTCTTCCCACTGGGACGCTACAAGCGTATGCAAATGGGGGGATCGAATTATGGGGTGACTGCTCGAATTATGCGCCAGCCTTCCCAGTGTTGGCCTGGCGAGACTCCAATCGCACAGTAAAAACATTCGTCTCGCCGAGCCGCCGGTGGAATGGTGACAACATGGAAATTAACAAAAGAGACACACAAAGACATTCAGCAGTGTTTTTTCAGACTGTCAGCTTCCATCAGTCAAAACAAGATTCATATTTATATTCGTACAACAGCTTATCTAAAACTCAAAGGATGTTTTTTGAAAAGAATGATAGCAGCGAGGGATGGAGAAGGTCAATCAGTGAAAAGCTTTCTGTCTTGCGTACCTACATCTAAGTCGGTGTGAAGGACGCAACAACACAGCAGTTCTCGGTGTGGGTGACGGGACCTGAGCTGAGCTGGACAGACAGAGAGGAGGGGCACTACCAGGCATCACTGACCGAGGTGTTCCCCAGGGTAGCGTTGCTGTTAACTCAGGCGTGCCAGACATTTAGTTGGACGTGGGTGTCAAAGTGCCCCGTGGCTAAAAGTAGAGAAGGAGCGAGAGGCTGAGAGAAGGACTGAGAGACAGAGAGATGGAGTGAAAGGAGCTGTCCGCGGTGCTGAGAGGCCTTTAGACTGACTGCTAACCAGACCTGTCAGCTCGGCTACACAGAGTTACACCACATGAACCCTGCAGTGTCAATCCAGCACTTAGCTTCTGAGCTAGCTGGTGTCACGCTCCTCTGTAAGTGTCACTGTTTTCTGATGCATGCTAGACGAGTATATATGTTCCCACACATTCTTTACCAGCACAGTCTTAAAACTTTTCCACATTTTACCCCATTTCCATGACTTCATTTCAGTGGTTTAGAACAAATGCACTTCCCAGGTATTTGCTGATAAGCAAACCGTTAGCACTTGCTGACTTAACTTGCTCGTTAGACATTTCCAACACCGACTAACTGCCAGGTATCATTAGGCTAAGTGTTGTCTGAAGTAACAAACCTGTTAGCCAACTCCTTGATCTATAGGCAGAGATTTTTGCTGACCATACTCTCGAACAAAGGGTCCAACTGTCTCCGTAAATATTATTTCAAGGTCCACACAGTTTAATATATTCAGAATCATACTTGTGTTTGGCCATGTCTTTGAGCTAGTAGCTGTCCATACACCCCTTTTCGACAGTCATGGGCTGGCTTGGCTTGGTTTGGTTTGCATTTCCATTGCAACGCCTTCTTGAAGGTGTGTCTTGAACTTATGATGGCTTGTCTTGAGTTGGTGTTGTGTGTAATTCAGTAATAAACACATTTCATTTCCTGCAGATTCTTCACAATAAAAGTCCCCTGTTATTTTGTTACGTACAAACATTTATTTTGAAGTAGCAAAATAAGGAAATCTTGAGTTTTCGAGCAGCAACTTCACACAACTTCTGAAACGGCTGATATTGAACATGAAACGGCATTCAGCATCAGGGGCTGGAATTGGGGGGTTATATCACCACATGATTCCCGCGTGCGGCACCGCTGCTGCTCACTGCTCTCTCAGGGGATGGGTCAAAGGCGGAGAACAAATTTCACACAATCAGGTGTGTGACAATCAGTGGGACTTTGACTTTTGACGTACTGAGAGCTGAACACACACATTGCATTTGGCCATGTTGTGGAGCTAGTTTGCTGTCTCCGTAAGCAGCTGTCACTCACTCTACAGCCCGAAACTGCTAGCCTGGTTCCAGACCATAGACCCCGCCCACTCAACTGAGTAGGCTTGCATCTCTGGTCTGGCATACTTCAATGAATTTGCGATTTATCTCGTCCAAACGCCGGACAGACCAATGAACGCCAGGGGTCTAGCGATTAGCCAATCAGCGCCACGCTGATGTCAAGCTGTACGCTGGTGGGTAACTGGTGAGGATAGCAACAATGGCAACCGCTACAGATCCTACAGACCACATTAACGATGCTATCGAGGTATTTCGCCACTACTCGCGTTAATGGAGGACCAAATTAAGGAAGCTGCTAAACTGGATTTAACAGCGATGCAGCTGGACATGCACAACGACGGAGACATTTTAAACGGGCAATGCTCGCTTGTTTTCGGCACCCCCGAGGCATGGATACTAATGACGTCAGATTCTGGGTGAGTTGTTGATCTCTACTGATTGGTTAGGGAAAAATCAAATTCCCTCCCCCTTGTAAATCGCCTTCAATGGAGGCGGTGTCAGACTGAAGGTTCTGGGAGCTTCAGTCTGACACTCAGGGTACGAAACTGCACTTCAAAATAAAAGCTCTGTGCCGGAAATTCACTGTACTTAAAAACAATGTGTGTAGACTATAGTCTGTTAATTATTAGCAAAATTTGTACATTAATATAACATGTACTTAAACTGAAGTGTACTGCATTGCACTAACACCATCCTCAACCTGTAATTAATGATTTTCTTTTGCCTCTTATTTTTATTTATTTATTTATTTCCTCTCTCATTCATTCACTTATTATTCTTTTTATTTTATCTATTTTTATTTCTTTAAATTCATACTTTTGGGGTGAGGGAGAGGGGTGGATTTTCTTTTGCGTGTTTGTGGATGTACATATACACATATTGGATGTGTGTATGTTTTTGTTTATTGTTGTTAAAATCAATAAGGATACTATTGGGAAAAAAGACATAACTCTGACAGCCTCTCACATCTGAAGACAATCTGAGTTTTTAGTCACACACTAAAAGATTTTGCACAGACTGGGGATCTTGCAGGGTCGCTGTTTGCAAGACTAAAACTAGATTCCTCTTGAGACTATTGCCCATCCTGTTCCTGGTGGAAAATATTACACCAAACTCCCTTCAAGAAATATGACATACTAGCAATTTCTTACATGTTCACAAAGACAAATAACTCTAGAAACACAAGATAAAATGCATCATATGTCGACAGTGTACTTGTCAATTTGGCATCAATATCATACATAAAGATAAACTGTATTTGCACACAAACTTTTATTTAATTTTAAATTTTGTCACCTCAACTCACTACCAGCGCCCGTTGATTAGATGCACTATTTTTGTGGGAGGAGATTGTGGGAATGAGAAGAGAACCTTTTAAAAAATTAAGATTTCTCACTAAAATAAGTGCTGATTTGTGAAAACACGATGAAAATCTGCGCATATGCCCAGAATATCTCGCTTATTCAAGATCCCCAGTGGAAAAGTATGTGATTGTGTATGTGTTCTCGTGTTTCAACCTCTACCTCAGCCCTGGCAGGTAATGATGAATAGGACTGGCTGAGGTCGCGCCTCTTTTTCAATTTCATCCCAAAACTCCAATTAAAGAGTTCTGAACTAGGAAGTGTTTCCAGAGAGCCTTTCTGCTCCAAGGGTGCAGAAAAGAACCTACACACATCCAACCGTTTCACACACATAAGGCTACTTTTGTTCACCCATACAAAAACACAGATCTCTTTAATTTCAACGAGAGGCCGATACTGGCCCTTCAATTATTCAAATGAGACTATGATAACACTAGAGCTGATGGCAGCGTGCGTGAATCTTCCAGCCCTCTATGAATATGTATCTCCATTTGATGAGGGAGGCTGGCAGCTTCACTTAACATCCGCAGCAGAAAACCGATTCTATCCACCTCCATTCAGATGCCCGTCCCGTGTTCGCCCCGATGTTCTCGAGAACCGGCGTAATTGTGGCTGTGTGCAAAACAAAATCATCTGCAAGGCCCACGGTTGAATGTGCATGATATTAAAGCTCAAAACAGCACAATGGATTTAACCACGCTCATGCAATCAGCGGCTAATCACTCCATCCCATTAAAACTCAAACAGGAGTGCTTGATTTGTTAAGAGGTGAGTGATTCTGATCCTCCCACACACATGGAGCAGACGCAGAGCCTAACTTTTGCTTCTGTCATCTAATTTTAATGGCAGTGAGGCTAAATGCTATTAGCTTTGTTTAACCCTTTCTGTTTCTGCTGTGATCTAATCCCAGTGTCTCGTCCATCACGCACACGGCCCTTTGGCTGTCTTCCCGGAGCCGACCGGACGGGATATTGATCCTTGGCGGGCAGCTCCTTTGGGTTCGGCGGGGGACAGAGCTGTAAGTGTGAACATGGCCGACAGTCTGTGGTCTACTGGCAGAGAGCCGAACTCATCACTCTCCTGCTCCCTCCTCCCGTTCCCTTCTTCTCTTTTGTTTCCAACTATTCTATCTCACACACACACACCCAATGAATCACTGTCTAGTTACACACCGATTCCCTGGGAGGCTGGAGGAGGCTCAGTGAATCAAACCCTCCTTCTTCTTCTTCTGTTTCTCTACAAAGCAGACCTTCACCTGAAGTCGGCGTTGTTATCAGAGCGGCCTCTGGTCATCCGTGTGCACACGACCAATCCCAGGTGAAAGGTCGAATTGGGCGGCTGATTCATAATGCACAGTGGTAGTAGTAGAACGGGGAGTTTATGTAAGTGTGCGGGGGCTTGTGTGCAGAAGGCTGCCTTGGGATGTGTGCGGATAAGACGGGGAAAGAGTGTGTGCCTGGCTGTCGTGTAGGTGTGCGTACAACCTGTGTGAATCAAAACCATGTGGCTCAGCGTTTGTGCTGAGTGTGTGGGCGGACTGCGGCGAGGGAGAACGCGGCCTGTTTGAGGAAAGCCAGCGCACATGTGAACAAGCTGCAAGTCTCAGCAGCTAATTACAGCCCTGTGTCTCTGCTGGTGTGGCAACGAGGACACAGCCTGTTAATGGTCTAGATAGCCACTAATGAGGCTGTCTGCCACACACACAAACACACACACACGCGCACATATGCTGGCACACACACATACGCAGAGGCACAATAATTACTGGTGATGAGAGACAGAGTGCCCATTTGTTGGGCAAAAACGGCTCAGGAGTCAAACTCAAATTTAAGGGATGGCTAAATATCACAACTATATTACGAGCGTGCGTTTTTCAAGGTGATGGGGTTTAATTGACTGGATGGTTTGATCCTAAATGGCTCAATGTTTGGACGGTTAATTGGCGGTCAGCTTGCCGCATGTGTCTCACTTTTGATGGCGAGTTCTTTGGGAGTCGTGACACATGCAGGCGGTAACATGAAAAAAAAAAAAAGTTTAGTAGATAAAATCCACATCATTATAACGACATCCACAACTTCATCATTTGTGAGGCAGTGAAGCTGTCTCACCACGGCTTATAGACTGAAGGATATTCGTTAAAATGAAATGTATAGACCTTCAGGTTCTCATCCCAACTCGTCAAATATCCCCGCTTTGTCAGTGCCATTCACGTCTACATATAATATGTTAGGTATCCTTCTGTGTTTATTGTTGATGTTGCGGGACTTCGTGTCAATTCATGCATGTTTTTTTAAAAATACGCTTCGAATTTCTGCTCGGTAGATGCATTTAGTTTTTCTCAAAATATACTTACAGCTTCAGTAAAACACCTCGTATTTATGTTTATTACACCAGTGCGTAGTTAGGTTTAGAAAAAAACACCATGGTTTGGCTTTACATTCATACGAGAAGCAAACACATCTCTCCTGGGTTAAAGTTCTGGGTTTGTTGGACCCACACATTGCCCATCCTGCTCCACCTACAGGGACTTTCCAGTGTCTTATGTCAAGTCTTTACTGGCAGCATTTCAAACTGACGCTGTCCAGGAGCATCTCATTCTGACAGGTGCCATCTGGCCAACTGGTGGCGTATCATACCACCGCATAAGGTATCATCTGGCTGTGTTACAAACTGACCCCACCCAGGAACGTATCATACTGCTGTGAAAGGAAGATTTTGGTGCTGGAGTCTTACTCACTAACAAAGCAATTGTATTTGATAAATTCTGAATGAGAAAGGGCTGTACAGACTCATATGGATGGATGGACCTTTCTAGTCTTTCAACCACGCAAAGCGCTTTCACACTACTTGTCACAGCCACCCATTCACACACTCATACACTGCTGGCCGAGGCTGCTGTACATGGTGCCACCTGTTGCTCAGTTTTTTAAACATTCAAACACAATTTGGGGTTCAATATCTTGCCCAAGGATACTTCAAACTGCAGACCAAAAGAGCTGCAGATCAAACCGCCTTTCTTTCAATTAGTGGACGACCTGCTCTAACACCTACCCCTTTATACAAAAATAATTCCTCGCAATCATCACTTATGACCCAACTGACATTTGTGGCAGTGCATTTATGGGCAAAGACCTTGAAATATGCCTGAATTTTCTTAATTTGCTCTATGTTCCTGGGCACAATGTGCACAAGAGGTCTGGACGTTATAAAAAGGTAGAAACCAAATGCCAGACTTTAAAGGGATAGTGCACCCAAAAAATGAAAATTCAGCCATTATCTACTCACCCGTATGCCGAGGGAGGCTCAGGTGAAGTTTTAGAGTCCTCACATCCCTTGCGGAGATCCAAGGGGAGAGGGGGTAGCAGCACAACTCCACCTAAAGGAGGCTTACGGCGCCCCAGATTCAAACGTCCCAAAACACATAACTGAAACCACAAAATATCTCCATACTGCTTGTCCGTAGTGATCCAAGCCCTGAAGCCTGAAGCCCCGACATAAAAAGTTGTTTGGAAAAACATCATTTGAACTCTGTTTTTAGCCTCATTGTAGCCTGTAGCTCTGACTGCCTCTCTGTGCACCAAGTTCACATGTGCGCGCTTGCGAGTGAGAACATTGAAAGCACATGAACACACATGCCCATGTCTCACGGTCTGGCGCAATGACACCAACACAGTGTGGTCTACATATGACGTACTCATAGTGTATAATTAATGTCTATTCCCTGGTGCCACATAGTGGACACAGGAAGTGATACAAAATTTGTAATACGTCATTACCAGCACCACTTGCTTCATGCAGGAAATAACGTCTAAGGTGTGTGCACCTTGTCCAACAGTCGCAGAAATACACAGCCGTGTCAACATGCCTCCCACCAGAGGTTGGGTACACCCTGGACAGGTGGAGGTCGCTAGACTGTCACAAGGTTAACACATAGAGACAGACAACCATTCACACTCACATTCACACCTATGGACAATTTAAGCCTAGTTCACATTACACGATTTTCACAGCGATTTTGACGTCGCAGAGGATCTTGAGAGCCACCTTTGGTCGGAGGTGAGTCGGCAGATAAGTCTGCCACGACGAGTCCTCATGTGTGAGCCTACGAGCAAGTTGCCCCCTCGTCTGTGACTGGGACTGGATATCTGGCATGCTAGAAAACTGGAGAAAGCTGACACGACTGACAAAGAGCATCAGCCGATGAGAGGCGGGATACGTCCTACGTCAGCACGCAGGAGGACGGAAGAAATGTGAGGAGGACAAGCCGCAGGATTGCCACTTGCCAGGTCTGCTTATTAGCCGTGACTTTGGGCTTGTTTCTAAAGTGGAGTTGCTTATTTGGGCTTGCTCTCTAAACGTCACCTTTCTCTCTATATATCTGTCTAATAAGTTATTTAAACGCGTGATAGTTGCTTCTTTTGTGCTTGTTTCCATAGCCCTGGTTGCTTGTTTCTCTCCCAAGATCCAAGATCTGGCAACACTGACAAGCCGGCAAGCAACACCAACAATGGCGGCGTCCACAGGATCACGGGGAGCGCGTTCTGTTTGGACCCAGGCCCTGGAGGCAGATCTGATTCAACACTGGGAAGAATATCCATGCCTTTACGATGTGTCTTCTCCAAGTTTGGTGACCTCACCGCGTTACCTGGGGCTCTGTCGGTGAGGGCTCGGTGGAGAAATCTTGTGGTGTGCACACACAGGTTGTAATGCAGTTGGCGAGACTCCCGCTGACAGAAACACGTCACCAGGTATGAACACTCAAAAGATTACGATAGTCTCTGCGATGCAAAATCAGGGTGAAAATCGTGTAATGTGAACTCGGCCTTAGAGTCACCAGTTAACCTGCATGTCTTTGGACTGTGGGAGAAGCTGGAGTACCTGGAGAAAACCCATGCTGACACGGGGAGAACATGCAAACTCCACACAGGAAGGCCCCCACCCTGAGGTTCAAACTCCTGGTTGGGGCACTCTTTTGCTGTGAGGCAACAATACTAACCACTGTTCCACTGTGCCGCCTGATTATGTTTATCTCTTTATAAAAAAATTCAGTGTACTCAATGTCAATTCTTCCCCATAGTATTGAAAATGTGATTTAATATAGATGTTTTCAAGGTACTGTATGAAAGTTGGAAACTGCAGTACCATGACAACACTTCTCTATCAACTGGAAATTAAGTCAGCAAAATTAATAGTCAGCTGTGCTAACTGATTCAAGCAAAACAAAACCACAGTAAGCCACACTACCATTGATGTCAGCCTGAATGAATGAAGTTTAACAAAATGGAAATTCAGTGTAATTTCCATCCAGGGCTGATACAATTAGTTGACTAATACATGAGTGGATTCACAAGAAAGCCCAAAGTGATCGTACATAGGACCTGTATTTTTCTCCTTTTCCGTACTACAAAAGACGTCGCACACTGTCTCAGCTTTACACACAGCCCACAATCTTCCCTTACAACAACCTGTAAAGCCTCTGCTCTGTTAACACTGAATCTGTTGAGTAAAAGAACAGATCTCATGTGATGATGGTGATTAACAACGTAAAACGCAGAGCCAAGAAGTCAGATGCTGCCACTTTTCTCCACAACTGTCTCTTTTGTGGACGATGATTACACCTATACGTTTCAAAATGACTGTAGTAAAGATTTATTGATGCCAAAAAGTTAACGACAAAAACTCTGCTGCTGCTCTCGTTGGGTCTTTACTGTGTCCATGACAACATCAAGCTAAGCAGAGACTGTAAGAGACTGTAACACGCTGGCTCCGTCTGTGTTTGATTCGCACTCTGTCGTACACATTACACATTATTCCTCTGCTCCTTTTGGTTTCTACATCACCTTTAAATCAATTTTCCAGCTGTCCCGAGTCTATGTTCATTGCACATGTGCAGATAAAGAGTGGAAACACAGACAGGAGGTGTATCTGTGTGTGTGTGTGAGAATGAGAGGCAGAGATCTGTAATTATTGATGAAGCCCAATCTGTGAACCCTCCCCACTTTGCCAGCCATTTGTGATCTCCGATGCTGGACATTAGGAGTGTGTTGTTATGGCAACGGCACCATAAAATAACCATAATGGCAGTATTGTAGTACTCAAGATCAGTCTTGGCCTCGAGACCACAGTTTGACGGTCTTGACCACATTTTTAATTGGTCTTGTCTCAGCCTCAGACAAAGAGGACTCTGGATTTTATTTCAAGACAGGTCAAAACCACAACTTATGGGGATCTCATTGAACTGCCAGTGCAAAACTGCAGTGTTAAATAAAGTTGGTTAAGTTGATTTTAGCTCCTTGGATATATTCTTTATTCATAGAAAATAATTAGCATTAGTTTGTCATGCAGGGTTTTTCCAGCATAGAGAATTATGAGGCAGCTGCCTCCATCAAATTTTATCCCACCTCCAGCTATCGACAAAACCCTGACAGAAAGCACTATTTTCCAGGGTTGGGAATCTTGATACTTAAGTCACGATTCAATATTATTGCCATAAAATATATTAGCATGCTTTCAGACCTAGAGTTATCTCGCTTTCGTCTGAATCAGGGACTAATGTTGTTACAAAGCTGCATAATTGCCTAGAGCTGGTATGTGTTCTCACGGCAGCATTTACAAGAGGACCAGATCAAATGCCTTGTGTGAGAAAGCTGCTCTTGACTGGTCACAATTTCCATGTGGGAAAAATCCAGGAAGTAAAGCAAACGTTGAAGAAGAGTACACTAGCAAGATAAATGTGACACTTTCTAATGTCACAATGGAGGGACAAAATATGATTCGCTTTTAAGTAATATTTTTGATGCTTCAAAAACAGGAGGAGATCCAAATTTGTGTTTATAACATTTTGCTAGCAGAATAAAAAATGTTAATATATCCAGCGTATCAGAATTAGTGGTCACCAGTCTCAAACATAGCTCAACCAGGTCATGCTACATAAACAAACTAGGATGACACAAAAGTGCGCATGATATTAATATCCAGGAATTCACATTATACACACTACCACTGACCAACCATGCATCAATCTGGCAGCAATTGGAATTTTATTCTCAATTATATAATTATTAGAACTCCTCAAATATGTTTTTGAGCCAGGAAAAACCCTGCATGTACTGTGGGACTAACACTATTCTGGTCTTGACTAGGTTTCAACACCTCAAAGTCTCGGTCTTGATATTGATACACTCTGGTCTTGGTCATGACTTGGTCTCGGTTTAGGTGGTCTTGAATCCAACCCTGCATGATGGTAGTTATGAGGGCGTAAATGCTGTCAGTACCTCATCTACTTCACTGTGTGTGTGTGTGTTCTCCCTGGGACCAGATGCTGGAGGAGGTAGCTTGTTCCACAGCATAAAAAGGCAGTCATTCAAAAAAAAAAAAAAAAAAAAAAAAAAAAAAAAATCCGTCATGCAGAAATATGCACACTCGCACACTTTTAAACTCAGTCAGCTCGCGGTGCTCGTTCAATCCTCCGCTTCAGATTGTGTTTTCAGTAAAAGTGATGAGCTGTGTGCTCGCCCCTGAGCTGGAAAGTCTTTGGAGAGTGAGCCAGAGATGGGAGCGTGACAGTTGTTTGGTGACGGATATCAGTCGGTCGCCTCCCTCTGTACTACACTGGCTAGTGTGCACAAGCACTTAACAGCCAGTTCAATTAGATTGTGCGGCCAGTGTCCAGTGGTCTAAAGGATCGGGCCAAATTGTGGTGCGTTAAGAGCTGGAACATCATTCTAGCAGCATGGTGACAGTTTTATTACGACGGGTAATAGCTTGGCTAAACGCTCGGAGCTGGCCTTTCTGAAGGGAGCTGGGTGGGAAAAGAGAATCAGCTGCAGCTCAAACCTCACAGCTGTTGCTGGGAGTCTGACACAGTTCACACTTTAGTCTGTCGTATTTATGTTGCAGAAAATTGTTGTTTATGTGAGTATAATCACTCCAAGGCTTGGAACAAACATGGCAACATCTCTGAACTCCAGGGAAATAAATAGAGCAAAAAGATCAAGTAGCTTAGAGATTCATTTCAGAACAGCTACACAGAGGGCCTAAACTCTGCTGGAATGAATGGACCTTTACTGGAAACCAACACATGACTGTAAGGTTAGTAACAGTTCATCACCATGGAGTTAGATACACAAAGAACATTCTTTCAATTATTTACCAAATGAATAGACTGTTCAGTCAAGAACTTAAAAGAATAATTCAGCCACAAAATGATAATTTGTCTACTAATTACTCACCCTGTGTTAAGCTGAAGTCGTGAATAAAACTTTGTGTTTCTTTCATGGCTCCATTGTCAACGAAGAATCCAAGAACTGAGAGAACTCTTTATGAACTGAAGTACAAGGGGTCCTCTTTTAATCACAGCAAAACCATATCAAATCCAAGTCTCATTTATCCAATCGTATGCTCAGTAATTCCATGGGAAATTAAACTAAAAGAAAAACGTATTGATTCTCCCTTCATAGCCAGACTCCATTGACAAAAACAGTAATTTTACCTCACTGAACACGGGAGTTGCTGCTCTACTGCTGCCTCGATCAGTTTGTTTGTTTTATTGTGTGACTTTGGTGCATCCGAACTAACCATTTAAAACACCAAAGTCACACAGTAACACCAACAAACTAACTGATCGAGGTCGTGGTAGACCAGCAGCTCCTGTGTTCAGCAAGGTTAAATCACTGTTTTTGTCAATGGAGTCTGGTATGGAAGATAGCATGGATAAGTTTCACTTTTAGTTCAGTCTCCCGTTGGGAAGGGCTGTCTGTTTGGGAAGTACTGAGCATATGGCTGGATAAATGAGACTTGGATTATACCGCTCAAGTTACCCGAGAGTTCGTAAACAGATGTGTTGATATTGTTCTGTTCCACTTTTGGATTCTTCATTCCCCAGGAAATTTAAGAAAAAAATATTCTTTGTGAATTCATCTTAACACAGGGAGAATGATTGATATATAGAGAAAGTCATTTAGGGGTTGAAGTGTTCCTTTAAGGTGATGTGTTGAAATAGTAGGATAGTAGGAAATAGTAGGATACAAGTAGGGGATTAAAGTAATTCACTACTGCTGCTACCGAAGTACCATCCTGTAGCTCGACTCAACTCGACCCGACTCTCTTTTGGTACCAGGTCCTTTTCTCTAATTCATTTTCCACTGAGGATAGTGCCCTTTCAGTGTAGGTGGGATTCTCCGCTGATCACCATAGCAACAGTGTGAAACTGCCGGGACATAATCTTCAATGCGACACTCATTGAATCCTTTTGTCAGCAATAATGTCTGCACTTAGTTAATTGTACTGTGTAGTTTTGTAGGCTCTGGGTCGAGTGAATAAAAACATGGAGGTCACTATTGACGTGAGTTTGCCGATTTAAAAATGGCCGGTTTGTGCAGTATGTCCCACCCTCTGACCAATCACTGATCTGCAGTGTTTTAATCTTCTTCTAGTATCAGCTCAGCTTGCTTGAACCCTCGACCAAGGTAATACCAAAAAAGTACTATCCACAACTTTTGCCAATGGAAAACCGAAAAACCAACCAACCAACCACCAACCCAACCATCCATCCACCCAACCTACCATTCAACCAACCAACCAACCAACCAACCAACCTACCATTCAACCAACCAACCCAACCATCCATCCATCCACCCAACCTACCATTCAACCAACCAACCATCCAACCAACCAACCCAACCATCCATCCACCCAACCTACCATTCAACCAACCATCCAACCAACCAACCAACCAACCAACCCAACCATCCACCCAACCTACCATTCAACCAACCATCCAACCAACCAACCAACCCAACCATCCACCCAACCTATCATTCAACCAACCAACCAACCATCCATCCATCCACCCAACCTACCATTCAACCAACCATCCAACCAACCAACCGAACAAACAAAAAACAAGTCGATTTGAGTAGAACCATGCTCTCTCTGTCTATGTGTATTTTACATACACAAATACTAGCTCTTACAGTGTTACATTACCAATCATATCTTATTTTTTTCTGTCCATCAAAAAACAAAAATACGAAACACTCAAAAGTAATTAAATATGTATATTAAATACATTTAATTGAAATACTGCCCATCTTTGAAGTTGTCCAGTTCGACTGAAGACTAATATTCTATTCTCAGATAATCTTTAGAGGATCAAAAACATAAAAATGAGAGAGAAAAGTCTGAAGCACAAACATTTTTCTAAGAGCACAATCATATAATGTCCCTCTGGATTCCTCTTTGACCCCTTATATTGAGAACCACTGCTTGATTTTCAGCCTGTTAGTATAAAAACAGCCTCCTAACCCTCACTGTGTTACCATTTTAGAGTGTGTGCACAGGAGAGACAACTAAAGAGGCAAAAGCCAACAAAGCCGACATCACAAGACTTTAAGAAAAATAACAGATCGTTAGCTTTGCCACATCAAAAAAATCTAGATATTTGGTTTTCTGCTCAGTGCTACTCTTCTTGTTTTTCTCCATCATGAAGAAAATGGTTTACAGACAGAAATTACAAAGACTTTATTGTGACCGTTTTCTCCCTGGAGGGTCTGAAGCCTCTGATCTTAATGAGGTTAAAGTCTGACACTGTTTTCCCAAAATACTCTCAAAGCATCTACAGTGTCTACAGCCCCACCCAGCTGGGATATCTGGCACCTTTTCTCAGCCGTAGTGATTTCTACACATATGTGTGCCACATGCAGTCATGCTACTGTTGAAGCAGAGCGGGTGGCACCGAAGTTTTTTCCACCTCTCGCACCCACAGCTTGTCAAGTCACGGGAAATCAACACCAACAGATGTGACACTGCGGCCCGTGCGTATTGTTGTGCAGTGGAGCTAAGCCAAATCCAGATTTGGAATAATGAGATGAAATATAGCATGTAAATAAGGTTGCCATTTTCTCCACGGGCCAACAGGCTGCTTTTTAGATGGAAGCGCTTGTTTCGACCTTCTGAAGCTCTGCCGCGAGTGACGAACCCCGGACAGATGGAGGGGAGCGCTTCACCGTTAGCTTCCCGCGCAGATGGGAGTGTTTTTTATGTGTGTGTGTGGGGAGGGTGCTGACAGATTGGAGAATTTTGAGGTAGTGGCACAAAACTTTTGACCCCCCCCCATGTGTGTATGTGTGTGTGTTTATGTGTCGGCAGATGAGATTTTAGAGGTACTGGCTTAACTATATTTATTTTTCTCCTGTTTTTGGATTAGAAAGTCATCACTGCTTGAAGCTTATTTCTTCGCTCTGCGTCTCCTCCTCCTGTTTGTTGGCTCCCTGCTCACTGGCAGAGACATGGGCAGCCTAATAAAGAAACAAATGGCAATAAATCTATTCAGAGGGCACTGCTGACCTTTGTGGGTGAGTCTCAGCGGTGTCTGTGGCACCAGGCAGTTGGCATTATGATTGGTATGTGACATTACACAACACAAAGAGGCAAAATACAGAACTACAAATTGGTTCCACACAAAAGCAAGAGCAGTATCGGCTTCCCAATCCAGTTGGCGTGGCTTCCGGCTCGCACCGCGAATGACAGCGAAAGTTCACGTGTCATCACTTAGAGGATGCCAGGATAAATCAAGGACAGGTAAACTCAAAGAGGGGAATCATTTAACAACATTTAACAACAAGCTTTCAGAGACAGATCCTATCTGCTTGGTTGATGAAGAGCCGCTGTTGCCGTTTCAAAAATTTAATTAAAATCTAACGTTTTAATCTCCGACGTCGCAGCTTTGGCTGAGTCATTGCTGGCAGACGCACAACCTCCACAATTCAATAAGACGGGAAGCACAGTTTGTAGGCAGATCACAGCTCACACACAACTTATGTTCCGTCATTTGGGCTGTGCGCACATTTAGAGAGGACTTGACAGCGCATCTTTCTTCTTTCAATGTCAAAGGCATCACCGTGAGAACTAAGCTGTCTGAGGGGTTTTAGCTTCTTTGAGGAACAGACATCTCTACACGCTCCATGCATGACATACCACACACACACTCGCAGGGCAGAAAACAGTTGGCTACCTGTTGATTCTGCAAATTACAACCCTGTGTGTGACTCACGACAGAGTGCAGTGCATAATTATGATTGTCAGAGGGCCACACATTCTGAAAAACACAGGGTAGAAAGCACTTCAGAGCCATTTGCAGTCTACCAGTGTTTTGTTGAAAAACTGTGCTACTTTTGACATGCTTTAATTTTGGGGCTTTTATTCCTGGCACACAAAACAAGGTAAAATGTGCCACACATGTGAAACTGGCATGATAAAAACATCCAAAAGTGACTTTAAGGATAACGCAGCTCTGCAAAAAGCTTGCACCTCGATCAAAGGATATTTATTGGCTCTGCTGAGGGATGGGGTCAGTACGCAGAGCACAGAGGCATCTACTTAAGTAAAGTAAAGGAAACTGTTTTTCTCGCTGAGTAAAGAAAACAGCAATAGAAAGGGCACTTGAGAGGAGCTGTGCATCAGTCAGCCATTGTTGAGCATTGCAGGACTGCATGACAGGTTTCTGCAGCCTTCGGACTGAACCACACACACAGACACACTTGGCTACGACGGTAAAAGATGACACAGATGAACAGGCAGACAGATATGCAGCTAGAAAGGCAATTATGGAGTGGATGCAGAGAGATTCAAGTGCTCGTGTCGAGCCAACAATCTTCCCAGCATCCCTATCCGCAGCCAATCGCCAGTAAAAATGTTTGCATTGTATGTTTCTGCAAACCAGCGATACGTTACATTTGTACATTATGTTGTAACTGATATGTTGAAACCCTATGTCCCTCAACAACGTTGTGATGAAGGTGTGGTTATGTTTAGACACAAAAATCACTTGGTTATGATTAGGAGGTCATGTTCTGGCTTCAGACACCAAGGTTCAATGGCTCGAACACTGCTGGAAAATGCTGCCAAGAAAGGCCACAATGTCTCAGTGCAAATTGCTTGGTTCATAGGCGAGATCATCACTAGCAGAATTATGAGTTATGAGTCAGCTATGAGTCAGTGAAAAACACCCAGGTTCTTTGGCTCAAATGTCGCTGGGAAACACTGCAGTGTGTCAGTGACAAATGCCTAAGTTTGGTGCCACAAATGCTGCCAGGAAATGCTGCAATTTGTCAATGAAAAACACCCGGGCAAGATGGCTTAAACGCCGCTGGGAAGTGCCATGATGTGTTGCTAAAAAACAACCAGCTTTGGTAAGAAACACCCAGGTTCCATGGCTCAAACACTGCTGGAAAATTCCGCCGGGATACTCCACGATGTCTCATGCAAACTGGCCAGGCTCATAGGCTAGAACACCACTGGGAAATGCCATTATGAGTTGGTCGAGAACACCTAGGTTCTTAGGCTAAGACAGCGCTGGGAAATGCTGTAATATGTCGATGATAAACACCTGGGTTCCGTGGCTTAAAAAACAAGTGTTGGTAAAAAAAACCCGCCCAAGTCCTGTGTCACAAATGCCACTGGGAAACACTGCAAAGTGTTGGTGAAAAACACCCAGTATTGGTGGCTCAATTGCCGGTAGGAAGTGGCACAATGAGTCGGTAAAAAACACCCAGCTTAGGTAAGAAACACCCAGGTGAGATGGCTCAAACGCTGCTAGAAGGTGCCACAATGTGTCATTAAAAACTCCCAGATCAGAGTCAGAGCCACAAATGCCGCCAGAAACATTCGGGATGGCGTCACAAACACCTGTGAAAATTAGGTGAAGGGTTGCCAACAAACAACCAGCATTGCTGTTTGTTGGTCTCGAACAGTGGTCCGCAGATTGGCAGTGCCATAAACCATCCCCTTCACCTCCCAATGACAAAAGCTCACATGCTACATTAGTTTAAAAACAGTGATATGCGGCCCAGTATGCAATGTACAAATGTAACATATCTGTGGTTTGCAGAAACATACAATGGTAACATGTTCTCCTGGTGATGGGGCTGGCAGCCATTGGTCTTACCTGTTCCACCTCTCTGAACCACCAGGATGGTCTCAGCTCCAACGGCACACTCCTTGAGAAGCTCCACCACCTGGGTGTGTGCAAATCCCTGCACGTTCTGCTTGTTAATCTCCACAATCAGGTCCCCCTCGCACAGACCCGGGCAGCCCTGAGGCTCCAGCACCTGTTTGACTCGCTGGCCTGTAGCACTGTCCGCAATGGTGAAACCAAAACCTTCTATGCCCTTCACCATGGTCAGGGTCAGTAGTTCCCCCTGGGTCGCCCCCGATGACGCCATGGAGACACTGTCAGGAGGTGTGGTCCCCGTGGTGGGAGGAAGCGAGCCGTCTAAGTGGGTGTCACCCGGGTGAGGGGTGAGCAGCTGCTGCGTGGCATTGTTGACCTGGTCCTGACTGGGGTCTGTGACAAAGCGCGCCGTGCGTGAGAGATAGTCTAGGTAGTTGTCGTAGCCCGTCCTGCCGTTCACCATGATGGGCCGCTGCTCCATGATGCCCAGCGGGGAGATGATGGTAGTGGTGGTGGCGGTGTTGTTGTTGCTGTTAGCAGCTTCTTCTGGGTCATAGGGCAAAGGGTAGCCACGACACAAGACCAGGGTGACGCTTTGGCCAATTGGCACTGACTGGAAGAGTTTGACCACATCAGCATGGGTGGTGCCCAGGACGCACACATCGTTGATGTAGACAATGACATCACCTGCAGACAAAAGAGATGGACAGATAGAAACATAATGGTCAGGGGTGATGGCTGGAACACTGGAACTGATACGGTAGCGACAGAGTGAAAGTGCCCTACAATATTACTGTCAAGTATGGTGTGTGATCCATTCCATTTGCCTAGACAGCAGATCTGGGTATCCGAACTCAATACCATAAAGGTTATGACCTTGGAAAATAACCCAGTACCCAAAATCTTTGACATTTTTTCAGTCTAACCATACCTACATTTGATCGATCCTTTTTCTACCCAGATCTAGAAAAAATGGCTATATATATATGGTTTTGCCTGCAGCCCATCATAGCTAGCATTCTTCGATTTATTGCGACGTTTGATTGGCCCACCATGGCAGAAGCTACAACCCTTACAGTCCATGGTGTGGTGAAGTTGAGTGCAGGGCAATTGAAGGACTTGGCAGCATGCTGAGATGCCACCAAAACATTCGAAAGTATGGCTATACTACATGCATGTGGCGTCTGCTAAAAACAAATGCATGAATGCGGAAATATCGGGATCACTTTAGGTAATGGTACGGGCATCAAATTTTTTAGAGGATACTCTGCCAATGATTTTTTGGCAGAAGACAGTAGAGACAGACAGGGCAGAGAGGGGAAAGACATGTTCCTTGACCAAGGTCACCAGCCGTAATCAAACTGGGAAGACTGCAAATATATGGAATGGGTTTTAGACAACTGGGTTACCAATACAGGCATTCTGATATTGAAATATCGATGTTGAATGAACACCATTATCCACAGACCGAAGACTGTCTAGATTTAAGGGCACTAGTTTGATGGATTGAGATTGGGCCTCTCACATGCTCAGACACAAGTATGGCAAATGTTTTGATTAGTTAAACATGCATAAATTAACAGGAAAGGAAATGGTTTGATGTTCCAAACCACAGTTTGAAAGTAAAGCTGAGCAATATATTGATATTATAGCAATATTGTGATATGTGACTAGATATCGTCTTAGATTTCAACTGTACGTGTTCTTTCCCTGGTTTTAAAGCCCCACTGTATTCAGTATTACTTCCTGTCTTTCGGTTAATATTCTTTCTCAAACAGAGAATATTCATGTGGTTAATAGTTGTACAGAATCAATCAACATGACCACGGCAACCTGACTGCCGTTCTAGCGATGTGTGCGCTGCTCACACACATCTCAACAGCTCAATCAGCTGTCAAGTGGCAAGTCCGCTATGTTCCACAGGCTCTCTTAGCCTTTTTAGTCATATAAGAATAAAAAAGTAAATAAAACAACTCTATTACACGCCACAGTCACATAAACACGCAAAATATCCGTCATGAAAGCACCTTTCACTATGTCACTTTGAATAGGTTATAATTTGTCGGCTTGGCAGGTGTGCTTTGAGCTACTGTGTTAGCTCGCTGAACAAGAGCCTCACTGAGCTCTCAACCTGTTCTCTGGCTCAGTGGGTGTGTGTGCTCATGAACGAGTTACCTCATCTGAGTCACAGCTAAGTGTGGGCTTGTGCTCATGATGATAACCGGCTTGCTTACAATGGCGTTTATTGGTTTGCCGCTCAGACACCAAGAGACACAAAGCACCTGGGCAAGCTTAGAGGATGACATATGACCTGCAGATTCCTCAATCCCTACAATATCGTCACAATATCAATACTAAGGTTTCTTGTCAACGGTATCGCAATATCTGATTTGTTCCACATTGCCCAGTCGTACATGGAAGTAGAAACTTTTGTGAAACTAACCTACGATGGCAAATAACGGAGACAGAACAGCGAAGGTGGAAAGATTGCAGCTAAAAGGTTTGAAAGACATTAAAGGAAAGAGTTGGAGGACATCATGGATAAAGGATATATGATGATGTATATTAGAGCTGTGGTTGTACAAATGCTAACAAATTCATTGCTGTTTAAAAACCAAAGAGGTCAAATTTTAGCATCAGCTTCTGTACTAGGTACTGATTTATGTAAGAATTACAATATGCACAGTAAACCCCAGGTACACATTTACTTTTTCAGAAAGATCACTAAAAGAAAGCCTCAATGAGAAACTGCTCTGATTTACGGTGATGTGATGTCAGAACTCGACAGCTACTCTGGTACTCAATCAGCTGTACAGTACATCATCACTGTGTCTCCTCTGACTTCTCTTATAGCTATAAACAATTTCTACAGACAAACAGAACCACAGATAATGTCTAATCTGCCTTTCAAGTGTAAAATATTGCTGATGACAAGTGGCTAAAATGTTTGCCTTTTATGGGGCCAAGTGCTTTTATTTGCTCTCTGCAATATACTGCACTCAGTGCTCTGTAGATAAAAACCTAGCTGACAATTAAATGTTCCCACACAAAAGCGCTTCACATCCAGGCTTATCTTTGTCTCAACCAGATTACTAAATATAGTGTTTTGTGCTCCGCTGTGCAGGCACCATGCAGGTTTTTACAACAATGGGCAAGTGGGAACACAAGGCACGATCCATTTTAAAGTCTTACAAACAGCGTTACCTGGGTTGATAATGAAAACAAGTATTTTCTAATTGCAGATATAATTGTCATGCTCTTTCCAGAGAGGGCAGGGTGGGCGTGTGCCGCAGAGAGAGAAAATGAAAAACAAAGATCCGTCATGATTAATAAGCAAAGCATGTGCTTCAGTGATTGGCCCTCACCTTGGTAACCACAAGCTCTGTGCCGTCCAATTCTCTCTAAACGTGAGCAGGAGACTATAATAGCACTAATGGCTGGGTCAATGACACTTTTCAAGAACAACACGGCAATTCATATTGATCTCCTGGATTGACTGTTGAAGTGGAGCCCAGGCGCCGACTCCTCTGGGTGACGACAGCTGAGGTAAATGGAAGTTAAGATATCACCGAAATGTTCTCTCGTTGTAAACTCTGTTGCGGACAAAATGCTCTCCAACTTTGAACGCTCCGCCGGTATTGACAGAGCGAGCTCACACCTCCAGGCAACGTGACGTGAGGGACTTTTTAATTAATCCGGGTAAATGCGGACGACATTTGCCTTGAGCACCAGCGTCAGAATCAATAGTTGAGCGCGCTGGCAGAAAACAAATGATGGTGCCATGACCTCGTGGCGCCCTCGCTGTACCCATAGATCTCAGTCTTTATGACCAGGGTGGAAATGCAGCTGGAGTGAAACAGAAAGTTATAGACATGTCTTCTATCATGCATGATATGCCATTCACATAGGTTTAGTTTGATGCCTCTGAAACTTCTGCACCACCACAGCACAATGGAGGTGAACTGAATCTTATTTAATCTTATTTTCCTAAGAGTGAGCTTTTATGGATTATCCACTCTAACTGGAACACTATGTCTTGACAGTCATATTGAGTTTTTTGAGTGTGACTTTTTAATGCTGTGCGCACCACAGAGTAAATCCAAGTGACTGATCTCAATCTAAAGCATATATATATATAAAACAAAAACTCTGAATCAACACATCAACTTTATCATCACACGGGGAAATGTGTTTGGTCCAGTGCTGCAGACATAAAGACGCCATAAAATCCACAGTAAAAAACAATAGAGTGGCGAAATCTTGGCCGAGGACTGGCAGGCAATCTGCTTGAAAGCTCAAACACAATCCATAAACATTTTAAATTACTCCAATAGAGGTGGATAATGACAATATATGTAACTCCAACCATGTTAAATAAATTAAATCCCCTGACATGTGTAGAGGACATGCTATTTCATTGCATTTGGGACTGCCCAAATATCCAGGTTTTGTGGGTAGAGGTTTAAGACATCCTTTCCCGTGTCATAGGTGTTAAGTTGCCAAGCAAAAAACACCATAGCCAGATTCTGGAAATCCACTATCTATGGCTTACTGGACTGTCACTTTCTGTTGCCAGAGAAAAACTTTTTTTCATGATACAGGGTAAATATTCTACTTTTGATAATATATGGGGACGTTTTATGACATTTCTAGAGGGAATGGTAAAGGGTAACCACATTTGTATAGCGCCTTTCTAGTCTCCTGACCACTCAAAGTGCTTTTAACACTACGAGTCACATTCTCACACACATTCACACACTGGTGGCCGAGGCTACCACACAAGGTGCCACCTACTCAGTATCCATTCTAACGCTCTGTGAATGATACCTTTGAAAAACGCCGGGCAAGTAGGGCAAGAAAAAATTGATCCCTGAAAAGTCATGGAGAAGTTTTGAAATTGAACTGAAAACAGATCTAAGGTTTAGGTACATGTCAGTGCGAGTTAAATACCCGTTCTAGGGGTACAAAACCAAAAGTGTGAGGTGGAAATGACACCATAATTCAACATATTTAATGACATGAAGATGTTTGGCTGTTATTAGACCATTAAATGGTTGTTATCAGTGGTTATAAGCATCATAGATATAGGTTAGAAGGGGCCTACGACACCCACTATTCAGCAGGCCATGATCAAGACATCAAAGGGTCTGTGGTCGTTTACGTTCATGTTGAGTTGCGACCTTTTGTGACCCTAATAATTAGGACGGGAGCTACAAATGAAAGCAGGTGGTGTAGCATTTATAAAGACCAAAGCGTCAACGTCTAGGGTGTCTTGTGTTAAACCAAAACTTTGATTTATTTTAAACAGAAACAGTTATGTTATATGACGTACTATGATATTATCCTAAACTTAACAGTAGTTTTTGCACCTAAACTTAAGGAAAGTGGAAGTAAAACAACAAAACTTAAACTATTTCGGACATATAAATGATCATTTAATGGACCGATAACGTCCTTTGAACCTGACAGAAGATGAGGCTGGCTCCGTCTAACCCATGTCTGAGGCTAAAGACCACAGATAACAGCCATTTAATGGGCTGATAAAATCCAAATTGGGTGATCCAAATCAGTAAAATCAAATTTGATATAAGAGTTCATAAGTTCATTTGGCCAGCCACAAGACCTGTTAGCTGCATGTGAAACAGGCTGATGGCTCGAGGAATAAAGAAGTTCTTGTTTCTGCTTGCTTTGATCTTTTTTTTTTTTTAAGTCTCTTTCTGCGGGTCAGGTTGCTTCTAAGACTGAATCTGGCGTGAAGGGGATGGGTTTTATCCTGTAAATTTTGCTCTAGTTTTTGGAGGGTGACTTTGGTGTGCAGGCCAGTAGCTGTTTCTTGGTCAATGCCGACACTTTTTCCTGCTGCCCTGATTTATCAGTACAGGCAGGCTTGGTCGTGTTTGAGCATGTTACCAAGCACACAAATAAAGACAGAAAAGACAGAACACTCTCAAGTGTCAATATATAAAACATGTGTAAAGTCTATTGTGTAAAAAGTACAGTATCTGCTGCTATTTCTCTGTTTTCTGAAGCGGCACAGTCCCTGAACTTCAGTTGATAGTCTGTTCCATTCTGAAGTATTTGTATGTTGTGACCATTTACTCAGAAGAAAAATATGTCTTTTTGTAGTCTAAGTAAAATGGGCCTTAATAAAATATATAGTTCCAAACACAGGTGTACATACAAGTGCACAGAAATGAACCCCTCAACACTTGGAGGAAAACACACTCATGGCCAGCCCCCTCTCCATCCATTATGAAAGCTGCTGTTGGGACCCTCGTACACTCTAAATCACATTGACCTTAGCTGTAAACAGCACACTCGCTGGGACCAAGGCCCGTGCTGCCTGCTACTTCATCTTTCATCGTTCCATCCTTACATACTCCTCATGACATATTCATCTCCGACTAATGGTGTGTTCAAGAGTCTGTCGACATAACGAGAGGTCTTTGTGGCCCCGCTGAGGCGAGGCCATGATAACAGAGCAGTTTAGAGTCTCAGCAGGGTGCAGGTATTTGTTAGGGGCCGGGGTGTTTCGTGTGGTTGTGTGTGTGTCAGGATAAATAGGGTGTCGTCCAAAGTACAACGGGGTCACATCAGACGTGCAGGTGTGATTAGAATAATTATTAGAATGATGATTATGCAGATAAAACTAGTAGGCCCGGCAGGTCAGGCAAAGATATGTCTTATTGTAGCCTTTGCAAAAGCAAAAAAATAAAAATAGAAATAAAAAAAAATGGTGTGTTTATTTGCCCAATCATTAGCTTCAATCGTTAGCTTGTCCAGCTAACTAGCTAACTACTTCCAACAACAGTAAACAGTAACCAAGCCTTATATTTGAAGGCAACAAACACATTGCGTAATTATCTAACTGTTCATAATCAGCACTTTCACTGTGTAGTAGCCTATTTTCCTACTTCCCTATTAGCATCTAGGACAGGGCTGCCCAATTTGGGGCCCGCGGGCCAACCGATTAGTTTTGGCCCGCGGCCCATGCTCAAATTTTCAATAATTAAATAATTATTATTTTCCCGCTGCCAGCAGTCGGAATATCTCTTTAAATATTTATTTATTGTTGCACTTCCTCTACTGACCACAAATCAGCATTGTGTTACATTGAGGGTAGGGTGGCGCTGTTTAGCTCCCGTCAGCAGTGATGAATGTATTGGAGGCCTAGGCGTGAAATGTCTGGCACTTTGGAGCATGTTCTGCTCTGTATGGTTAATGTTTCAGCTGAAATTAATGTAAACACAGTTCAGTGATTTACAAGAAAAGGCTAAAAAGCTAAAGCTGTTGTTCAATTATATTCCTATTTGAAAATGATTGTTCAAGACAGTGGAGACTATAATATATTGGTCTTGTAGGGACATGTTGTGTCCCATGTTTTTAGAGACATAGGCCTGGTACTTATTATTTTTCTGCTTTCAATAAACAGAAATGTTATTCATTTTCTAAATTACTTTGTATGACTGTTCATTTTGCATAGTTATATCATAGTCATTTAATTAAATGCACTGCAACATGAATGTTTAGTTTTGGCCCGTGACCCTCCACCCTGATTCATTTTTGGCCCTCCACTGAGAAGTATTTGGGCACCCCTGATCTAGGACTTCCCGGTCCTAGATGCTAACAGAGTTTAGGCTAACGTTAGCAGCTCTGTCCTGTGTTTTGTTGAAATTGGAAGTTTACACTCCAGCCAGCCAAGCCAACGTTATCAGAAATGCATTTGTCAAACACGTCAGTTAGTCCCCCATCCTAAAAGCCTTTTTTTTTTTTTTTAATCGTGAAATTAAAAATCAAAAGATAGAATTTGAAAAAACTAACAAGTACGTTAGCTAAGCAGCCAAACAGAGTTAGACAAACGACAGAGTCTGAGAGATGAGTCCTACTGATCGCACTGGGACTAATAAGCTGTACACTGCAATAAAAGAACAATGTTATTTCTTTATTCACACGTCTGCTAACGTTACCATGGATCATTCATTCAAAAAGATGCTCACTTTTTTTGTCTGGCACATGTAGCTTTAGTGTCTGTCTTTTAGCGTGGTATCTTATTGAATCAAGTGCATATTGAAAAAACATTTTATGCAGTTGTTCTTATCAAAACAAGTCAGTTGAAAAAATTAAAAAGCCAGAAAACAACAGGCAACCAACGCACAGAGCTAACGTTAGCTTAATCTGCTCGCAAAAGCTGGACCTATTGTCACCAAAAAGTCCAAATCTGAATGAAAACATTCAAATTTGATTGCTCAGATTCAAATTTGATATTAGATGAAATAAGACTTATCAACTTCTTGTGGGGCATATTGCGTAAATATGGGGTACCGGGCTCGCTGCTACAAGCCATCTGGTCCGTGAGAGCGAGAGTGAGAGTGAAGTGAGAGCTACGTCCGCATACTTGGTGTCAAGTCAAACATGTTCTTGTTGGGTGTTGGCCTCTGCCAGGGTTGCCCCTTGTCACTGATCAGGTCTGTGATTTTCATGGACGAGGTCTCAAGGTGCAGCCGGGAGGAGGAAGGGGTCCGGTCTGGGGACCTCAGAGTTCTCTACTTTTCATAGATAATGTAGTTCTGTTGGCTTCATCTGGCCTGGGAGCGCCTTGGGGCCCCCCAGGGGTGCTTTGCTTTGCCTGCTGCCCCCATGACCCAACATGGATAAGAAGTTGAAAATGGAAATGGAAATGGACCCAAGGCCTACTTCCTGTTGCCGGTAGGTGGCACTTTTACTCTGACTCAATATTGGCATGTAGATGTTTTCAGGCCAGGACTCTTATCCAGCTTGTGAAATTTGGGGCAGATTGGACAATGTACACTAAAGAAACAGCAACTTCCTGTTTCATGGTAGATGCAAAATAGATGCCACAACATGGGCAACATTGTTCCGAAAAAGTAAAAAATTTCCATTGTTAAGGTGTTTCTACAGACCAAATTCAAAGTCAATCAAAATATCCCTGTTTTCACTAGATTTGATTTAAAGTTTTGTGAGTTTTTGAGAATCTTCAGCCCAAAAATGAGATTAAAGCTGCCCTGTGGAGTTTTGCCCATTTGCACCATCTGCCGTGTTTTTCCGAGTATTGCAACAATAACAGTCAGCATGCACCATTCGATGACGTCAGCAATACGAGTGAGGCTCCCACACCGTTGTTTTTTTCGTTTATATTAAGCTGCATGAATGTGTATTTTGACACTAGCTGATAAGCTGTCAGTGGATGCCCACAGACGTATAACCTTGCAGCCTCAGTCTTGTCCATCGCTCTTCAAAATGCTAACGTTAGCTTTTTGCTTTATTTATCCAGAGGTCAGAGCTAAAGCTAGATGACACACCTATTTACCTACCTACACCTATTTTTCATTGTTTTATTTGCTATGAACAAATATACAGACAGCTTGGCGGCAGAGCGGTGCGCTCTTGTGCCGCGGTAGCACATACACAATGAATGGGTTCATCGATGGAGGTCTGCACTTTGCACGCTCTGTGTGAAATGGGCTCTACTCTGGTTTGATTTCTGCGTTTGTCACTCTCTCGTTTTGCCTTTTTTCCTTCGCGGAGTTTGGGGAGGACCAGCAGGACCAGCTCCAGAGGCTTCGGAAGCTTTCCTGGGCTGTTTCTTTGGGTTTTCAGACATCTTTCAGTAGCTCCTCTGCTAGCCTTGTCGTCTCCGACATTTCCAACTGCACGTGCGCTCTTTGAACTCTACGTCAAATGCGTCATTTCCTGTGCGACAGCACGGGAATGTCGCTCCTGAAAGGCAATAGCACTTCTAAGCAAACCAGAGACTGTTGTGTGGTGGAGATGCGTTCAATGATCATCCTAATAACTCATTTGGCAGTGGCTGTAATGTAACGGACATTGGTTTATATGTTAAAACTCCACAGGGCAACTTTAACTTGCATCAGTAATATCAATTCCTTGCATTACAATAGGGTCCCTTCATTGGTTGGTAAAAATGCCCTTAGTATCTCATGTCATGCTGACAGCACACACACTGTAGTATATGGATTCAGTTCAGTAGAATAACCCTCTGTTGCTGAATGAATGTTACAGCAGTTAGACGCTCCAGTTTGAAACATGTTGTTGCAACAAACCCACTCAATTTTGTATTAAACGCTGCCTCTGGCATCCAAACTAAACCTCTCCACTTCAAGCTAACGCAACTCATAGACTACTCTGTACTCCACAAAAACATCACAGCTAACAAATCCCATATTTTATGTAAGGACACACACAAAAAAGCTACAAAAACATAAAATATTTTGCCTGGACAAAACTGCACTGCATGTGGTCTACCAGTCCCCACATCAAATATTCTAAAAAACTTTTACAATAAGTTCTTGAACATGTTTTCCCCTGGTTGTGTAATCACGTAATGGAGAAAGTCGTGAGGGGTCATGTGGAGAAAGCGGCACAAATTATCTATCTGGGATTGGGAATTTCACACCTCAGCAGGCCTGCTTTCACGTCCGTGTGAGCGCGGAGTTACTGTGATGGAGCTAGCACTGTCACTGCAGAAGTAGGACACAAAGTCTGGGGAGGCAGAGTTGGGGGATGGAGGCTGGATGGTGAGATAGAGATGGAGATGAGCTGAAGGGAGGAGGCGGCGGAGAGGAGAGGAGAGGAGATGGGGGGTGGGATAGTAGAGATGTGAGAGGGATTTGTTAGTTATTTCTGGGGAGAGAAAACATGAAAAAAGAAAAGGGGGATTCTGAAAGACGAGGAGGAGACGCTCAGAGTGTTTTATATGCAGTATTGTCAGGACGAGCTTTATTAGTCATCAAGGGATCTATTTTGGACTGCTGCACCATCCCATTTATAAAGAAACAGACATTTATGACCCAATGCTCTGAAAGAAGTCACAAACGCAATGAAATAGAACAATTCAAAAGTGTTTTGGAGCAGACCGGCTTTACAGAGCAAACTCCCTGACCAGATTGCTCTATGTGCTTTGTGTTGTCTCCAGTGTATACACATAGAAACATCACTGCATGCTGAGAAGCACTTGCCTTGACCTTTCGTACAGCTGGTCGGTCTCAGTGTGTGTGTGTGTGTGTGTGTGTGTGTGTGTGTGTGTGTGCTGCAGTTCCACCCCCATGTGGCCACAGCTAGGAGTTATGGTGATCATAAAGTCCCTTTCATGATTAATGGTGGAACAAAACTCTGCAGTTGGTGCACACGCATGTGCACACACACATACAGAGCTAACACAACGCCAGCTTACACACTGCATGTATATCCACGTGCAGCCATTTTATCTTGAAGAGGAACCTACATACATCACTGTCTGAACCATATACAGTGTTCTTATTTGGGTATGTTTGCATGAGTTTGACTCTATGTAGGCTGCACTGCATTAAAAAGGTGAATGGAGAAAAATGTGGGGCTTGAAAACTTACGGTTAACCTCGTTTCTTTGGATGTACGCTGGTAAATGGAGCAGAGCAGGAATCAAACCTCTAAGGAACGCTCTTATGTGGACACTTACAGGATTTCCCTTATTCTAGATACATTTAACGGTGGTGGACAAAGTACTCAGATCTTAACTTATGTGAAACGAATAACACCACAGTGTAGAGATGCTCTGTATTAGAAGTATTAGCTTCAAAATATGCTTAGAGTACCTAAAGTGAAAGGGTCTCCGTCATGAAACGTGAGCAGAACAAATTTGTGTGTAAACTGTTTGCACACAGAAATTAACGTGTATTTAGGGTCCGTGTACTTCGCGGCCATTCGGTTTTCGTTTCGTAATAACAAATTGAAACATAGAAAACCAACCATTATCCGTTTTTTGTTTTGAAATGACCAAACGAAAAAAGGAACAAAAAACGATCTGTCTCCCATTTTTTATTTGATGATAAAGAAAAGAAAAACGGAAAACGAATCGTTATCTGTTATCTGATTTAATTTGGGAATTTAAAAAAAACCCGTGGGAAACTCCTTTCTGTATTTTTGTTCATTTCTTCTCTGTGACCAGTAAGTTGCATTCATGTGCTGTTGGAATAATTGGAAAAATGACTTTCCGACTGGGAAAATACACATGAACGCCTGCTCATGTCGGAAAAAAAACTCGGAGATAATTTTGGAACAGGAGTTGCCGACTTGACTGAAATTGACGTCACTTTCAGAGAAAACTGGTGGACGAAAAGGAACGTTTGGTCCATGGTAATAAAACTTTTTATTAATTCATGTATTGCACATCATTTTTTTGCGGACATGTAATGTGTAATGTGGTATGCCGTTAGTTGCTGTCCATGTAGCATGACCTAGATCAGTTAGAAAAGTTATTTATTAGCATAACATGTCAGATAAAGCAATGTTCTAGTAGTTATAGGAAATGTACATGCTCTGTTTGTACATTTCATAGCTCTTATGTGCTCCATGAACGACCCGACAAGAGATGTGTGTCGTCAGAAAGCGTCAGGCGGCACTGAGCCCTGGCGGCAATATGTCTTTGGATGAATATGCAGGTTTTATTGCAGAAAACAGAAGACATGGAATGTTCTGTGTTGATATCGCTGCTGCGTTATGTACCCAGTTTGGAATGAGACGGGGGTTTTCTGAGAGGAATGTGCGGAGGTGGCATGCTGAGCAGGGGCTTGTCAGGATGAAAAAAGTGGTGGCTTGCTCGTGGTGAAAAATAGAGAAGAAAATAGAGTTTCCCACAGGGTTTTTTTAAATTCCCAAATTACATGTCGTTTTCCGTTTTTCTTTTCTTTATTATCAAATAAAAAACGGGAGACGGATTGTTTTTTTCCTTTTTCGTTTGATCATTTCAAAACAAAAAACGGATAATGGTTGGTTTTCCGTGTTTCAATTTGTTATTTCGAAACGAAAAACGAATGGCCGCGAAGTACACGGACCATTTCGGCATTCATCAATATGATAGTAGTTTCGATCTTTTCGTAGGCACTTACAAAATCTGCTCCCAGTGTAAATAAGATATCGCACATAAACATTGCTTGTCATTACTTCATTACTTGTCATATTGCTTGTTATTAGAAATTACAGTTTTAATTCATATTGTGCTCTGTTATGTTCACAATACACAGATGCCTTTGAGATATGTAAGTTAAACATGACAAGAGATTAGAAATAAAACAGGGATTAGGGGTCCTTAAATATGTGAATGAGTTATTTAAATCGACTTCATACAAAACTGCATGTCATTTTTGTTTAATTTAATTATCAGAGATGCAACGTGGCAGACGTAAAAATAATTGCAAATTGAGCTTTTGTTTAATAACACTTGCAGAGGGTCGCACCAGGCAGCTGGTGAACCTGAATCTGCCAGAGACTTGGAGGGAGACGGTGTGGTGTTATGCCAGACTATCGTACTTGTTGTTAAACTTAACGTTGGGTTATTGCCTAAATTGCAATGCGCTTCATGTCGAACCATTTTCGTTAAACTTTTTGGATGGTTCTTACAACACATGACACACAGTTAACGGCACTTGTTACCTTCTTCCAAGCCTTTGATTCGCCTGTCCCTGTCACATTACAACTACCAGAAAAAATCAAAATGTTTTACTCAACCCCACTTCACCTAAAATAACTTCAATCTCAGTGCTGCACGATTTTCCTTTCTCTCTCTCTCTCTCTCTCTCTCTCTCTCTCTCTCCCTCTCTCTCTTTGTGTGCTCCATGTTCTCAGGTCAACATGACGCACCTGTCCCTAGTAATTATCACGTCCATATATGGCAGTCACTGTAGCAGGAGCGCACCATCAATATACGATTGATTGACAATGGATACAGTGAATACAGTTTTTAGTACCAAGGTTTTTTATGTGCAAATCTACTCACAGCTTTGCTAACATTTCATGAATGAGACCCAAGTACGTAGAATTGCCTATTTAGGAATAACATTGGATTTTAATTATGTGTTCATCCCTTTCATTTTGCGGCCATGGAGAGTTAATGAATGGGCCTACCAGGCACAGGCCCAGGCCCAGTGGCCCAAAGTGTCAGGGCCCCCCGACCTTCACCTTCAAAATGTCAATCAAATTAACACGTACTGACCAGAAACTCAAAAGGACCACAAAGGGATGCAAAGGAACTGCAAAGAGACACAAAATAACTACAAAAATGGGCAAAACAGCCACAGCGAGACACAAAACGACCAAAAAAAAAAAGACACAAAACCACAACAAAAAGAGAGGCTAAACCATCACAATGTCTGTGTGTCTTTCTTTTATATAGGAGAGGTGGTGGAGCCTTTTGCATATTGGTGCCCAGGGGCCCGTTGTCTCATAATCCAAACATGGCTGCAGCTGGTAAATGTGGAGCTAATTTTAATTACTTTACATACTGTTGGGAGTTTATTAAAGTCCTGCAGTCCTATAACTAAAGTTACAAAATAGATGTAGTCGGGTAAAAAGTACAATATCTCCCATTGAGAGGATCCATAAGTGAGTTTCATTGAGCTTCATGTGAATGTTCAGTGATTGTATGTGCTTCCACTGTTAATGGTTAAACAAAGATAAAGAAATGCTTTGTATTCGTCAGAGTGGTTGTGTTTTTGTTCATGCCTGAAGCTCACCTGTGGCCATCTTTCCATCAGCTGCGGCCGGCCCATCGGGGATGACGCTCTTGACCTGGAGGAACTCGTCAGGCTCGTCGCCTCCGATTATAGTAAAGCCAAAGCCCATGTTGCTCTTTTGGAGTGATGTGGACAAGAAACTGCCTTTGAGCTGAGTGGGGTCCCGCGTGAACAGCGGCTTCTCTACAAAGGACACAAAAGCAAACAAATTAACCAAATACAAACACTGTGAATACTTTACAGCAGAGATTGAAAGGACCTCAAAGCTGGTGCAGGGCAGTGCTCACAGGGTGGGGGCATGGGTAAAGCTTATCCAGTAAGATACGGGTGTAGCCACAGGAAAACTGGCAGGGTATGATCTTAAACTGCAAGAACTTGGACAGAGGTGGGACTGTGGAGCTGAAAGATGCAGGTGTGGCTACCGTGCAAGGTACAACATCCCTCTTAAACTTATATCCGTTCCTCTCCTCCCATGCTGGGACTTGGTGGTCAGAAAGGGTGCAGAGAGCATCAGTGGTGCGGGTCTTCAGTCCCATCCAAAGGCAAGGAAGCGGCAAAATTCAGCAAATGACATGCTGTCAATCAGGGATCATTTCCGAGAGAAGATGGTTAGGGGAGGAAGTGGGAGCTTTCTGAAGGAGGGAGAGCTGGGAGATTTCTGGAGGAGGGGCGCCGTGTGTAGGAATGAGAGGATCTCAGCCAACAAGCTTAGTCACACTTAACCAAGTGTCCCATCTTTTCAGGTCGGAGGGAGACGTGGCTAGTGTGCTAGTTCACATCCTTTGTTTGCCGTCACTGGTCCAGACATAGACTGAGTGATTACACTCTCTGCCTGATTATGCCAGGCGATAAGACATGTCATGGTAAATGCTCGTCACACAAATCCTTCAACTGCCTCAAGCGGAGAAAGCTTGCTTGCAAGCTAGCATGCTTACAGTAAGGCACAGGAGCGCAGGCAGCCATGGGAGCGACAGTCAGCCTCCCTTGCTTCTCTCCTGGCCTACTTACTGACAAAGTGCCACAGGGAGAAGGGGCTACAGACAGGCTGCTCTAGCACCACGGTGCAGGCGGAGGTGTGAAGTGGCTGCCGCTGCTGGTGCTGCTGCTGCTGGTGGTGGTGGTGATGGTGGGGGCATGTATTCATCCGGCGAGTCAGGACACGCCGGAGCGGGGAGACGTCAGCGGAGGAGGACGTGGCATACGCCCTGCGACCCTGAGTTGGCGAGCGGGAGAGGTCGCCAAGGCTGTGGCAGCGCTCGGGCACCGGGCCGACCTGAGCGAGGGGGGATCTGGGGAGGGTGGCAGAGGCAGAGGGGCTGGCATCCTCCACTGGCATCAAAGTTTGGAGTGAGAAAGGGAGGAGGAGGAAGGGAGGAGGGAGGAAGTAGGGAGAGGGAGGAGAGAGAGCCTCACTGGAGTGTACACAAAGTGTAACCACGGAGACAGGCTCTCCAGTCAGAGCGGTGGACTACTACGTTACTATGGAAACAAACCTCCACTTCACCAGTCCAGACAGTTTTTTTTTGTCGAGCAGTACATCCTACTGCTGTGGCTGGTGGAGAGTGAGCACTGGAATCAGGCAGCAACAAACCAGTCATTAAACAAAATAATGAAACACATTAAACCCACATGTTCACTATTTATACAACCAACACGTGTTATTAGTCCCACCTGAGCGCTGGAGTCCCTCAACCTCACGCTTAAGAGTGAACTGCCTGTTGTATGTTGCTTTAAGTAGATTTAGAAATAACAGTCCTGTTCCTAAAAATCAAGTTCTTGGTGGTAGCCCTCTTTGCATGTTGCTATGGTGATGCAACATGTGTGCGCCAAGTTTCTCGTGAAGTTGAGGAAGTAAATTTGGGAGAAGCTTCTTTCATATTGTGTGTACTGTCATGATTTAAAACCCTGAAATATTCTGGTGTACAGTTCGATGTGTTTAAGTTTGCTGTACATTGTCTCACAAGCTGTAGACCAGTGATACTCAACTTAAGGCCTGAAAGCCAAGTCTGGCCCGTGATAGGGTGCCAGGTGGCCCGCCGACCATTTTCTAACTCACAGTGAAAATAAAATTCTTCACTCCAAGGGACACTCTGATGCTGGGTTCACACTGCACAACATTTATGTCTGTTCTGACGGTGACTATCTCAAATTAAGCGATTATGGGGTAGTCTCGCCACCAGACAATCAGAGATCTCCGCCTGCTGATAATCTGGGGACACTCCTTTCTAAAGTGTGTTTAACACACCGGCAAAAACGGCCAGCAACAAAGCAACGCCTCTTGCATTTTTAAAAAGGACACGCCTTCTTGGAAATGTGCGCTCTTCCTTTTCTCGTCCGCAAGGAAACAAACACACGGAGAGCTTGAAAACGGATGCCAAGAGATTTAACTCCGTTTTATCAAACGTGTGCTCATCCGTGAAGACAATATTTTTCCAGCGGATGTCTTAGTTACAACATTATTGAGCTAACTGGAGTAGTTTCATGTCGTATCCGACAACAGGAGGCTTTTAACAGATGACGTCCTGATGTTAGCTCTGATGCTAGTGTTAGCTGTCCCTGTCAGCTGCAGCCACTGATGCTTTCTGGACATCGTGATTTCCCAAAACTGAATAAATATCTTTACCGCTGGAAAAGATATTTTTTTCACGGACCGTTTAATGAGTTATTACCTATTACAGACACTGCTAACGGCTAACAGGGCAAACAGCAAACGGTTAGCCCAGCTAAATGTGCACACAGAAATAGTAATGTTTGTTCAATCATTGTGTTTATAGACTTTACGAACAAGTTCTGCTGGTTTTCTACCCGGAAGTATTTGTAAACAACAAGGCGATTCCCTCTATAGTCCGGCCGGACAGATGAGTCATGGCCTTGTAAAAGATTATGTTTGTTTCTTTTAGTTGGCGAGAATGTGTCGCCGCAAACGTGACAAACATCCACTAACTTTGACGGCGTTTTCTGCGAGCACGACTGAGCCATTTTGTACCGCTACACGTGTTTCTAGTGGGACTATGTTTATAAGCACAAGAGTTCAGTGAGGCACCGAAGGACCGCCCCGCAGATTTACTATTGGTTCTGCAACGTAGGAAGTTTTTTTAAACTCTGAAATTGTATCCGCCCATCTAAACACAAAATCAGGGAGAAAGTCATCAGTCTTTAGTTAAGCAAAGCGTCTAAAGACTGACTTGTGAGTCTAATTATGGGGTCATAAAATGGTCCATGACCAATCATGCCTGGTTGTCTTTCATGACATGTGTGATGTCATCGGGTTATTCTTGTCCTATTTTTATCATTATCACTATTATTTAAGTCACTGTGTCTGTTCATGTGCCAGCCGAAATGTTATCGTAGTAACGTTAAAAGCGCCAGCAGATGGCAGGAGCTAGATTTGAAGTACCGCATGCAAACCGTGCAAGTCACTGAATCCTCCACAACAAGTTCCTACAAATGTTTCACAATAAAAGCCTGTTAGTAAAATGAAGGCATTCTCTCAGCCGAGGTTATAAGGGGATACAGGAAGTGTTGAGTTTGAAATGACGGTGCGATGCACAAACTTTATCAAGGCAACAGGAGCGGATAAAAAGTAAAAATACAAACACACAGAGGGATTAATAAATAACGGCCCATTTATAATATAGTCTGTTTCAAATGATGGTGGTAGCCTCTGCAGTTGTGGTGCGTAAAAGCCACTATTTTTTGATTTTCTTACTTTATGTCTGTCTCCATTATCAAGAAGTAACATTGTTTGCTAGCTTGATGCTAATGGCAGTACTCAGGGGGTTGATAAAGTACCTCTGCTGTTCGATGCCATAATTTTTTCCTTTTTACTCTGTTGTAGTAACATCTGGAGGTTATTTTAGAAATCCTGGGATGCTGTTGCCTTACAGTTGTCTACGGCAACACATTGTTCTGCGTTCCTATTGGTCAAAGTGGCCGCTATGATGGGAGCAGTCGTGAGCGACAAAAAGAAACTCAAGCATGCTAAACTTTCTGTCAGAATGTCGAGAGGTGTCCAAGACATGGCGTCAGTTGTCGTCTAGTATGACACACTACACGAGACTAAACTATGGATTGTTGTCGTCTACAATCTGAGCCGACACCGTACGATGCTGTGTCAAGCTAAAATCAGGCTGATATTGTGTAGTGTGAACCCAGCATAAGCTCCACGTCCTTGAATAGATAAAATATAGGCCTATATTAATGAAGGTTCATTAGTACGGTTTTGTATTTCTCTGTAATGGAGCTCAGTCTTAACAATGTTACTGATACTATTCTTTCTCACACCTTCAACTCAAACCATTGTGTTGCCCCGCCCAAAATATATCACTTAATAATTACATTAATATCGTAAGCATGTGGGCACCTAGTTGACTAATGGCCCTAAATGACGACTGTTGGTCGACTAGGAAAATTCTGTGTCGGGGGCCGTAAGTAGAAGTACATAAGTAGGTATTCAATGAGGTAGAATAGTAAGATAAGTCAAAATGTTCATATCTAAACATCATAATAAATTTATAGCCGTTTGGAGCCCAGGTGTGTTGCTCAGGACCCACACCACAGGCCAAGCACCCGGCCCCCATTATAAGCAGCCACTGCACTGGTGAATATAAGCCTCAAATGATTTTAACATCAACTACAGATATCAAATGTTTACTCATTTTCAAATAGACTTGGTTGTAATACCAAAAAAGGTGCAATACATCCATATGACTGAAGCTAATAAGACACTGAACTTGAAAAGGTTAACAACTGAAGACAGAGCACTTAGCTATATTGACTTAGATATCATATACAGACACATGAGTATGACTATAGTATCCAATAATTGGGAATTAATGGTCGTTAGTTATAAAAGCGTGGTGGTCTTACCTCTGTAGATGGTGGGAAGGGGCAGTGAGGACAGACCCTGGCTTTGCATCTGCTGCTGCTGCTGGAGTCTCCTTTTAGCCTCCAGGACTGGGTTCTCAAACTGGGTCCTTCTATTTATATGGCTACGATGATAGAAAAAAAAGAAACAGAAGAGATTTCAGATTTCACACCACGCTGCTGCTGCACTTAACTTCCCCCCTCTCGGCAAAGATCACATCTTAAAAAACCCTGGCACTAAAGCAGCCATTGCTGTGATGATTAATTACTGTAAATGGCCGGTCCCTCAGATTATGTAACGGAGCCGCAGAATGGCTTTGCTGAGTTTAAAGAAGAAAGAACAAATGCCTGATTCTGGGCTTTTTCTTCCCCGACTGTTCAGCCCATCTCTTATGAGCTGAATTATGTGAATCAGTGACTGGGAGGAAACCTACACATGAAACAGTGATTTCCTCCAACGTCCCACGTCGTTCTTAATTTAGTTTGCAGGGGGGGGAAGATAGTCAGTGACTACAAATACTGTAATTTGCCAGTGTGAAATAATTAGTCATCATTAGATACTTCCCTCACTGTTTGAGGCTGCATTGTGCTCTTTCTCCCTCACACACACACACACACACACACACACACACACACTATCTTTCTCGCCTTATCTTTTAATGAACACCCCAGTATCACCGTGCTAATTACAAAACAGCTTGATTATACTTTAACATAGTTACATAATTTCAAGGTCTGGCAACTTCTTTCATGATATTTACATGACGACAAAGCGAGACAATAAGAAGATCTCGACAGGGGACCGCCGTGCACGAGGCGGTGTGTAGTCAAAGTGTCATTCTGGAGCTTTTCTTAAGCAAAGTCGAGCCAAATGACTCCCCCTGCCTGTCTAAAAATAGAGCCTTGTCCCTGCACCCCAGAGTAGAGAGCATCCAGCCAAAGAAATGACACCTCTGAACAGGGAGGGGACATGCAGTTCAATAGAGAGGACATGCCACTGCAGCTAAGAGGACACGCGTACATGTTTAAAGAGAGCCACTGATCTCTGCTCGGGAGCTAATCTACACATATAGATGCAGCCGAGCGTTTCAGACGGAGAGATGACACAGAAATATGGATAAGCACACACAGACAAATAAACTTCCCCCTGCAAACAAACAGTGAGCCGTCAGGAGCCAGACAAAAGGAGCGACTGCTTCCTGGCTGCAGCGCCAGTCTGCTCTTAATAAATATGATTAATACAGCACCACCGGGCGACGCCAAAAATCAAAAGCAAGCCATTACATATTAAAGATGTACCCGACTTACTCGACATAGTAGCTGCCGTAAATGGGGTCATCGATTTTCTCCCAGCCGTACGGAAGCTCTGTAAGAAACACAAAGAAAACAACAGCAGTGAGACAACAATAATGAAGGACTTGTTTATTCAATGAACTCACAACAGAATATTGATTTTGCATGAAAACATCTTTGTGGGCAGAATTAGTTTACAGCATCATTTTACCGTCGGTAATTACCAGGAATGTGATGGCGTGATAATATGTTAACTGGAGGGATTGCTGTTCTTTCCCAGCAGGCCATATGTTCAGCCTTGTGAATATTTGAAAATCTTTTATAAAAATTGGATGGCGACAAGACACGAGATAAAAACACTGAGGGAAAAAAAACCAAAACTGTGTTTTCTCAACAACATGTCAGATTGATTGATTTAAAGAGGCTACTGGCTCTTTTAAAGCCGCGCATCAAATACATCCCTCTCCAAGAAAAAGTTGCAAAATAACACCAAATATTGATAGATCTAGTGGCTGGATTTTAAATCAGTGAAATATTTATGCCCTGCATCTTTTCCATGTTGTAAATATTGTGTTTTGATGTGAGAACGATGCATAGATTAACAGTTTGAAACTAGAAGCGAGCACAAACCCTGAGGGTGTTGAACCCTTGCAGTATCAACTGGTACAAGCTTCTGCTGGTGTTAAACAGTTTGACTCCAAGTGTTACAGGCTAAACAACGCAATTACTGACAAACAGCACGACAGGCAGGTGCCTCACAAGAAGATGCGTCAATGAGGTGACAATGTGACCCGAGGTGGGTTTCGCGTGTTCTCCCTGTGTCAGCATGGGTTTCCTTCAGGTGCTCCAGCTTCCTCCCACAGTCCAAAGACATGCAGGTTAACTGGTGACTCTAAATTGTCCATAGGTCTGAATGTGAGTGTGAATGGTTGTCTGTCTCTATGTGTCAGCCCTGTGATAGTCTGGCGACCTGTCCAGGGTGTACCCCGCCACTCAGCCAATGTCAGCTGGGATAGGCTCCAGCCTTTCCCTTCATCCATAAATATCAGTCTGTGATAAAAATGGAGAAGAAGTCGATCATGTTAGTGCAGGGCTACCCACATCTGTCCCACGGACAAAAGGCCTACACACTTATCAACAGCTCCTGGAAGAAGATCAGCTCTGCACTCAGGATTTCAGGTAAATAGGCTATGACACAGTGTTGGTTAAAGTTGTCAGACACAAAGCTCAGACACAACCTGCAGCCGCGCTCTTGAAAGCTGGCACAGAAAAGGCACAAGAGTAGCACTCAGCGCCCGACCTTGCAGTTGGTGGATATGCCTTCATTCTAGATTGACAACTGTTAGTTTTAACGTTTTTTGGGAGTATCCAGAAGCGGTAAGTTGTACTTGACGCCCCTGAATTGTATAAAGTAACCTAGACCTCAACTTCAAAAGCGGCCAACTTGACGGCCGTTCTCTCAAAATGCAAAGCAGCACTACTGGTTGCTGCTTATAAACAATTAGTGGAAAGCGTGGAAGGGATGGATCCTGCGGACGCATACCATCACAGTGACAATGCAGACATGCTGCTGTTGAGCAGGTAATATTTACTGAACAATAGTTTCGCCTGTTAGCATGCTAACATTTGCTAACTGGCACTGAACGCAAGAGTAGAAATAAAGCTGATGGGATTGTCATTAGTTTTGCAAGTATGTGTCAAGCAGCAACGTTCAGAGCTGAAAAATGAACGCAACATGGAAGTGCCAAAAACTGCAGTTCCTCGAATGGCCACTTGAGGCTGGCTCTGAGAGCGAGTCAATCCCCACAGACCCCTATATTAAAAACTTTACAACAGAACTAAACATGTTTACAGCCTGGTTCTGGTATTTCTAGCTATTTCTAATATTGATGACAAGTGTACAGGGAGGAATTTTTACATAAACTATAAACAAACTCACCTGTTTACATTTTAATGAGGCATACGCTATGCATAACTAAGAGCTGGGCCGTTTTGAGTGGCAGGCTGTTTGTGAGGCGTCACTACAGTCTGTGAGTCAGATTCACCCCTCACTCCTCCACAGGTCCAACATCTCATCTAAATATGGTCACTTCTGGTCCCCAAAAAAAGCTATGTCCATTATTTTATACAGTCAATGGTATTTGGTCATAAACTGCAGTACTGAGCAAACTGAAATCTTGACATGATGATGCTGCTAGATAAAAGGTCATTAAAGTTATTAAAATGTATCCTCTAGAGACCCTGAGAGAGATCCATACAATAAGTGTTGAGGCATTTCACTCAGAACCACAAATGTCAATGGCTCCAAAGGAAAAGTCGAGGGATCACCGAAGTCATTAAGACGCATCCTCTGGGAAACATGAATGTCAGTGCAAGATTTCATAGCAATCCATTTAATAGTGGTTGAGATATTCAGGTCTGGATCAAAGTGGTGGACGGACGGACTCTGCAAGCGTGGCTGAGAATACAACAGACAGCTTCACTTCAACTTTCCAAAGTGGCTTCTAACTTTTCAAAAAAAAAAAAAAAAAAAGATACAGTATGGGTGCAAAGTCATAGATATTTGTGCTCTCTCAGCCTCTTTTTGTATGTGGACTGTACTGCAGAACATGCTGCCTTTGTTCTCACTGATCAAAGCTTCTCCTCAAACTCCTGACAGTCATCAGTCACGCTGGACAGGATTATCAAAGTTGCCCTCTCCTCTTTCCTTTTGCCCCTCGGCTCACTGACGAAACACAGCTCTTCAAAACATGTCTAGAAGGAGCCCCCTGTTTGCTTTCCAGGATAGGAGCAATTAGCATTTAAAGCTTATTCCCAAATGGAGTGTTTCAGCATAATAGCATGATCATTCAGAAACCAAGTTTGGGTACATCGTGTTAGAAGCTCCTGCTGAAATAGCATCTAAGCTGAATCTAGCACCAGAGCTCGGGGACAGTGTGTTCCAGTGCATCTCAGCTAAGAATCAGACCGGCTTTGATTAGCGACAATACGAAGTTAATCAGGACGAGAGCGGAGATAACAGCAGAGAAAATGCTTCCTAATCAGAAAGGGAAGCAACCAGAGGGAGCGTTAAAGCACCTCGGGCTCCCGAGGTGCCCGCGGCTGGTCGAGGGCACGGCTCCAGCTTGGGAGAAATACACACAGACAACCTTACACAGAGGATATAATACACTGTATGGTCATTGCATACATTTATTATTACTGCCTGGCCTAGTTTACAGACTCAAGAGATAGCTGTGCATACTCCCACCCCTCCCAGTCTTCCCATGCAGCACGGAATAATCAAAACAATGCTGGTGCAGTGTTCACGCACGTGCCATATGCCTCTCTGAACCCCTGCCCCCATCCCCTCAAAACAAATTATTAAACTTTTAGTGGGACGGACTATTTTCTGCCTGCACACTCACTAAAATGCATACTTACCACACACACACACACGCACACGCACACACACACACACACACACAGGGTTGTGAGTGATATAACTAAGTGCTGCGAGCAGGTTGACAGCCCACGGGAATACCTCCTGTGAACACTGCAACGTTCCTTAGCCACATCTCCACTCATTAAATATGAAAGAGAGTGTTTCATGTTCTCACCTTTACTGGGCGCCACACACAAATGCACACACACATTATGTTACTTACTCCACACACACACACACACACACACACACACACACACACACACTCTCTATCATTTTTCATATGCACACACACATAGACACACAAATGCAGGAGATCAAAGGGCTGTCGTGTATTTCGGCAGTCTTCTTATGAAAAGCTTTTCTATTAAAATGTCCACCGGAGGAGCTGCAGGAAGCCAGAAATGTCTCTGCTTTCAGAAGCAGAGAGGAGGGAACACACACTCTGCAAACCAAGCTGCGCACAGATTTTTTGGAGGTGAAACTAAAAATGAGAAAACCCAAAATGGCAATAATGATTGCCTGATTGCTCGGGGGTTTTTGCCCACTTGGATTTCCTTTAAGTGACACCGCTGTGTTCCAAATCTCAGCATTAAAGGTACAGCTCAGCATTTTGGGGAAATTTGTTTTTTGAGTTACATGAGAAGACTGATACTCAACTGATACCAACCATCCAAACATATCATCTTTAATTTCGTGACATGACCCGCCGAGACAAGATCCATGGCCACAAACCCTACAATAACCATGTACTGTTCAAACAATGCAGCGAGGCGGCATGTTTAAAGTAAGCCCTTTGGGACATTTCATACATGTGAAACTAAGAAATTACACTTTAAGACAAATGTAATTTAGGAAATATAATTCAAATACATATTTTTTGCTTATTCCCATCACACTGAGCAGCACATCTCCACAGTTATCATGTCTGTTAGTGATGCACATGATTAAAGCGGTTCTCATATTCCAGTTGGCATAGGAATACAGCCAACACACAGAGTCAGTATTTAGAGGATTAAAACCTTAAAAAAATGCAATTAAATTGTTATTATTCTCATTTTATTTTCAAATATTTATCATCTAACACCTGCAGTCCAATCCAAATGTTCTTTTTTTCACCCAGAAAGACAATTAAGACAAAATACCACCCGCGAATCACTTTTTTGTGGGTCATCCAGTGATTAGCTTAGCTTAGTGATAACACTAGCTACTATTACAGCTTGCTTGTCTTTCTCCAAACTTTCCTTAAAATGCCTACCTTCCCCTCTAAACAGGTTAATTAGTCAGAATTAGAGGTGTTGCGACTCTTTTTATTCAGTTTCGACAAAGCCAGGCCTGCTGTTCCCCCTTGATTCCAATCTTTCTGTTAAGCTAGCTAGCTAATCATCTCATGGCTCTAGCTACATACTCAAAGTGAAAATATATAACTTTTGGTAAACAGAGGCCACTAACTGTTTGAAGAATCACTGATCGATTCAAAGTCTTGCCACCCTTTGTTGCTGTTGCTAGGTTGGACAAGTTTAAGAAACATGGCGAAGCCAGTTCTGTTTAGCCAGGTGCCGCAATGTGTATTAGCATCAGACAATGTAGCCACAAGAAGCCGATAGCAAGGACTACAGTATATAAGGAAGGATATATTCACGATGGGATGCTAGATGTGGCTAGAGATAATATTAACAAAGGAACGCTAGCCTTACAGTGGCTAACAATACTTTATGTCTTCGTAAAAATATATCGACCAACCTACAATATCTTTCCTTTTCAAAATTTCTTTAATGTTACCACAGAATAAGGAGGAGGCAAATCTGGCTTACGCTGGTGATCTGATATTAGTCTAACTGTGCGTTCACACCAAACGCGATGGACGTAATGAAAGCCACAAGTTTCCATTCAACATCAATGTAAATGACGCGATGTCACGCGATATCGCTTTGGGCAACGAGTTTCAGGCGATAAGAGCGACGCGATGAAGTGTTGACGTGTCCATCGCCTCATTGCGTGTGTCGCTTGAAGTTGAAAAATTTGAACTTTTCAAGCTACATCACGTGACGCTGTGCCGCGACATCCAATCAGCGTTGATATCCAGGGCCAACAGGTCCTCAAACTGGGTCACCGTCATCCAGACGCAGCTCTTGCAGGAGGTGATGATATTCACCCAGTGTGCATTTCTGGAGGATATTGTGAACCCAGACATGGTGACATTTGGGTCTCCGATCCAAATCAGATGTCCACAACAGATAAAGAGCAGCTATGGTAGTTAACTCAGCCATGGTTGACGAGAAAATAGCGGGAGGCGAAGAAAATTGCGGGAGGAGGGTTGCGTCATTGCGATTGAAGTGATGAAGCGATGATCAAAAAGGTGACATTTGTGATCCAGCGACGCGATACTCGCGTTACGGGCGATGACATCGCGTCCATCATGTTTGGTGTGAACGCACAGTAAGGGTTAATTTATGCCTGCTGTTAGTAAGAGAGAGGGAGATGGATGGAGCTGTCTGTCTGTATTCTAAGTTCATTCTGTCCATATATGTGCCATGTTTTCTGAAAACATATGGATGTGGATGAAACATAATAGTACCACTGGAGATTGTGGAGGCAAAGTAGCGTAGTTCAAGCAAGACAATAAAGAAATTTAAATAATGGTGTAACAGAATGAATCGCTAATATAACGTAAAGAATTCTCCATCCACATGTCACAATGTTTTTATTGTCCTCATGGACTGCCACCGTCTACAACGCTGCCTCCATTAAAAGGTACAACAGTCTACCTTCTCCACCGTTGCCTTGTTTGTTGTTGTGTAAAACTTTTGACTCTCTAGTGCTCTCTAGTGCCATCTATTGTATACATCTATGCCATCATAAAGGACGCATATAAGTATGAGGGCAGTAACGTTTACAACATTTGAAACAGACGTATAAATGAGCCTGAACTCCTCTAGATGCTATACGTTACCCAACTAGTTCACTAGCTTTTCCCTAACATTAGCTAACCTAAGATGTGACTATATACGATGTAATGTGTGTCCGTGAAGATTGTGACAGTCCCCCAGACACATCTTTTAACCACCTTAAAAATTTGGTTTGCTTTTCAACATAGATTAGCCTAGCACATAGGAAAACGCTGACCTTGGTTCTGACAGGTACCAAGCTCCTTAACTGTTATTAGAGCACAGAGAAAAATTAGGAAGGGTCAATAACAGGATGATACTATACGCTGAAACCAGGGCGTAAAATTAACACCTGCCAAGCGCCAGTGGCGGGTAAAAAATGAGTTTGGCATGTAAAACAAAAACACACACCCGCCAGCGGCCCATGGAAAATATTGAATTGCATGTGGGTTTTTTATGTGCTTCGACCATTTCTGCCAGCTGTGTCAGACCATTTTGACCCTCGCAGCTTATTGTACGTGTGCCGGGAACGCATGATGTCAGCTGCCGGAACCCTGGGCATTCTATGTTAACTTCTGAGCAAGATGTGGCGACACATTTCTGCTGTGAAGCCACCGCCAGAAGAGGAAAAACGAAGATGAACATGTTGGATTTGGACAGGAAGAACAGACAGTTAAACGGAGTACAAATGTCGCACGGCATTTTATTGAAAAATGGAAACTAGACAACGCTGGCCAGCCAACGACCCCCACACCAACACGATGAGCTGCAGCCTTTGCCGCAAGCACGCCGAAGAAACACGGAGGACAGGGTTGGATTTTCCTAAAGTTGGATTTTCATACGAAAAACGTAAGGTAATTATTTTTAGCCACTTGGATATTCCAAACCAAACCAAGTCCTAGAAAAACCCTTCAGAGTACTGACCTGAGAATGGTGTGATGTGTTGGTTATGATTTTACCTTTATTTGTGAGAGACTGAATGTTTTCTTTCAATAGTTACATACTGTAACCTTTAAAAGGCAAATATTAGAGTGATATCGATTCTTTCATCTAACTCTCGTCAAAAAAGTCAATGAGTGCATTTCCCAAAATGTCGAACAAAAAGATTGGGAGCCACTGTTTTATTGCATGTCAACTCTTTCAGCTGTTGCTACTGAATAAAGGCAAATAATGGCAGAAAGGATGCAGAGGAGAGTTCCATGTTTAAGGACAAGCTTCCACCTGGACATACATACACATTCTTTTAACTTTGGGACTACAATGTTTTCTTTTATTTTTCTTCCATAATTATCTTTATTTGATTTCATGCTTTCCTCCGTGAGGTTTTACTTACAATCTCTTTCCAACCAAGGGGAATACAATGCTTTTATTGCCAACAGAAAAACCTTTAAAAAGAACAAGTAACACATTGATTCCCTCATAAATAAAAAGTTGAATGCATAAGAAATCAAACACACTCTTGCTTTGTTCCAGTGGCTGACTGGGGGCTGGGCTCTTGATTTCTCTGAGTGGCGGCAGCTGATGGACGGGTTGGTGGGTTCTTGCCTCTAAATTTGGAGGTTTTTGCAGGTCTGTGAATGCAGCGCAGTCTGAACTGTTCTTTTCCTCCCCTCTGCAGCAGTTTGTGGAGTTCTGAGTAGCGGGGTGGATAACTGATCAGTCGATCCGATCAGATTGATGGATGGAAAGAGCAGCTGTTTACGAGTGAAAGCAAACTTTAGACCCAGCACAATGATGCGATAGTGTGGAGCAATGAATGACCGCATTGTTTCTATACTCCATCTAATGAACAGTCCAACTCCAACAACAGAAAATCAAAACGTGGTGGCAGATGCTTTAATCAAGGCGGGCTGCCACGAATACATTAATGTGTGGGAAACCCTGTATTGTTGTCTACACCAAATTGCTACCTGATCTATATTGTGTAACTTAAAAACAGTTACATCAGACAATGTTTGCCTCTTTTTAGGTGGCAGAAGAGAAAAGTAGTTGTCTTCAATATTTGTAGTGTTGTGGTTTCAGACTCATGAAGACCGTAGAAGAACAATTAGAAACAAAACAGGATGTAGGCTGTACAGGATGATTCTTTTTTACTTGGCATTTACCATGTTTTTCCGAAATCATGAACAGGTTTTTAGGCATTCTGTTACCTCACATGGCTTGAAAGATAGTCCAACCGTTTAAGAACAACATTTGACAGAGCACAATTGCAAAGAACTTAGGGGATATCACCATCTACATCCATAATACTATGAACAATTCTGAGAATCCAGAGAAATCTCTGCAGTAAGGGGCGATGACAAATTCCAACACTGAATGCAGGTGACTGTCGACCTCTTAGGCCTTGATGACACAAAAATGTTTTAGCAGCTGGAGGTGCCTTTTTGCAATTGTATTCAATGAGTATGAAGCTTTTTGCTCGCATTTTCTGCGATCTGACGCGCCTCGCATTTCTTTGCTCTAGGCGCCCGGTGTTTTTGCCGAGGTGCTCTGAACTCCTCAAGTTGAAAAAACTTAAACACAGAGTGGAAAAGCGCCCCACGCCATCTCTTTTTTCCTTTTTTTCCATTGTCCAATTGGATGCTTTGAGAGGCGGGCCTTCTGTGGTGGTCACGACAACAAGTTTACAGTTGGTAAACAATGGAGGAGAAACTGGTGGTAGCAGTTTCTGGATACCCAGAGCTATACGGCCTGATGATAGACAGCAGGTTGTCAAACTGCCCCTGAGTCATCCTTAAAATATGCCTGGAAATGACCATCATCGAGGAGAAGCTCCTGGACCAACTGGTGGTACTCCCCCGTGATGCACCCTCTTTTTTTTAAGGGTCTCATGTACCCACACAGATCTGTGTTTCCCTGTGTCCAACAAACCCTCAACCAGAGCTACAGCAAGTATCCTCTGCCTCAACATTTTAGGAACTAGATATAGGGACATGATTGGGGGGGGGGGGGGGGGGGGTTGCCTGGCAACAATAAAAACACGTAGCAAGCGTTTGCTTTTTTTAATGGTGACATTCATTCAAGAAAAAAAAAAGCAGTGTGGTGAGAGGAGGTCTGTGTGATGGGGTCCTTAGCTACCTTAAATGTGGAAAATAATCTCCCGGGTGGAGCAGACAGACCCCTTTAGGTTTAGGGACACACTCTCAAACTCAAAACTCAAACTCAAACTCAAACCCTTACTTTGTCTGGTATGACAAGTAGCTCACAGTGGCTTGACATACTGCAGATATTGGCATGTGCTGGATGTTACTGAGCCTCATCATGGACTCTATGACTCTCATCCACTGCTACTCTGATGCTGTGCTTCAGAATTTAATTATCCTGTAATTGTTACTTGTGGCCACAGTGGCCACTATTCAGCTGCCTGGCTTCCATGTGGTGTCACTGCTGCAGCGACTCTCTCTCTCTCTCTCTCTCTCTCTCTCTCTCTCTCTCTCACTCACACACACACACACACACACACTGAAATGCTGTTACTTTCACTGAGCAGTGTGCTGATAAATGCTGAACTTATGTGGATTGTCTCTTTGCTCACTCCCTTTTGTTTGGCTCCACTGAGTGTCGTCTATAACCTCTCTGTCAGCAGCCTGCAATGGAGAGCTAACTCTCTGGGACAAGGAGAGAGGAGAGTGTCTGTGTGTGTGTGTTTGTGTGTGTGTGTGTGTGTGTGTATGCCATATAAAGCCGGCACTGCTTATCACTGCCATGCTGCATGCGTCCAGGAAGGAAATGTCAAGCTGGTGTGAAATTTTCAGGTAGGAGCTCTTATGATGGAGCCCCGAAGCGAGTGGAAAAATGTTTGCAATCTCTGGTCATGCCACAACCATCCATCCTGCAGTCACAGGTGGAGGGCCACTTACGACCAGCAGGAGGCATCCTGGCATCTTCCCCACATTTTCTCTCTCCCAGTGCCACTAAATAATATCTCTCTTCTTCACCTTATATTCCCTTCTTCTTCTCCTCCGTCTCCATCTCTGCTTTCTTCCTTCCTTCCTTCCTTCCTTCCTCCCTTCCTTCCTCAAGTTTCCTCTCATCTCACATGCAGCCTGACAGAACAGGCTTTTTTTGAAGTTTCATGCTCACAAGCTTGTGCATTTTTTATTCTGCTTCTTCTAATTTGGTCTGAGGAACAGGTTGGCAAAACCACACAGCCCACAGACAGCAGAGGGATTTACACATGTCCTGTTTCCTTTATTCATTCTTTGCTTTCTTCCATCTTTTCAGGAGCAAACCGGCCTTAACCGAAGCATTTTCAGCGCCTCCAGCCTTTTAAAGTCACCACAAAAAAAGAGTCCTTTCCTACCACACTATACTAGGCTTCATTTATCATGTCACCTTTGAATGCAGCACACATTCAAGCAGCGAGTTTACTGTGAAAAACTTTGCCCGACTGATTAATGAAAGTTTCTTCTGGTCAATAAGGGCACAAAATCCACTGGCTAAAGTCGGTGTGATGTTTAGGAACACTGACTTTGGAGCACACACTCGGAGGCACACTCCAGTAAAATATACAATATACAGACTTCTGAACACATTAAAGGAGTTTAGTGTGCATTTTGTTGTGAGCAGTGGCTCAGAGTCACCTCTGCAGAGCCCCCTCTTTGTAAGCACAATCCAAACTCAATTATCTAGTCCGCAAACTGAAAGCTACGCTGAAAAGTTTCTGAAATGCCACCACAGACGAAGAAAATATGACAAACTTATAAAAATAATGGCCTTAATTATCTGAGTTTCCTTTGTGAAATGTCACTGAATTAACAGAAATATATTTTAAGGTACAATAACTATGATTTTTAAATCCCATAAAATAAAACGCACAGTCCAAACAGGTCGATTACGTCTTCTTTGATTAGACCTTAGTACACTCTTAGTAAAAAAGGGTTCTTTCTGAAAGGCTGAGGTTCTACCCGGAACCATATTCTTCTGCCGAGCCATTTTTCGAAGAAAGGTTTCGACAAGGGTTCTTTGTAAAGCTGGAAACACACCGTTGCCGCCGTCTGTCAAGTGCCGTCCCCAGCACCAATAGGACGCGTCACTCTGCAGCGCATCAACAGAGGACCGCACACACAGTTCCTACTACTTTTCCATAAAGATCCACCCTTCTTCCACCTCTGCATTAGCTTTAATCACGTGTAGACACCCACTGATTAAACTTGATTTCTCACCTAAAGAGCCGATCTCCGGAGCTATGACTCAGCAGGTGATATATTTTTTGCCGTTGTCTTTATAGTGACGGGTTGGGTTGTGTAGCTCAGGATAATTCTCAACCTCAGCAACTAGTTCCTTCTCATTCATTCTTCAACACATGAAAGACAGCAACTGAGTTCTCTTTGCACACCCACGGCGAGGAGAGGAGTCGAGCTGCCACTGGAGCAGAGAAAAAGAGCTGCTACAGGAGCCGGTATGTACAAGCAGAGAGCAAGTGGGGAAAAAATGCCTACCAGTTAGAGGCAGGGAGGCTGGAAATAGGACAGTGGCTTGAATTGTCCATGAGTGCCGACACCTGTTTAGCCGCAGACGGGGTGGGGTTGTTCTTAAAAAGGTAGGGGCTGCTGTTTTGATGCACACTGTTCAGCGTCGGTGTGTTATAGTCTTGAGACTAAAGGCCAAAGCACACTAGTGGTAAACAGCGTGCGTCAAACAAAAAAAATGCCCCTATTATTGTACAGTAATATACAACACTACACCGGCTGAGGCCGCTAGACGCGCATCGGCACTTCTGTCCTATTTTTTCCCCACTCACTCTCTGCTTGGCTTGAGGCTGCTGTCTGTTTAACTAAAACCATGATTAGTGTAATATAAAGGGTTCTGTAAGTACTTTTAGAAGGTGGAAAGGTTTTGGATGGAACCCCCAAAGAGGCTTCTGTTGAGGAACCATTACCCCATAGAAGGGTTCTCTGTAGAGCCTCTCATAAAGGGTTATGGGTCGAACCTTTCACAGATGGTTCAAGGTATAACCTTTTGTTGTGGGTTCTAGGTACAGTCTACGTAAAGGATTCCTGGAGGAACCTTTGTTAAGGTTATACCAGCAGGGTTTGCCCGTGAGGACAAGCCAAACTCTACATGGTTCCGGTAAGCATGTTTATTTTTAAGAGCGCAGAATATCTTAAATAAATTCAGATTATCAAACCTTTTATTACTAAAGAGTTCTCAACTGATTCAGCATTGCACTCCTGTAACACTGTCAAATTAAAAAACAAAAAATCAGTGCAGCTGAACCAGAGCTATGCATTCCTTCTCCTTGTCAAAATCTGGCTGCCGCATTTACCCACAATTCAACTCCACCGCCAACAGGTCTGAGATTCATGCATGTCATGGCAGTAGGAGCTAATGTAGTCTCGAGCTGCTCCAGTAGCCTCCAGCACAGATGAGTAGCTGGCTACAGAGGTCTGGTAAGCTCACCTCTTTCTAACTCCACACTCCCAGAATTTTTTTCACTTTCAAACTAGTAGTTGTCAGAACTACAAGTCACTTGAGGCCATTTACCAGACTTCACACAGCTCTCTCTGGAGCCACTAAAGGCTTCATGCAACTTTTTCCACATATGCAGCAGAACTCTCCGAGACCTGTAAACCAACTTTGAAGTGTAAAATCGCTGGAGTTCCCCTTTAACAGCACAAAGACTGACAGCCATGCTACTGTCTCTGTGAGGCTGTACCAAGGCACAGCAGTGCTTTGAGCCAAATGTGAACATCAGTGTGCTAACATGCTTAGATTAATTAGTACTAAACACAACTTGAGTCTAATGGGAATGTAATAAGTTAAGGTACTTGGTCATTAAAATGTGATTATAATTTATCTTGAGGAGGACATAATCGCACTTGGGTACGCACAAAAACAACCGGACCGAGGCCACCTCTTCAAGAAGGTCTCAGTCCGGTTACAAACTCTGGTGCAGTTCGTTTGTGGTTCCGACCTGGATCTGAACCAACTGCAGTCACATGACACATTATTTGGGTTAAACATGAGCATGTTACAGTCCTGGAGGATTATTAATGTGCACCTCCTCCTGTACTGCCTTAATATGCACATTCAGCACATCCAATGCATCAAAACATTGTTTTCTAGTTGGAGCCGCGCCTCGTTTTCAAACTCTATGGTTTGACTAAAATGAACAATGACAGCAATATAGTCCACGATGAGCAGCGCTAAAATCAACCTGCGTAGTTGTCCCTCCATTGTGACATTAGAAAGTGTCACATTTATCTTGCAAGTGTACTCTTCTTCAATGTTTGCTTTACTTCCTGGATTTTTCCCACATGGAAATTCTGACCAATCAAAAGCAGCTTTCTCACACAAGGCATTTGATCTGGTCCGCTTGTAAATGCTGCCAAGAGAACATGAACCAACTTTGGAACAAAATTAGTCCCTGATTCGGACCAAAGAAAGCCAACTCTAGGTCTAGTGATATCTAGTCTCCTATCAGAATATCGACGTAAGATTGATTTATTGCCAGGCTCTACTTCAAAGCCAGACTCCATTGAGAAAGACAGTAATTTTACCTCACTGAACACAGGAGCTGCTGGTCTCAGCTGGCTTGATAAGTTAGTTTGTTCGTGTTACTGTGAAACTTTGGTGTTTTAAAGGGTTAGTTTAGATTCACCAAAGTCACACAATAACACAAACAAACTAACTCACTGAGGCAGGGGTAGACCAGCAGCTCCTGTGTTCAGCGAGCTTAAATCACTGTTTTTCTAAATGGAATCTGGTGGCTTTAACGAGAGCATGAATGTAGCTATCTGACGGCAAGGTAAGTGGTGAAAATAATCTAAATATAGCATATACTTCAACTTTTATTGATTTTTTGGGTGGCTAAAATATGTTAACACCCCCACTTTAAAAATCTGAACTATGCCTTTAAATATCTCTAGCTAATTATGAGTTATATTTTATCTTGTTAGTGTGGAGCTGTAATGAAGATAAATTCAGCAGACCTTACTAGATGAAATAAGGTATTACACACAGGTATTATTTGTTTCTGTAGCAAAGACAGAACGAGCTGCCCGCTTGCCCAACTGAACATTAATACACTCAGACCACCTGTGAATTCAATTCCCACCATTTTCAAAGTGATATATGGAGGTGTTTGCAGAAAAATGAAGCCATTTATTTTAAGATTATCCAGGGTTGCAGGTTCACTCTGAAGATCAGCAGAAATTTTGCCGGTGGAAACCTCAGCTAACTTTCTGATAAATCTAACAACCCCTAATGTATGAAAAGTAAACACAACAAAGCGCTTGATGATGCTCTCTTTGATTCTTCTTTATTTTTTTATTCTTATCACTATTATTTATCCCTCCAGGCATGGCATATACACAGGGCTAAAATTACAGCCTGTGACTCAGACATGATATTTTCAGAGGACCTGAGAGGGCTGATGAACAGAACTCAGCCTCAATATTTCCTCAATCACTGTACCCTATGATTTATAAAGTCTGCTCCCTCCCCAGTCAACAAAAGAACCATTTTTCCTGTTTGTGTGCTGATATTCACAATCCTGCCTGTCACAATCAAAAGCACAATCAACAAAGATGTAAATAAAAAGACGCTGTGTGCTTTGTGGGAAGCATAGCCCTGTCAGACGCAGTATCTTCTGAGCCTTGCTGAGCGTGTTGACGGGTAAACATGACTTGGCAGAGAAAATCTCACCTGCAAGATGGGCGGATTAGCTTCTTCTGTTTCACTGGAGGTGGGAGACTGGGGCGGAGAATGAAAGGTTGTTTCAGGGACGGAGGCTGGACCGGCACATGGGTTCACACTAGTGCACTGATCTACAGGTGACGATTATGCGCCAAGAAACGCAGCGATACACCAGCAGATGCAGAGCCGCTGTGTGGATGTTTATGATGCAGGTTTATAACTAATGAGATGCATATTTTCATGAGGAAGCAAATGGTCTCTGACATTGTTGCTAAAAGTGCTGCCTTTAGACCAATGGCAGCCCTCAGAAACATTTTGTGTGGCCTCTGAAATGACATGAAGCACATGCATTATACTTTTAACATTTGCAGTTCATTTCACTTGTAGTAGTTTACATTTCAAGGTTGTCTTTGTCTTAGTCTTGAGAAATGCTTTCATGCTTTAGTATTTAGTCACATTTTAGTAATTTTTATCCTTCATAGTTTAAGTGTTTTTGCTGGCTAGCGAAACAATCCTGGTGTAGGCTATTTACTGGAGTTTACCAGCCTGTTGCTAATGCAGCTTTTGAGGATAACTGTAAGCACGCTGTTCTCAGCTTTCAATGTCCAATAGTCCAGCGCTAACATTTTCAGCATCTCTCATCTCGTCAACGAAAATTAAGCATAGATTTCGTCTTAGCTGTTATAATCAAGATCTGTTTTTAGCTCGTCAATGTCTCATATTCGGCACAGAAAAAAGGATTTTTCGTCCACAACATTAACACTGCCAAACACTGGCGTAACAGTCAACGCCATTCACAGCTCCTCTGCGATGAGCATCGTCTCAAAAACAAAATAAAACTGCTTTATTTAGCGTTTTTACTGTTGAAATCACCAGATCTGTTTGTTTTGAGGAGGAAGATAATTCTGCAAATAATCTGTCTCCTGGTACAAACCTCCTGGACATCTGGTTCTAAAGGCCATGACACACCAAACTGATGGTCAGCCAATGCTGAACTGACTGTTGCCCTAGTCAGGGCAGTGTGTCCTGCACCGTTGCCCCTGGTCAGCCCCTGTCAGCTATTTTTTGGCCGCTTTACCATGTTCAGCTCAGTGAACGAGGAGAGAAACAGAAGTGAGGAAAGTAAACAAACAGCTAAAGTTCAGAGGGAGTGAGATCAAGACAAACTGATTACATGAGGTAAAATTATTTTCTTTACACATTAGGCTCTTTAATAGAAATGTTTCATGATGGTTTGTGCCATTGTTCACTGGTGCACAGTAAATATGCTTTGTTATTTCAACATGTGCTAACTGGCTAACGAGCATTTCCCTTTAAATATAGCGTACACTTAGCGTGCTTTCAGACCTAGAGTTGTCTTGCTTTGGTCCGAATCAGGGACTAATTTTGTTCCAAAGTTGTATAATTGCCTAGAGTTGGTTCGTGTTCTCACGGCAGCATTTACAAGCAGATCAAATGCCTTTTGTGAGAAAGCTGCTCTTGATTGGTCAGAATTTCCATGTGGGAAAAATCCAGGAAGTAAAGCAAACGTTGAAGAAGAGTACACTTGCAAGATAAATGTGACACTTTCTAATGTCACAATGGAGGGACAACTACGCAGGTTGATTTTAGCGCTGCTCATTGTGGACTATATTGCTGTCATTGT